>NC_056430.1:55480026-55848776 GCF_018296145.1 Oncorhynchus tshawytscha
TGACATAATTCCTATAGTTTTTCAGAAATGTAATGCATTATTTTATTTTGCTTTTAAAAATTAGGGTAGATTTGTATTGAAAATCGAACTTAAAAACCCATGTAAAATCAAAAAGAAGTTGATTGTTGAGTATATTGCAAAGTGATTCAATTCCTAACTTCTGTCCTTAACAATAGATTGTATCTGCAAAAGTCCACTTTGTAGTCTGGACCAATTGTAACAGATGCAACTCGGGCTGTACATATTTCTTGTTCTACTAGGCAGTACATTCCCCAAAGAGTAAATGGCGAAGCGAGAGAGGTAACTGGGCCCACAATCTGTCTTCTCCAGCAGGGGACTTTCTTTTCCGCTCACTGAGCGAATTTTTGTATGGAGGTCAATGAGAGAGTGTAGAATTTGGTTAAAAAAACAAACATGTCATGGTTTATTTTCTACGTGTGGCTTATTTGATCGAATAGAAGTTGCGCAATGATTAGATTGTTACGAGTGTACTGATATAAGTAGGAGACGTGACATCCCGGCAACTTTAAGGAAAAAAAACACTTTATATAGGAGTTGTGCTTGGTCTTACCTAGTTACCACAGCCACAAAGTAATAAAACCCACCCATCTACAATGATTCTTCTTAAAATGTGATTGAAAATCTAACCGTAACCACACTGCTAACATTATGCCAAACCCTAACCTTGAAGTAGAATTAAAAAGCACATTTGGGTTTTCACGATTTTTTTCACCAATTTAGTGTTATCTTCATTTTGTGGTTGTGGTAACTAGTGGAAACCGTTGTGCACGCGTATCTGCCCTCTTATTGGCTAGAACGGTCCCACCTGATCTTTTCTTCTCCCGACTGCATTCCATTTTTGAAGACGTTTCTTTACATTGTTCAGGCGGCCACTACAGTATCTGGTCAATGTAATGGATCATCTAATCTGTGATTCCCCACCGAGTTTTGCTTTTCCTCACGTAACTAATGTGAATACCATAGTAGGGTACCCTCTACTTCCATTTTCGCAAGGTTAAACCGTGTAAATCATTACTAGTATTTAGTATTTGAATTAATAGATTCGGCATTATAGTTTGGGCGTTTCGTTTTGTTGGGTGTAAAATGCATGCAAATCATTTATGGTGCGTTCCTGGGCTGGCTGGTGAATTGCTTTGAAATGTCCAACCTGCCCATAAACTCATTCCCATATGCCCATATCATAGAACGGAAGATGCCTTATTATTCTTAATATTATTGTTGCTGCTAAGAACCAGACGAGACACCCGGCATTTGTGAGAACACACGTGTATGTTTGTACCCAGCCCGCCTCCATTTTCTTGGAATTCCTTAATGCGCATTGAGAGTAGATCCATCCGCGTCTCCAGACGGTATAGACCTTTCCTTAAACACGTTTTGCGGTGTGTGTTTTGTCCCCGTATATTCCGAGCAGATGCATACGTATTTATACCAAATTAACATTATAAAGGCAGTAGAATATTTAAAATCTAATGTCCCATATTGATTGACACGTTTTGGCGCGATTTTGGGCTGTGGAAGGATACTGCTGTGCTGTGGTAGTATATAGTAAAATCTGTCTCGCCGCCACACCCACCCACAGATCGATCTGGTATAGTGCGTGAGGTATGATAGCTTGATTAAAACGCAGTGGAGCTTCAGTACTTTCAGATACAGCAGAATAATTACATTAGTTTATCTCCGTTTAAATTTCGTTGGAATTTAACAACTCACGAAGAAAAGGCGTCTTCTTCATTTTCTCACCCCCTGAAAGAATAAAGGTAAGAGTTTATATTTACAGCGTCAGAGTTTAAATCACATGGGTTTTTTCACGTGTTTTTTTTCACATGCCGGTAATTTAGCTGGATTTCTTTCGTAGTTTGTCTAATTTGCTCGCTATCAGACATTTAAAACACTCTATTTCAAAAGATATTACAGAATGCACGAAAGGGTAATTTATTATGCATGAGTGATTTTTAGCCTCAATTCTTTATTTTGGCAAACATTTTTCATGTGCATCTGTCAATGCATGCTAGGCTACTTTGTATTTTTTTGTAAATTCAGATTAACTAATCAAATGAAATGTCCAGGTTGAACGCCCATATGTGACGTTAGCCTAGTTTTGCCATAGTTATTATCTGTTCTGCTAGCCTACTGCTTGTTTATAGTAACTGCACCACTTTAGCCCTTTAAAACGTCTACTGGTATTTTAGCCACGATTTACGATTGAGTTCAGAGGCGACAAGTGTGGGCGGGCTGGATCGCCGTAGTTTTTCAGCACCCATCTGCGGTATTTAAATGTTCAACTTAAAGTCAGCTATTCAGTTAACTGTGGTAGATACATTGTAGTTGATTGATCTACATGTACCTGTGATATTTCTGAAATGTTATTGTTAAATACTGCCAAATTTAAACATTTGTCCCCCAATCCCCCCCTTTCCGTAAATTGTGCGTTCCTGTATTATAGCCAGCCTACTTATGCTAAAATATTTATTTTATTCTGTTGAGCAATTTAATTTGTTCATATTCTTATCTTAAATTTTTTTTAAAGATTGTTGAATTGTCGAGAAGGAAACGAAATGTAGCATTTCGTTTGATGTGTATATCCCGTACATACGACTAATACAAAACTTGAAAATGTGAATCTGAATGGGAGAGATGTTGAACTTTCCCTGAGGAAAATGTTAATTTGGAGACTGAGCTCCCCAGCTGTTTAAATTATGTCATGAGGATAACATCTGCTTGATGACCACCCTCATTGGGGCGGGCAAGGATGTAAACATAAATAAAACGTTGTGCTTGCAGTTGGAGTACTAAGAGCATCACTAAAAAGTTTTGAGAACTCTCTTCACACTTAGTATTTTGCCCACTTTGTGGTGGTGCATTCTGAACTGCATTCTACTGTTCTTTTTAACACATTTTTATCTTCCCTCTTCCCAGAGTCAGACAAAATGCTGCAGAGTTTCTCTCAGTCGCAAGATTGGTTCTACTCGGAGCCTCTCTTATTTGATGATGAATTCTGCCAGAGCTTGATGAAGGACCTACAGTCGCTCCCCACGCCACCCCAGTCCCCTCCGATGAAGGCTGGACTCAATGCCAAACCACTCTCCAAGGAGGACCAGTTGAGCTACGTCTCTGATATACTCCTGGAGGATCAAGACCCACAACTAAATTGGAATTTTGACATTTTGTACGATGGCAATGCAACCGTGACAAAGGACCAACAGCCAGAGGAGTCCGACGACTGTTTGTGGCATTGCCTCGGTGATAAGTCTATGGAGGAGAAGCTATCGTCTGTGCTCTCCAGCAGCCCGCTGCTCTCGGACATAGACACAAGAATCTTTGAGGAAATTGCTGGCTCCACACTGGACTGCCACACCGCGGCACTCGCGTGCCAAGCTTTGGAGAATGAGGATTTACTATTGGACAGGCATGACCGTCAGGAGCAAGGCAGCGAGTCGACCTCCGACTACGGCTCGGCGGGAGGCGAATTCTCAACTTATTGGAGCAGTGCTAGCGATACTGGTGAGTTGGTCCTCATTCTTGCCTAAGCTGTGCTTGTCAATTAAAAGGTTACGATAGCATGCGAGTTATTTGCTTTAATGTTAAGAGGGAGTGTTAGAAAGTGACTTTAGGCAGTTTGACATAGGTAGTGACACCAGTTGTACAATAGTGGGCCTCCTCATGCATGCTTTTTAAAGGGAATTTTAAATTAGGACCATGTTTTTCTTGCACCGTTCAATACTATTTCTCAAGAGCTTCTGCTGAAATTAACAAGTTAGGCTATCTGTTCTGCAAGCTTGCAATACAAAATGATAAACAACGTAGAAGGAAAGTTGGCAACATTGTCTAGAAGTCTCCGTTAAAAATGTGGTAGTCTAAAGCCAAGGCATCTGAATTGCAGTTGTTCAAATGTTAGTGGAAATGACTGCTAACTCAATCTCTTGTGGATTCTCTTCTCCACAGAGGAGGAGATAGACGTAGTGACCGTGAAGAGGACTGCCAGCCCCTCCCAGTTGGCAGAGGAGAGCCGGCGGCAACGGCGTGCCATCAAGCGCCAACACCTGGAGATCCAGCTGCAGCACAATTACGCTGCCCCCTGCCCCACATCGCCCCTCCGCCTAGAGCTCTCGACCGCCTCAAACTCCCACCACAAGCGCTCCCGGGTCGCCGACTCACACAGACACCACCAACACGGGTCGTCGGGCCGCTCATCCTCGTCCCGCCACTACCTCAGCAGTCACCACCAGTCCAGCTCCTCTAGGCAGTCACCGGACATGGAGGACGAGGAGGAGAGGAGGCATACCCACAATGTGATGGAGAGGCAGCGGCGCAACGAGCTGAAGAACTGCTTCCTGCGGCTCAGGGACAACGTACCCGAGCTGTCCAATAACGACAAGGCCTCCAAGGTGGTCATCCTGAAGAGGGCACGTGACAGCATCCGCGGCCTGGAGCTTGAGGGCCAGAGACTGAACGCCAAGCGAGACAAGCTCAGAGACGGGCAGGAGCAGCTCAAAGCTAAACTGGAGCAGCTCAGGAGGTAATGGTGGGACCAAGGAGATGAGGTGTAACAAACATTTAGAGACATTTAAATAAACCGGTTGAGAAGACCTGTCTGGACTTCAGATTTAACGCTGTGCACACTCTGCATGGTGGCATCCATCTCCTGCAGTGACTGTTCAAGAAGAAGTGAATGTTACTGAAACAGTTAAATGTGGTTAAAAAAGTTTGGTTTGGAGCAATAGGGCCACGTTCAGCCCAGTAAAATAATTTTTGTCTTTTATTGTCCTAGCGATTTGCCAAAGTCATTGTTCATAAAGTAGACTACATGTAACAGTCTACATCAAAGTGAGCAGCCATTTGTTACTGAAACATGGAACTTGAATAAGGTTTCTTCCACATTCCCCCATATGTTATGAACTTGGTTGTTCTCTTGCTGTGGTTTTTTATTTTGGGCTGGATCCAAAGTTTGAGTTCTAATAAGGGGTTGAATGTAATGTATTCCAATTATTGCCATTAATTGGCAAAAAAATGTAATGTCTAAACACATTTACCCAATTAGACTTCTTTTACTCTCAAACTTTAAAGCCCTGACCTGTTGGGTTCTCATGCCTTGAAACTCATTCTGATGTCGACTCGTAACTGTACAATGTTTTATAAGTTTTGTTAAAAGCATATGATTTACTGTACCTACCTCGACCAGGTCTCAGACCTGACAATTTGTTTGGTTTCTCAGAAGCAACGATATAGATTTCTTTGTATATTTTTTGTTTATTATGTAACATAAATTATTTGTATTTTTTTTCTTGGTTTATTTGCAAGTAAATAGTTCTGTTCATCAGCTGACTTTGTTTTTATAATGTAATAAAGAATGGACAAATCAGTTTTCGTGTTATTATACAGACTGTGATACCTTACATCAAGGTGTATGTATGTGGTTTGCTTCCAAGAAGACGGCTATTGAACAATCAGTGTACGGTACTTATGTAGGAGTTTATGGTATTTGGGTCAAGGTACGTGGGTGAATGATTGACAGTTGTGAAGGTCTCACAGTACCAGATTGAAAAGCCTTGTCAAAAGATAATCCCAATTTTTATCTCAAGCTGAGGTGTGACTGATAACACAAGCAATAATTTGCCTGTCACACTTTCACATTATATACAAAGTTCAGTGTGCTTAGATGGACAGACACTTTACCTTTCTTACATGAATACACCCAACCACCCGCCTAAGACCTAGATTCATATGACCTCAGTTCTTCACTTTGACATTTACCGCATGACCGTCAACATCACAGTACTGAAAGAAAACAGACTTATTTAACCAAAATTGTTTCCTTGCATGGGAACCCTGGATCCTGGCCACCTACAGAAGTTATTGTAACAGCAAATGAAAGCCCAACCCGCCCACCCCATTCTCCAGATCTTGTACTAACCTGCCTGCCGCTGTAGTTTACTTTGAGAATCTAGCTATGTATCCAGCTCCGGTTCTCATGGCACACACCAATGTTGCATAACTTGGAGAGCGAAGTAGTGAACACGTCACAAATGGCACACAGCCCATCTTTGAACTATTGCCTACAACAACCTACAACTTGGAGGGTGCAGGGTGGTCTTTATCTTTAATGTCTGGCCAAGAGTTACCCGACTGACCGATTATGATGCTTTTCGTGCCTGGCTGTGTCATAAGCACAATTGTCAGCTGTCTGTAGTGCCCTGGGGCTAGTCCATGATGTCATGATATTCACTCCTTGGTTGTGTTCATTAGGGCACACACAGGAAAATGTTTTAAAACATTTTTGCAAAGAAGTCCAGGCTCTACCTCCTTGTTTCAGTCCATTTTTCTCCCCCTGTTTGGTGATTAATAAAAATTACCCTGGCTGCCAGGAGTCCGGTAGAGCTGGCTGAAGGCTCTTGATGCTTCCCTGGGCAGTCACTGACTGCCAGTGGTGATATGAGGTAGGCGTGCAGGTTTTGGTGACTTCGAATAAGTGTAGCTTCTCTGAGATAAATGGGGCAGAAAATAATTGTTGAGTTACATTACTGACAAAAAGTGCACTGGATGTGGACACGTTTAAATGAGTGGATTCTGCTATTTCAGCTCACCAGTTGCTGACGGGTGTTTAAAATCAAGCACATTTTTTTAAAATTTGACCTTTATTTAACTAGGCAAGTCAAGAACAAATTCTTATTTTCAATAACAACCTAGGAACAGTGGGTTAACTACCTGTTCAGGGGCAGAACGACAGATTTGTACCTTGTCAGCGCAGGGATTTGAACTTGCAACCTTTCGGTTACTAGTCCAATGCTCTAACCACTAGGCTACCCTAGCCATGCAATCCATTGGCAGTAGAATGCCCATACTGTGACTTTCAACATGGCACCATTATAGGATGCCACCTTTCCAGTCAGTTCAGCAAATTTCTGCCCTGCTAAAGATGCCCCAGTCAACTGTAAGCGCTGTTATTGTGAAGTGGAAATGCCTAGGACAACTGCTCAGCCATTTTGGGGAAGGCCCTTTCCTGTTTCAGCATGACAATGCCCCCATGCACAAAGTGAGGAACATACAGAAATTGT
Source organism: Oncorhynchus tshawytscha (assembly GCF_018296145.1). Taxonomy (NCBI): domain Eukaryota; kingdom Metazoa; phylum Chordata; class Actinopteri; order Salmoniformes; family Salmonidae; genus Oncorhynchus; species Oncorhynchus tshawytscha. The sequence goes on from NC_056430.1 coordinate 55,487,100, forward strand.
TTGTTGAGATCGGTGTGGAAGAACTTGACGCCTGCACAGAGCCATGACCTCAACCCCATCGAACACCATTGGGATGTATTCGGATTCCCACTGCCAGCCAGGCCAAATCGCCCAACAGTGTCCGACCTCACTAATGCTCTTGTGGCTGAATGGAAGCAAGTCCCCGTATCAATGTTCAAACATCTAGTGGACAGCCTTCCCAGAAGAGTGGAGACTGTTACAGCAGCAAAGGGGGGACCAACTCCATATTAATGCCCATGATCTTGGAAAGAGATGTTCAACGACCAGGTGTCCACAGTCTTTTTGTCATGTAGTGTATACATTCTTAGAAATAGCCAAGCCTTTGATCGAACAATATTCCTAACAAAATTCTGCATTTTATGCCTTGATAATAACATATGACACGTGTGCAGTGCCTGGCCATGCAGTCATGAGTGAACAGGGAGTACGAGCACGCATGCCTGAGGGGCCTCTGTTGTCACCTACCCTTACAACTTGAGGGCGGCCCATCAGGAAGTACAGGATCCAGTTGCAGTGGGAGGTGTTTAGTCCCAGGGTCCTTAGCTTAGTGATGAGTTTAGAGGGCACTATGGTGTTGAACGCTGAGCTGTAGTCAATGAGTAGCATTCTCACGTAGGTGTTCCTTTTGTCCAGGTTGAAAAGGGCAGTGTGGAGTGCAATAGAGATTCCATCATATGTGGATCTGTTGGTGCGGTATGCAAATTGGAGTAGGTCTAGGTTTTCTGGGATAATGGTGTTGATGTGAGCCATGACCAGCTTTTCAAAGAATTACATGGCTACAGACATGAGTGCTTCGGGTCGGTAGTCCATTTCGAATCTCACCATACCTTCTCTGCTATGCAATCTGGTTTCAGAGCTGGTCATGGGTGCACCTCAGCCACGCTCAAGGTCCTAAACGATATCTTAACCGCCATCGATAAGAAACATTACTGTGCAGCCGTATTCATTGATCTGGCCAAGGCTTTCGACTCTGTCAATCACCACATCCTCATCGGCAGACTCGACAGCCTTGGTTTCTCAAATAATTGCCTCGCCTGGTTCACCAACTACTTCTCTGATAGAGTTCAGTGTGTCAAATCGGAGGGTCTGCTGTCCGGACCTCTGGCAGTCTCTATGGGGGTGCCACAGGGTTCAATTCTTGGACCGACTCTCTTCTCTGTATACATCAATGAGGTCGCTCTTGCTGCTGGTGAGTCCCTGATCCACCTCTACGCAGACGACACCATTCTGTATACTTCCGGCCCTTCTTTGGACACTGTGTTAACAACCCTCCAGGCAAGCTTCAATGCCATACAACTCTCCTTCTGTGGCCTCCAATTGCTCTTAAATACAAGTAAAACTAAATGCATGCTCTTCAACCGATCGCTATCTGCACCTACCAGCCTGTCCAACATCACTACTCTGGACGGCTCTGACTTAGAATACGTAGACAACTACAAATACTTAGGTGTCTGGTTAGACTGTAAACTCTCCTTCCAGACCCATATCAAACATCTCCAATCCAAAGTTAAATCTAGAATTGGCTTCCTATTTCGCAACAAAGCATCCTTCACTCATGCTGCCAAACATACCCTTGTAAAACTGACCATCCTACCAGTCCTCGACTTTGGCGATGTCATTTACAAAATAGCCTCCAATACCCTACTCAACAAATTGGATGCAGTCTATCACAGTGCAATCTGTTTTATCACCAAAGCCCCATATACTACCCACCATTGCGACCTGTACGCTCTCGTTGGCTGGCCCTCGCTTCATACTCGTCGCCAAACCCACTGGCTCCATGTCATCTACAAGACCCTGCTAGGTAAAGTCCCCCCTTATCTCAGCTCGCTGGTCACCATAGCATCTCCCACCTGTAGCACACGCTCCAGCAGGTATATCTCTCTAGTCACCCCCAAAACCAATTCTTTCTTTGGCCGCCTCTCCTTCCAGTTCTCTGCTGCCAATGACTGGAACGAACTACAAAAATCTCTGAAACTGGAAACACTTATCTCCCTCACTAGCTTTAAGCACCAACTGTCAGAGCAGCTCACAGATTACTGCACCTGTACATAGCCAACCTATAATTTAGCCCAAACAACTACCTCTTTCCCAACTGTATTTATTTTTTATTTATTTATTTATTTTGCTCCTTTGCACCCCATTATTTTTATTTCTACTTTGCACATTCTTCCATTGCAAAACTACCATTGCAGTGTTTTACTTGCTATATTGTATTTACTTTGCCACCATGGCCTTTTTTGCCTTTACCTCCCTTCTCACCTCATTTGCTCACATTGTATATAGACTTGTTTATACTGTATTATTGACTGTATGTTTGTTTTACTCCATGTGTAACTCTGTGTCGTTGTATTTGTCGAACTGCTTTGCTTTATCTTGGCCAGGTCGCAATTGTAAATGAGAACTTGTTCTCAACTTGCCTACCTGGTTAAATAAAGGTAAAATAAAATAAATAAAAGTCATTTAGGCAGGTTACCTTAGTGTTCTTGGGCACAAGGACTATGGTGGTCTGCTTGACACATGTTGGTATTACAGACTCCGGCAGGGACAGGTTGAAAATGTCAGTGAAGACACTTGCCAGTTGGTCAGCGCATGCTCGGCGTACACGTCCTGGTAATCCGTCTGGCCCAGTGGCCTTGTGAATGTTGACCTGTTTAAAGGTCTTACTAATGTCGGCTGCGGAGAGCATGATCACACAGTCGTCCGGAAAAGCTGATGCTCTCATGCATGTTTCAGTGTTACTTGCCTCGAAGCGAGCATAGAAGTAATTTAGCTCGTCTGGTAGGCTCGTGTCACTGGGCAGTTCTCAGCTGTGCTTCCTTTTGTAGTCTGTAATAGTTTGCAAGCGCTGCCACATCCAACGAGCATCGGAGCCTGTGTAGTACGTTTCGATCTTAGTCCTGTTTTGACGCTTTGCCTGTTTGATGGGTTGTCGGACGGCATAGCGGGATTTCTTATAAGCTTGCAGGTTAGTCCCGCTCCTTGAAGCGGCAGCTCTACCCTTTAGCTCAGTGCAAATGTTGCCTGTAATCCATGGCTTCTGGTTGGGGTATGTACTAGAGGTCGACCGATTATGATTTTTCAACATAGATACCGATTATTGGAGGCCCAAAAAAGCCAATACCGATTAATCGGCCAATTTAAAAAAAAAATTTTTGTAATAATGACAATTACAACAATACTGAATTAACACTTATTTTAACTTAATATAATACATCAATAAAATCAATTTAGCCTCAAGTAGATAATGAAACATGTTCAATTTGGTTTAAATAATGCAAAAACTAAGTGTTGGAGAAGAACGTAAAAGTGCAATATGTGCTATGTAAGAAAGCTAACGTTTCAGTTCCTTGCTCAGAACATGAGAACATATGAAAGCTGGTGGTTCCTTTTAACATGAGTCTTCAATATTCCCAAGTAAGAAGTTTTAGGTTGTAGTTATTATAGGACTCTTTCTCTCTATACCATTTGTATTTCATTAACCTTTGACTATTGGATGTTCTTATAGGCACTTTAGTATTGCCAGTGTAACAGTATAGCCTCCGTCCCTCTCCTCGCTCCTCCCTGGGCTCGAACCAGCAACACAACGACAACAGCCACCACATCGAAGCAGCGTTACCCATGCAGAGCAAGGGAAACAACCACCCCAAGGCTCAGAGCAAGTGAAGTTTGAAACAATATTAGCATGCGCTAACTAGCCAGCCATTTCACTTCAGTCACACCAGCCTCATCTCGGGAGTTGATAGGTTTGAAGTCATAAACACCGCAATGCTTGACGCACAAGGAAGAGCTACTGGCAAAACGCACGAAAGTGCTGTTTGAATGAATGTTTACGCGCCTGCTTCTGCCTACCACCACTCAGTCAGATACTTAGATACTTGAATGCTTGTATGCTCAGTCAGATTATATGCAACATAGGACACGCTAGATAATATCTAGTAATATCATCAACCATGTGTAGTTAACTAGTGATTATGATTGATTCTTTTTTATAAGATAAGTTTAATGCTAGCTAGCAACTTACCTTGGCTGACTGCATTCGCATAACAGGCAGTCTCCTTGTGGAGTGCAATGAGAGAGAGGCAGGTCGTTATTGCGTTGGACTAGTTCACTGTAAGGTTGCAAGATTGGATCCCCGAGCTAACAAGGTGAAAATCTGTTGTTCTGCCCCTGAACAAGGCAGTTAACCCACTGTTCCTAGGCCGTCATTGAAAATAAGAATGTGTTCTTAACTGACTTGCCTAGTTAAATAAAGATGAAATAAAGGTGTAAAAAAAACGTGCCCAGAATACAGATTTCCGATTGTTATGAAAACTTGAAATCGGCCCTAATTAATCGGCCATTCCGATTAATCGGTTGACCTCTAGTATGTACGTACAGTCACTGTGGGGACGACGTCCTTGATGCACTTATTGGTAAAGCCAGTGACTGATGTGGTGTACTCCTCAATGCCATAGGAAGAATCCCGGAACATATTCCAGTCTGTGCTAGCAAAACAGTCCTGTAGTTTAGCATCTGCTTCATCTGACCACTTTCTTATAGACTGAGTCACTGGTGCTTCCTGCTTTAATTTTTGGTTACAATGGGTTGGATTGTAGTAACAAGGGCATTTCCATGTAAACATTTGGTGGCAAATGAAAGCGAAGAGTCTAGAATATATAGTGCATTACTGGAGAAAAACATTTGAATTTGTTTAACTATCAACCTTGTACCTTCGTTTGTCCCAGGTAAATCAATTGAATTCCCAATAACCTAATTCGTCAAGCTTTTACAGAGCACAAAGTTCATGCTAATGTACCTTTTGCCCTTGCCATCATTATCACAAGATTGCTCTCAAAAGACCAGTGGGTCTGAATGGGTCCTCAACCCCTGGCACTTTTTCACCCTCTCGCTTTCATCTTTTGTGTTTCAAGTCATTAGGCCGTGGATCTTATTAAGGGGTGTGTGGAGAGGGAAGACTCCAAAGTATGCATCACTAAGTAGGATGCCTTCCTAAAATTGTGCTTTTGAAAATGTGGGATATTGTGCTTGTGGGCATTGGGGTGGGGGGTCAGGCTGGATTGATGGTTGGCATGTGATGTGATGTTCCTTAGGATGTTCTTTCAGATGCTAATGTTTCGTTGGTTTCAGGACTGATTCCTGTGTGACCGTCTGCAGACACAGAGGTGGGAAGTAGGGTGGAGGGGGAGGACACACTACAAGGTGTTGGTACACAACCATCCAGGAGCATTCAAGCACTCATTTTAGGAGTCAAACATTTGCCTTGTGTAGTATAGTAAGTGTGAATCGGACGTGGTAAAAAGTGAGAACAACCACTCAACAGCAGAAAGCAGCTACTTTTCAAGAATATTGTTACTGTTGACATTTAGCAAGCAAGCAGGAGTTTAGTTTAACAATTTACACAGGGTATCAAACCAGGTATGCACAGTAAAACTGGTTAATGCAAGTGTCCCATCCCCAAACTTTAAGCACCCTAAGAGAGATCAAAAGCGTGTCTTTGTACCCACTGGACACAAACTGGTTGAATCAATGTTTTTTCAATGTAATTTCTCAGTCTACATGGAAAATACATTGGATTTTTTTTTAAAGTAATCAACATTGTTTAGACGGTTACATTTCAATCACAGGATGATGTCATCATGGTAACTATTTTCAATTTTCTACTTAAAAAGATGAGCGAGGCCTGTAATTTTCATCATAGGTACACTTCAAATATGACAGACAAAATGAGGGGAAAAATTCAGAAAATCACATTGTAGGATTTTTAATGAATTTCTTTGCAAATTATGGTGGAAAATAAGTATTTGGTCAATAACAAAAGTTTATCTCAGTACTTTGTTATATACCCTTTGTTGGCATTGACAGAGGTCAAACGTTTCTGTAAGTCTTCACAAGGTTTTCACACACTGTTGCTGGTATTTTGGCCCATTCCTCCATGCAGATCTCCACTAGAGCAGTGATGTTTTGGGGCTGTTGCTGGGCAACATGGACTTTGGACTCCCTCCAAAGATTTTCTATGGGCTTGAGATCTGGAGACTGGCTAGGCCACTCCAGGACCTTGAAATGCTTATTACGAAGCCACTCCTTCATTGCCCGGGCGGTGTGTTTGGGATCATTGTCATGCTGAAAGACCCAGCCAACTTTCATCTTCAATGCCCTTGCTGATGGAAGGAGGTTTTCACTCAAAATCTCATGATACATGGCCCCATTCATTCTTTCCTTTACACGGATCAGTCATCCTGGTCCCTTTGCAGAAAAACAGCCCCAAAGCATGATGTTTCCACCCCCATGCGTCACAGTAGGTATGGTGTTCTTTGGATGCAACTCAGCATTCTTTGTCCTCCAAACACGACGAGTTGAGTTTTTACCAAAAAGTTATATTTTGGTTTCATCTGACCATATGACATTCTCCCAATCTTCTTCTGGATCATCCAAATGCACTCTAGCAAACTTCAGACGGGCCTGGACATGTACTGGCTTAAGCAGGGGGACACGTCTGGCACTGCAGGATTTGAGTTCCTGGGGGCGCAGTGTGTTACTGATGGTAGGCTTTGTTACTTTGGTCCCAGCTCTCTGCAGGTCATTCACTAGGTCCCCCCGTGTGGTTCTGGGATTTTTGCTCACCGTTCTTGTGATCATTTTGACCTCACGGGGTGAGATCTTGCGTGGAGCCCCAGATTGAGGGAGATTATCAGTGGTCTTCCATTTCCTAATAATTGCTCCCACAGTTGATTTCTTCAAACCAAGCTGCTTACCTATTGCAGATTCAGTCTTCCCAGCCTGGTGCAGGTCTATAATTTTGTTTCTGGTGTCCTTTGACAGCTCTTTGGTCTTGGCCATAGTTGAGTTTGGAGTGTGACTATTTGAGGTTGTGGACAGGTGTCTTTTATACTGATAACAAGTTCAAACAGGTGCCATTAATACAGGTAACGAGTGGAGGACAGATGAGCCTTTTAAAGAAGAAGTTACAGGTCTGTGAGAGCCAGAAATCTTGCTTGTTTGTAGGTGACCAAATACTTATTTTCCACCATAATTTGCAAATAAATTCATTAAAAATCCTACAATTTGATTTTCTGGATTTTTTTTCTCATTTTGTCTGTCATAGTTACAGGCCTCTCTCATCTTTTTAAGTGGGAGAACTTGCACAATTTGTGGCTGACTAAATACTTTTTTTGCCCCACTGTATGTGGTTGTAGCTATACATCGTATGATTTGTTTGGGCCAAATGTATCATACAGCTGTAGACTACATAGTTGTAATTTCTCCCTTGACACACCGTAGCCCGTTGGTGGGATGATAACTTAACTGAGCAGGAGACAGTTATGAGTTGTGTACAAGGACAGGTGAGGAGGAGTCAGCTTTGGGGTATATTGTTCTGCATGGAGAGTGTAGAAGCAGGTGTGTGTGCATGCATGTGTGAAGACCGTGCTACCGAGTGTGTTTCAATATGGTCCTTTTGGGAGCTAGTGTGTGAGTGATTTATGAAGGAGCAATCCACAGAGAGTATCAGAAGACTTGAGGGTGCAAAGGTCCCCATTGAATTCCACAGAGAAGTACACTGTTCCATCAGAACATGACTAGAGAACAGTTGGAGATGAGTGGGAGGCTCATCTGACAAGAGGAATGATATTAACGGTAATGCTCAAATGCAATGAGCTACAGGGAGACCCACTGCCTAAGAGCACTCCTCAGAACAGTTTAAGGAGGAGGCCCTGGATGGGGGATGGTAGAACTTGGTTTTGGAGCCCTGAACTGCTCCAAATATTCATTGTCGCTAACTTTTTATTTACAACTTGGTTTGAGGAATGTAGTGCCTTTATAGAAATCCATAGATAATCTATGGTACTTCTAAGGTATACTGATAGTGGAGAACGCCCCTGTTGACTATGTAATGATGTAATAAGTGCTCTTAATTATGATAATCCATATTGACTGAAAATATAGATTGATGTTGCTTTAACTCTTGTCTCATTTACACATTGATTAGCAGTACTAGAGGCAAAGCCAAATTCCGTAGCTACAGTTTCAAGTTTTATCCACTACTATAATCAGTGTTGATCACAATGAGTAACTCAATGCATAGTGATTCAAGATAATGGTGATTCAATGACAAAAAACACACATTAACATTCATGAACAGCCATTCACTGCTTAACAAATCGTTGTGTCGAAAGGAATGGATGAGTGCCTTCGATGTCCTTTCAAGGAAGTCAAATGCTGGAGCCACTGCTCTGTGTGTGTGTCTCTCACAGACATAGGTCTTTGTCCCCTGATGTCTTTGATACCCCTGGAGGTAAGCTCATTGCCGCTGGGTCAAAGAGCACTAATCCAGGAGAGATCACTCAGGGCCACAGGAGGGAGGCCTGGGGGGTTGGTGGGGGTCATCTTCTAATGAACCCAAATCCTCCACAGGTCAAAGGTCAGTCTGTATCCGCTTTCCCAACACAAAAATGACCTTTCTTATGCCAACATGAAATCTCTTTTTCATTCAGATTCTTACCGTCATCACCTAATGGGCACCTAATCAGCACAGGAAATAGTTTTTAGTCCTATGTATTGGATACACATGGTATACATTGTCCACCAAAATGCTTACTTGCAGGTTCCTTCTTGACAATGTATCAACAATAAAAACATATAAAATATAACAACACGAACATAAAGTGACTCAGTAGAAATTTGATTCGAATAACATATTTTTAGCATAAGTATAATACAGGAAGGCAATTTATAGTCCAATATTTACACATATTTTGGGAAAGGGGGGAATGGAGGGCAAATGTTTAAATTGTGCAATATTTAGCAATCATAAGTCTGGTAGGAGCAGTTGTGATGTGTGGGTGTGTGCTTGAGTGAGTGCATGTGTGCTAAGGTGCAGAGAATCAGAGCATGTGGTTGGTCCAGTTCAAGTGTTCAGCATTCTGATGGCTTTTGGATATAAACTTTCTGAGACGGTTGGTATCAAACCTCATGTTCCGATAGCGTCTGCCCAATGGTAAGGAAATGAACAGCTCATGGCTGGGGTATGTGGGGTCCTTGATGATGCTGCGGGCCTCCCTCAGGCACCGTTTCAAGTCCTGGATGGGTGGGAGCAGGGTACCAGTGATGTACTGGGCCGTCTTCACCACCCTGCTGGAGAGCCTTATGGTCATGGATGGACCAATTCCCATTGAAAGGAGCGATGGGAAGCCAGAGGTGGACTGGTCACTGTTACAGATGCATTTAGGAAGAGTCACTGTTGGTAACACTCTTTACATATTGCTGGGTTAACACAGAGAAGCTGTGTCATAATGTCAGCTTTTGACCGCTGTAGACTGTTTCCTTCGCAATTTCTTTCTGGTCAGGTTTAAAATGTTACGTGGGGGGAAATGATTTCTAAAGGAACAGCATACAAAGAAACAGAATGAAGTGGGATTCAAATTCTGATTCCCGATATCACCTCTTATTTCAAATTTGTACATTCAGCCAAAGTTTTCTTATCACAAAACTCATACAATAACTCTCACACACCCCAAATAGTGTTGTTCAACCACTTTGCTGAGGAAAAGGTATGTTAAAAAGTCAACCTTTTTTGTGATCATTTTATACCAATGATAGGTAATACATTAAAGGGGTCTCATACCAGAGCAACTTTATATATTTTTCATAGGTACATAGACTTATATAGAAGCCTATAACAATTTGATCATTTAATCTGAACAAATTGTCCCGTATTTACATCAAAATAGAATGGATAGTGGTACGCACGGTAAATGAATAAACACACTGCATGTGGTACAATCATAACTTTGTTATCACTGTTATTTCCCTATAGCTATACTGTAAAGGTGTTCATATTGTTGTTTTACTGTAGTGTTAGGAATTGTTATATTTAGGCATAATCTCCAAATGGTTAAGGTAAAGGTTTGGGATAAGCTGAAAACAAAAACAACTTTCTATCACTGGATTCAAACATGCAACCTTTGGTACCAGAGGCAGATATTTACACCCAGCCAACATCCCCCTTTGGTACCAGATGCAAATCCCTGTCCACAACACCCTTGCGATACCGAAACCTACTTGAAGGTAACAGCGCTCATTGTTGCCCCTAGTGCCCGGTTTCCACGCCATCTCCCGACGTCCTCAGACATGGAGGAATGTCGAATACTGACTTGTATCACGGGTGACCTGGCTGGCAGATTTACCACATGCACACAAACACGGTCACATACGAACACACACACTACACAGTAGCCGCCTAAGAGACATTCCAGTTGTATTTGGGGCTGAGGTACAACTGATGCCTATTCTTCAGTGGAGCGGCAGAGTCTTCCAGGAAGGTCCTTTGTGAGGGAGGACTGTGTTGTTGGTAGGGCCCCACTCCTGAAGGAATAAGGAATTTAGAGTGGTCGTCTCCCTCACTGTGGGAAGCTGATCCTCTGGGCACACTGTGTGTGGGTCCCCGCCACTGAGATTTCTCCTCCCCGACACAAATTTATGCAACTGTTTAATTGGAGCTGACATTATTTGATTTGGGAACTTCCAAACGAGTAACTTCCCTTGAGAATATCATACTGTGTAGTTGCGTCCACGAATGTAGCTTCAAACCTAAAATGTAGCTAAGGTTTTATCAAAACGTCATGTGACATTGTCTGTGGCTTTCATGAGCTGCAGGTGAGACCGATTTGAACAGTGTAGAACAAAAGACAAATGGGTTTATGGTCTTTCAAAGTGTTTGTTTCGGTTTTGTTGTTCTTGGTAACCATTAAGGGAGGTTGGGTAGGGAAGCAGAGAGAGCTGCTAAGCGGTACACAGATATGCCGGTTGGACCAGTGCCTCGTTGTTGAAAGGCTGCTCAATGCAATGCTTGTACGGAAGCTCACAACTATATTTGTGAGAGGAATTTCCCAGTCAAGTGAACCTTTAAAGTGCCCTGAGTCAGTGAGCAGGAGAAAGTGAAGGCTTTTCCCCCACTAATATGCTGTGTCAACAAGCAGTCCAGGTTAAAAATACAGGGCTGAAAGTACATCCTTCATGCGTTTCCTGTGATTCACCAGGAGAATTTTGCACAAGACTAACGCCCCTTTTAGGTGTCAGTTTGCCAGTAAAGATAAAGAACAAAAGGCAACAATAGACGATCATATAAAATCATGATGCTCTTTATTGATGTGTAATAAGGTGCGTGGGTTGTTGAATGAGTTTTTATGTGCGCGTTGGAGGGTGTGTGATTGTTAGGGAGCATGTGCAAGACTGTTTGGTTAGGTGGATGTCTACATTTGTATCAGAAAGTTTTGTTTGAGGATGCGTGTTGGTGTATGGATTGGTGGATACATATGAATGTGAGTGTGTAAGAAATGAAGGTTCTATAGTATGTCCATTCGAGCATGTGAGAGTTGCAGAGCATGTGTGGTAAGTGTGTAGTTGTGCCTGAGTGTGGGCATGAATGTGTGTCCTGCGTAGGGTCCACCTAGCTAATGGTCTGTGACAGCATCAGTCCGCGGTCTGTCAGCTTTACCTGCAGGGGGGCTGAGCAGGCACCGTGGTCCGAATAAAAGATGTCACTGGAATCTCCCTCCCCTTGGGAAATGGACAGACCCCAAACCCCTCGTCCTTAATCCCTTCCACACATAACGAAAGGGTTAAGGTGTGCAAGCCGGGGAGGGGATGTTCTACCCTGCACCCTTTGTTTAAACTAATACAGTAATTGGATGTCATAGATAATAATCATCTGGATAATAATCATGAAATGACTGAAAAGACAGTAATTCAACCATGCAAGACTTCAGTAGTATCCCTGATTTTCTGGCTGCCAACATATTGTTCAAATGAGAATAGGCTTTTGATCATTTAAAAACCAGCTAACGGTTAGACAAGAAAGCATTAATGACATTGCAACAAAGGACATTTCTGTCTGGCTCCATTCAGAAGCAATGTAAAGGGAAGCGATTTAGAAGCATCAATCATAAAGTCTATATGAATGCTTTTAAGTTCAGGAGTTTAGGAAGCGAGTGTGTGTATACGGGAAGCGTACCCGTATGCTGTTTGAAAATGGCAGATTTGGGAACTAATAAGCACCAAAATTGGAACGTAGTGGCTATACATGACGTCAGACAAACGTTCTGAACTTGAGCACCAAGTGTGACAAGAAGTTGCCTCCATCCCTCCTGGTAATTAGGCAACTTTTGTAAATGTTTTGTTGTCTGAGTGAGGGAAATGCTGTAAATTTAAGATGACTCGATGTATTTAGAAAGACGAGATGTTGAGGATTATAATAAATATCACATTGATGTCATACAAGCAAGCCAATCACCTGGTAAAGTGCACGTTTGGACTCCATTTCCAAATCATATATACAGTGGGGCAAAAAAGTATTTAGTCAGCCACCAATTGTGAAAGTTCTCCCACTTAAAAAGATGAGATAGGCCTGTAATTTTCATCATAGGTACACTTCAACTCTGACAGACAAAATGAGGGAAAAAAATCCAGAAAATCACATTGTAGGATTTTTAATGAATTTATTTGCAAATTATGGTGGAAAATAAGTATTTGGTCACCTACAAACTAGCAAGATTTCTGGCTCTCACAGACCTGTAACTTCTTCTTTAAGAGGCTCCTCTGTCCTCCACTCGTTACCTGTATTAATGGCACCTGTTTGAACTTGTTATCAGTGTAAAAGACACCTGTCCACAACCTCAAAACTCCACTATGGCCAAGACCAAAGAGCTGTCAAAGGACACCAGAAACAAAATTGTAGACCTGCACCAGGCTGGGAAGACTGAATCTGCAATAGGTACGCAGCTTGGTTTAAAGAAATCAACTGTGGGAGCAATTATTAGGAAATGGAAGACATACAAGACCACTGATAATCTCCCTCGATCTGGGGCTCCAAGCAAGATCTCACCCCGTGGGGTCAAAATGATCACAAGAACGGTGAGCAAAAATCCCAGAACCACACGGGGGGACCTAGTGAATGACCTGCAGAGAGCTGGGACCAAAGTAACAAAGCCTACCATCAGTAACACACTACGCCGCCAGGGACTCAAATCCTGCAGTGCCAGACGTGTCCCCCTGCTTAAGCCAGTACATGTCCAGGCCCGTCTGAAGTTTGCTAGAGAGCATTTGGATGATCCAGAAGAAGATTGGGAGAATGTCATATGGTCAGATGAAACCAAAATATAACTTTTTGGTAAAAACTCAACTCGTCGTGTTTGGAGGTCAAAGAATGCTGAGTTGCATCCAAAGAACACCATACCTACTGTGAAGCATGGGGGTGGAAACATCATGCTTTGGGGCTGTTTTTCTGCAAAGGGACCAGGACGACTGATCCGTGTAAAGGAAAGAATGAATGGGGCCATGTATCGTGAGATTTTGAGTGGAAACCTCCTTCCATCAGCAAGGGCATTGAAGATTAAACGTGGCTGGGTCTTTCAGCATGACAATTATCCCAACACACAGGGGCTTCAGAAGCATTTCAAGGTCCTGGAGTGGCCTAGCCAGTCTCCAGATCTCAACCCCATAGAAAATCTGTGGAGGGAGTTGAAAGTCCGTGATGCCTAGCACCAGCCCCAAAACATCACTGCTCTAGAGGAGATCTGCATGGAGGAATGGGCCAAAATACCAGCAACAGTGTGTGAAAACCTTGTGAAGACTTGCAGAAAACGTTTCACCTCTGTCATTGCCAACAAAGGGTATATAACAAAGTATTGAGATAAACTTTTGTTATTGACCAAATACTTATTTTCCACCATAATTTGCAAATAAATTCATTAAAAATCCTACAATCCTACAATTTTGTCTGTCATAGTTGAAGTGTACCTATGATGACAATTACAGGCCTCTCTCATCTTTTTAAGTGGGAGAACTTGCACAATTGGTGGCTGACTAAATACTTTTTTGCCCCACTGTATGTCATATATATGTACATATACAATGTCGAATTTATGATCACTAGGTTCGATGTACAGTTACAAGATGACATGTCGTCATACACTAGGTTGTTCCGAACAGATGTTTTTTTATTGTGAAGAAAATTTGAGGTACACACACATGAATGCACACATGACTCCTTTCTATGCGCACCAAAATTACGATCTGTTTCTCTGAATTGCTTTTTGAAAGCCTAACACTGTACCAATGTACAGTAGAGCTTGTGGCGCTTGACATTTAGAAAGGTTTCCACTCGTAAACCTACAGCATCAGTAGCCAGCTAGCTCAGCTGCAGTCATAAGTTGTTTGTATTTTATAACTTAGCTAGTCATGTTGGCAAGCTTCAAATCATGCCCAAATCATGTAAACGACAACAGTAATTGTGTGATGGCAGGGATGCAGAGCTATGCTCCAAATGAAACAATTAGAAGTGTGATTGCTCTAGTTCCTCAACAGAACAGCTAGGAGAGCAAAAACAAAAGTACCTTATAGTTTAAGACTTGAGTCCTAAAAGTGTATTGAAATTGCTTAGGAACTGTGCACACTTTGGAGAGGTGTGTGGCCACTTGGAGACACCAGTTAGTTCTCTCACTCAAACCATTGTATTTTCATATCTCATTGTTAACAATATAGCGAAAAGTACAGTAAATGTAAAATGCACATAAAATCAACAGTGTAATGTTTGGATTCGTTCTTGTGTTGTGTACTCACATTTGGTCTAATACTTTTCCCATTATCTCCAAACTGTTCCCTTTTAATTGCTACAATTATTATGCATTTTCCAATTTCTTCTGTAAGAAACATTTCAATTTAGCCCTATCCATATAGGCCAATTCCCACGAGTGTAAAGGGTTAAGCTGAAGCCCATAACTAGTTCAGCATGACATCCCTTTGCCACCTCTGCGACAAACAGAAGAATTAACACAGGAGAAGAACAACAGAGCCACATACAATTCCAGGGACCTGGTTCCTGACAAACCGATGACTGCAGCCCTACGGGCCCTGGCAAAAAGTAGTGCACTATATAAGGTGCCATTCGGAACTTAGCCTTTCAGTCAGTCAGTAGTGTGTGAGTGAGAGGGAAAGGGGGTGGGCTAACTCTCCGACAGCCAACAGTACCGAGTTGACACGTGGACTTGAGGTCTTGTGTTCACAGCATAGTACTGCAAAACAGAAAAAACAAAGTAGCACTGCTAAGAACCTCCAACTCTCTTTCCCCTACTCATAGCTAGCAATTTAAGCAAAGAGTAGTCTAGATTGCTGCAGTTGTCAGTGTTGTTTTGTGTTCACACAGAATACAGTTTAAACTGCAAATCGGAACAATATCTGTATGAAACAGGTAAGGACTTCAGAACATTGACCAACAGCAAGCAAATGCAGTCACTCTCCTTCTATGGATATTCAGTTCCCCACCTTCCAGATGTGTTTATGCTTTGTGTACACTACACATGAGGAGCTCCATAACCAACTTGTTTATGTACATTGTGATGTACATAAATGCCAGGGAGTTGTAGACTAGGGAGAGGTTATAAAATAGTGAAACCGCTTCTGATAAGACATTCTAAATTACCTAGACCATCCCCCGTGCTCCACTCATTTATTATCTGGGCCCAGGGTGCTTGGTAAGGACATTCCTTCGTTAAATTGATGCCTTTGGGTCCAACTGAACCACCACATTTAATTAAGGCCATTATCAAGGACAAAGAAGCAGAGGAGTGTGTGTGTGTGTGTGTGTGTGTGTGTGTGTGTGTGTGTGTGTGTGTGTGTGTGTGTGTGTGTGTGTGTGTGTGTGTGTGTGTGTGTGTGTCTAAAACTGTGTGTCTAAAACTTAATCACATCAGCCTCAACTTCACATACAGTACTTTCTCAGAAAAAGTAACCACTGGATACTTGGAAAGGAATCTTTTTAAAAGACAGAGCAAGGTCATTTGTCTTTTACGCTACCAGTCATATTACTTTATAAGGTTGTTTAAAAAGGCAAGTTATGAAATGCTACCAGACAGTAATGTTTCTTAGGTACATCCCAAATGGCACACTATTGGCCCTGGCCAAAAGTAGTGCACTATATAGGGAATAGGGTGCCATTTGGGACGGAAATGTTATCAGTACATTGAATTTTGGTTCTGCATTAAATCAAATTGTATTGGTCACATATCAGATGTTATTGCGGGTGTTGTGAAATGCTTGTGTTACTAGCTCCAACAATGCAGTGGTATCTAACAATTCACAACAATACACACATCTAAAAGTAAAATAATATAATTAAGAAATATATCAATATTAGGACGAGCAATGTCAGAGTGGTATTGACTAAAATACAGTAGGATACAGTATATACAGTACATATGAAATGAGTAAAGCAGTATGTAACAATTATTATAGTGACTAGTGTTCCATTATTAAAGAAACCAATGATTCCATGTTTATGTACAGTTGAAGTCGGAAGTTTACACACACCTTAGCCAAAGACATTTACTGCATATACCGTCTCATTCTGTTAAACTCTGTTGTTTATCCCCAGTGCAGACCACGGGTTGTCCCTAGCTGCCATTCTGTTCTGTTATGTGACAGCACATCATGAAAATCTATATGATTAATTACTGTAGTCTCAGAAGATAACTTGATATTTCCCAGAAAATGTATCAGAACAAGCTTTCACAATCATCAATAATAAATTCAGTTTAGTCTAGCGACTGTCAACCTAACACCTTAGCCGTTACACCAAGAGATTCGAACCTATTGACAAGGTCACTAGGTGTTGGGTAAGTCGCTACCTTATAATTGCCAATTCTCTAGAAGTCTATTTTCCAAAGGATATATCAGACCTGCAATGAAAGAGTTTGGCCGGAATTTTATCATTGTGTGACAGACTGGGTTTAAACTGGTCGTCTTCGTGCCACAATACTGTTACTAGATGTTTACGGCACTATATTGAATGTGTTAAACGTGTTGACAAACCCCAGAAGCTGCGTTATGCAGTCAAATATTGATTGATTTGATGTTTGTTTGCATCCTATCTTTCGTAGATACAGATCAGATCAGGGGCTCGATTCAATCCGTAATGTCAAAGTTCAGCTTAAGCGCTGAACTTTGGCGATACTGATTGAATCGAGCCAAAGGAGTATTATTGACTTTTTATGTGATTTGAAGTGCAATTCACCACAATTGTGTTATGGCATTAGTTGAAAAGATAAGATACGACATAAATCCTCCAAAAGGGACATTTTATTGCATCAGCCAATACAACAATAAATGGGTCTTTCTATAAATAATGGGGCCAATGTGTAACATTGCGATGAACATTTAAAAATGGTTTTAAATAAAAAAATAATTTTAATGCGGTTTCACATGTGAATATATGCATATTGACTCATAACTCCACCTATACAACATGACAACACCTATACAACATTAACAATGTTAATCCTTTAAGCAGCGTTCCTACAGACATTAGCAAGTCAAATTCAAGGACTTTTAGGGACTTTTTCAAGCTCTTAATTGTAATTTTCATGGACCTCAATGTTATACAATTGTATAATTTATATAACTGTACATACAGTGCCTTTGGAAAGTATTCAATGTATTGACTTTTTCCACATTTTGTTATGTTAAAGCCTTATTCTAAAATTTACTTATTTTAAATTCCTCAGCAATCTACACACGATAACCCATAATGACAAAGCGAAAACAGATTTTTAGAAATGTTCGCAAATGTATTAATCATAAAAAACAGATGCCTTATTTATTTTAAGTATTCAGACCCTTTGCTATGAGACTTGAAATTGAGCTCAGGTGCATCCTGTTTCCATTGATCATCCTTGAGATGTTTCTACAACTTGATTTGAGTCCACCTGTGTTAAATTCAATTGATTGGACATGATTTGGAAAGGCACACAACTGTCTGTATAAGGTCCCACAGTTGACAATGCATGTCAGAGCAAAAACCAAGCCATGGAGTCGAAGGAATTGTCCATAGAGTGTTTGTCTCAAGGCGCAGATCTGGGGAAGGATACCAAAACATTTCTGCAGCACTTAAGGTCCCCAAGAACACAATGGCCTCCATTGTTATTATAAATGGAAGAATTTTGGAACCACCAATCGGAGGAGAAGGGCCTTGGTCAGGGAAGTGACCAAAAACCTGATGGTCACACTGACAGAGCTCTAGAGTTCCTCTTTGAAGATGGGAGATCCTTCCAGAAGGACAACCATCTCTGCAGCACTCCACAAAAAAAGGCCTTTATGATAGAGTGGCCAGACGGAAGCCACTCCACAGTAAAAGGCACATGACAGTTTGCCTTTTTGGAGTTTGCCAAAAGGCACCTAAAGACTCTCAGACCATGAGGAACAAGATTCTCTGGTCTGATGAAACCAAGATTGAACATTTTGGCCTAATGCCAAGCATCACATCTGGAGGAAACCTGGCACCACCCCTACGTTGAAGGATGGTGGTGGCAGCATCATGCTGTGGGGATGTTTTTCAACATGCAGAAGTGTTTAAATAGTACACAATCTTTCAAAAGTTTGGGGTCACTTAAATATGTTCTTGTTTTTGAATTCAAAGCATTTTTTGTCATTAAAGTAACATCAAATTGATCAGAAATACAGTGTAGACATTGTTAATGTTGTAAATTACTTGATTTTTTTATTTTATGGAATATCACATTTTATTAGTCACATGCGCCGAATACAACCTTACAGTGAAATGCTTACTTACGCGCCCCTAACCAACAATGCAGTAAAAATATGGATAAGAATAAGAAATACAGTGGGGCAAAAAAGTATTTAGTCAGCCACCAATTGTGCAAGTTCTCCCACTTAAAAAGATGAGAGAGGCTTGTAATTTGCTAATTAATTAATAAAAATTCCTACAATGTGATTTTCTGGATTTTTTTTCTCATTTTGTCTGTCATAGTTGAAATGTACCTATGATGAAAATTACAGGCCTCACTCATCTTTTTAAGTGGGAGAACTTGCACAATTCGTGGCTGACTAAATACTTTTTTTGCCCCACTGTATATGTAACAAGTAATTAAAGACCAGCAGTAAAATAGCAATAGCGAGACTATATACAGGGGGGTACCGGTACAGAGTCAATGTGCTGGGGCACCTGTTAGTTGATGCAATATTTATATGTAGTTAGAGTTATTATAGTGGCTATGCATAGATTATGAGACTATATACGGGGGGGGGGCATAGGCGTACAGAGGCCCATTATCAGCAACCATCACTCCTGTGTTCCAATGGCACGTTGTGTTAGCTAATCCAAGTTTATCATTTTAAAAGGCTAATTGATCATTAGAAAACCATTTTGCAATTGTTAGCACAGCTAAAGACTGTTGTCCTGATTTAAAGAAGCAATAAAACTGGCCTTTAGACTACTTGGGTATCTGGAGCATCAGCATTTGTGGGTTCGATTACAGGCTCAAAATGGCCAGAAACAAATAACTTTCTTCTGAAACTCGTCAGGCTATTCAAGGCTGAGAAATGAAGGCTATTCCATGCGAGAAATTGCCAAGAAACTGAAGATCTCGTACAACGTTGTGTACTACTCCCTTCACAGAACAGTGCAAACTGGCTCTAACCAGAATAGAAAGATGAGCGGGAGGCCCCGGTGCACAACTGAGCAAGAGGACAAGTACATTCGAGTGTCTAGTTTGAGAAACCGAAGTCTCACAAGTCCTCAACTGGCAGCTTCATTAAATAGTACCTGCAAAACACCATTCTCAACATCAACAGTGAAGAGGTGACTCCGGGATGCTGGCCTTCTAGGCAGAGTTGCAAAGAAAAAGCCATATCTCAGACTAGCCAATGAAAAGAAAATATTAAGATGGGCAAAAGAACACAGACACTGGACAGAGGCCAGCATCCCGGAGTCACCTCTTCACTGTTGACTTTGAGACTGGTGTTTTGCAGGTACTATTTAATGAAGGTGCCATTGGAACACAGGAGTGATGGTTGCTGATAATGGGCCTCTGTACGCCTATTTAGATATTCTATTAAAAATCAGCCGTTTCCAGCTGCAATAGTAATTTACAACATTAACAATGTCTACACTGTATTTCTGATCAATTTGATGTTACTTTAATGACAAACTGATTTTCTTTAAAAAACAAGGACATTTATAAGTTACCCCAAACTTTTGAACGGTAGTGTAGGTCATTACCGCTTTAAGAAAAATACTTTTTTTAGGCCTTGCATTGATATTCAACTTTATATTACATTCTAAAATATGTGAGAATAATGTTGACATAACTTGACTAAATAGATTGGATGCATGCATGGCAATTTTTCTGTAAAGCCATGAATAGCAGTAGTAATCTCACCTTTAAAATTATTTATAAGTGAAATGTTTTATGAACTGAAACAACTTATTCTCAGTTCTAGCATTTCTGGTAAATCATACCGGATGTGATTCATACAAGTAGAGGTGTCACTTACACATTGTGGTTTCATTTTACCACCTCTAGTATCTTGTAACTGCACTCAGCTACCCTGAGACCATTCATTCACTATCTATGCAGACAGTATTTATAGACGTCAAGTCATACAGAAACTGGCCTTTGGTTTACAACTCTTAACGGTGCATTTTCCCTTTTCAGAGTACCTCTTCAGCAACGAACCCATGACAGAGTCATTCGAGTAAGAAGAGATGTTCAATGAGAAATTGATTGATAAGATACTAAATGACAATTGTTCATTTTACTACACAACCTTGTCCTTGAAAGTCTACATCTAAGAAATATGTAGCTGCAGGGTGAAGTTTCCCCTAGGTACAGATCTAGGATCAGCTTCCCCTCCCCGCAATCCTCCAGCATCACTTCAAATTGTGATTTTTCCTTTTCATACAGTATACTCCACTTCACACTTTTCCGTCAGAGCGAGCTAAAAACAAGTAGGGGTTATCCCTGATACAATGGTTGGGCAAAATATACATCTGGTGGAAATATTGTAAAGGAGAGTGATGTCATGAGATGATGCTGCCTGCTGCTGTGAAGCTAGACAGGAAACAGTCATTCTGATCTAAGCACCGGCATAGATTTCACCTTTTAGAATTTCCTCTCAAGCAATATACAAAAACAAAAAAAAGAGATTGAGCCCTTGTAAATCTTTTGCTTTTGAAATTGAAGAATGTCTTGGTGCACTGATCCCTGTGTGTCAAAAAAAAAAATGAAACTTTTGATTTGTCTACTTTATATCAATGAATACCTTTTTTTTGTTTTTAAACTGGCCACAAGAGTACACCAACATTTTATCCAGTAATTATTTGTTCTGAAGAACCAACATGATATGATGGGTATTCTTACTCAGATACACTCACAACTACACTGAGCTTGTTATGTTTCATAAATGCTGAAAGAACATTGTAGAGCAATACTGTGCAAGATCAATACTAAATAAGTGGGATTGCTTTTTTTTGCCCGTTTGGTTATGACATTGCTAGTCTGCTAGTTTTTCCTTGCCTCTATATTTGATTGATAATCTGCCAGGATTGGTTCAGAGGACACTTTGGGAATATCATTAAAATACTCTAAACTGATTTTGAGCACTATAACAAGAACTTGTCACAATCATGACTTCCAAAATCAAACTTCCAAAAACATCATGAGACCAATATTTCACAGGCAGGTATTATTACTGTATGCAACCACTCATCTCCTCCACAGTATTTGGTGGACCTAAAGGAGCCATGATGTTACATGATGGAAATCCCACAGACACAGCCTCTCCCCCTACCCATGGCTCTGTACAGTACCTCACTGCTCTGAGTGTGGTTGGTTTCTCTACACGACACAGCCACCACGCTCCACTGATTCTCTCCACTGTGGGGTTAGCTAAGGATTTCCCCTTGATGCACCTTCTTGCACCCAATGTGACTCATTTCTGTTTTCTCAAAATGGTGGCTTTGACCTGGAAAGGCGTCTGTCTCCATCTTCAGACCCTCAGATGGGTGTCACGGTTTCATGTATGTGGAAGGGAGAGGTGTGAGAGGCATAGTGGAAAGGGGAAAGTTTCAGGGAGGTCAATATGAGTAGGATGAAGGCATACTAGCATCTCCACAGGGGAGGCGAGATGCAAAACAGGAAACAAAGATGCACGGCTAACGCCACCTGTGTTATGGTGGGGGATGCAGTGACTAAAGTGTTTATTTGCTTGCTTCTTGACTTTTTGTCTTTTTTTTGTGTGTGTCCTGTAATAAATTAAAAAAATAATTAACTTTATACCCATAAAGCTCTATAACTAGTAAAGACACCTGGGTTCAAGAACCCATAAAGGGTTGGAGAATCCTTTTTTCACTCTTTGTACTAAGTTGGCATACCCACACACCACTGTCAGTAGTAGGCATAGTTACCGTACAACCAAAGTCCCCTTTTCCTCTTTTGCGCTTCCCTAAAAGACTATTGTCTTGGACCCCTTACCATACATGTACATTAGTATGCGGTAAATTACCGCGTGCTCCTCTGGATGCCCAGAATAGCTAGTTTGTGGGTGTGCTGGCTGCATATAGCAGCACGTTCGATTGTGCGTCAATAATTCAGCATAGTAAGTTTGTATGAAGGTCTGGTTATTAAATGGGTAAATAGTTTAATCCACTCTCCATTCCATGAATTTATTCACAGGTAAATAGTAATACACTCTAAACCGCTCTGGTGACAGACTTGGTGACAGGCTGCCCTGTTTCCAATAGTCCACATGGGTGAGAGGACCTATTCAAGTAAGTAAATACATTTTTAAAATGTTTTTAAAAAACAATGTATTATTAGCTAACAAGAGAGTGCAGGCTAACTCTAATGAGCTGCTAACGTAACTAGCTAGGTATCTAGCCAACTTTACATACTGTATAGCTAGCTATCTTCATATTAGCTAGCTAATTTTATGTATTTATCATTGTACAAAACCAACTCCAAATGCATTTGTAGGTAGCTAGCTAACATCTATGCAGGAGAGTGAAAGGATAGCAACCCCAACTGTCAAAGTGAAAGAGTAGGCTATCTTCGGGATCGATGTCCCTTCCACGGGACGGTTGAGCAAACGTAGGCTAATGCGATTAGCATGAGGTTGTAAGTAACAATAACATTTCCCAGGACATAGCCATATCTGATATTGGCAGAAAGCTTAAATTCTTGTTAATCTAACTGCGTTGTCCAATTTACAGTAGCTATTACAGTGAAATAATACTATGCTATTGTTTGAGGAGAGTGCACAGTTTCGAACATGAAAAGTTATTAATAAACAAATTAGGCACATTTGTTTGTCTTGATTCATTTTGAACAGAAATACAATTGTTCATTGGATCAGTCTAAAACTTTGCACATACACTGCTGCCATCTACTGGCCAAAATCTAAATGGCAGCTGGGCTGGAATAATACATTATGGCCTTTCTCTTGCAGTTCAAAGATGGTACAAAAGAACGATTGGTTTATCTTTGTATTATCTTTTACCAGATCTATTGTGTTATATTCTCCTACATTCCTTTCACATTTCCACAAACTTCAGTGTTTCCTTTCAAATGGTACCAAAAATATGCATATCCTTGCTTCAGGGCCTGAGTTACAGGCAGTTAGATTTGGGTATGTCATTTTAGGCAAATATTGAAAAAAAGATCTTCACCTCCTACTTTTTCGAAGAGGGTGCTGGCAACACCATGGACTACGCTATGCACAACCTAAGGCTCTTTTAAGAGCCATCCACATTTTTTATTTTTTTATTTAACCTTTATTTAACCAGGTAGGCTAGTTGAGAACAAGTTCTCATTTATAACTGCGGCCTGGCCAGTGTGACACAAACAACAACAGATTTACACATGGAATAAACAAACATAGTCAATAACACAATAGAGAAGTCTATATACAGTGTGTGCAAGTGAGGTAAGGCTATAAATAGGCCATAGTGGCGAAATAATTACAATTTAGCAAATAAACACTGGAGTGATAGATGTGCAGAAGATGAATGTGCAAGTAGAGATACAGGGGTGCAAATGAGCAAAAAAAATGAAATAACAGTATGGGGATGAGGTAGTTGGATGAGCTATTTACAGATGGGCTATGTGCAGTGATCTGTGAGCTGCTCTGACAGCTGGTGCTTAAAGTTGGAGAGGGCGATATGAGTCTCCTTCCACCTTCAGTGATTTTTGCAATTCGTTCCAGTCATTGGCAGCAGAGAACTGGAAGGGAAGGCGGCCAAACAACGAATTGGCTTTGGGGAAATATACCTGCTGGAGCGCTTGCTACGGGTGGGTGCTGCTATGGTGACCAGTAAGCTGAGATAAGGTGGGGCTTTACTTAGCAAAGACTTATAGATGACCTGGAACCAGTGGGTTTGCATATGTCAACTGCACTTATTAAATTCCCAGTTTCTCTCCCTTTGATTTTTCCACTTCTTAGGTGAGGGTGATGTTTAGATAAGGGTGATGTCTGTACAAAAACAAGACAGGCTCTGTTAAGAGTCACAATTAGACACCCTATAAGAGTAGAACGATTAGACACCCTATAACCCACACTTAAACTCATGTATCAATCTGATTGATATATTGTGTAGTAAGCAGGCTCAGGCTCCTTCCACCTTCAAAGAATTGGCAAGTGGACCAACCATGGAGAATAGTAAGACACTTCATTATTTATATAACTATGCTATATTGTTTGTCCTTGTGTGTATGGGCATGTTTTTCTTGTATAAAGTTCTTTGCAGCCACTTAGTGTGGACACCAGGTGAGGCAACAGACACGGATTCCTGTTGAACACTTTTGCTTTAACTACCTTATTTTCTCAATAACAGTCTCTCTCCTTCACTTCATCCCTCTTCTCCCTAAATCTTCTAGGTTATATTAGCTGTGTCCGTGAACCCCTCTCACATCTGAACTGGCTACATAGAAGGCACAGCATGATCAGATGTGAGAGGTCACTTGGTTCGGTCAACAGGAAGTATTATTAAAGACATGCTTTACATTGAAATATAGTAGTCCCAGAGTGAATGATCCAAGGTCAGTTTTGCATTTCACCTGATGATTATGATGACTGACAGTATTTGAATTTAAAAAAGCAAGGCTTAATCATGCTATCCCTTGTCTGCAGGCATGCTTTGATGTGCGAGAGGATGTCAACTCCTTCGCCACCTCACCCGCTCTTAAGATAACCTTTGGGCCAACTTGGGGCGCAAGGCTGGTTAGGAGACACCGCTAGAGACACTATTATGTAATTGTGATGTACTGAGAGAATATTAAGTTTAGTAGGCACTGTAATTCATTAGGCATATGCTGTCTTCCCTGCTCCTCTGTTCTTACCACTTTCCCTTTCTGTCTTTTACACTCTCACACCTCTCCCCCCACCTCTTTCTTCCTGTTTTTATCATGCACACCAGATGTGCATTGAAGTACAGATTGAACTTGTATTTGTAATATAATATTACAATTCTAATATTTTATAATGCATGTATTATGTATTTATAACACTTGGATAATGAACTTCTTTCAATAAAGCGTGTCACATTCTCTACTGGTTGAAATTAAGTCTCATTTGATGAAATACTACACCTATACTTCTATCAGTACAGATAAAGGAAATTAGATATTGAGATTAACCGGTTTTAGAGTATTTACATGATGCACAGGAAGTGTTGTGTACTGTTTTTTAGATTCTGTTTCTGTATATATTAATTACAAATCAGCCTTTAACTAGTTAGATCATGTTTTTAGTCTATTGCATAGTTACAATGTGTAACCATTGATGTCGAAGGGACCAGGATTGGTAAACACTTGAAGTGTATAATTGTAGTACATACATGCAGAAACAGCATCAATCAAAGACTGGAGTTTGATACTCCTGGTATTGAATGACTGAAAAATAATGTCTCACAGACATTCATACCTGAACTGCACCTTTATTTGCCAAGGTAGAGTACATGATCAGTGAATATGTTACATGTACAGGCTACAATGTGGGGATGTATATACAACTTATATACTAACCCTAACCCTTGGCACAATAAAGTTATTTTATATTCTACTCAATTCATATGCTTCATTAATGCCATTCAGACTGTTTTGAAGTCAACACAACTGGCTTTGATGGCTGAGGTTCATAGCTAGGTTCTGAAATTAATATTTATACCAAACGTTTTAGGTCCAAACACAGATCGGCTACATAGCTAGCTATACATCCATAGGCGTACAGATATTTTTATCCTCCATTACACAATAAGCAAGAAAATAGTTAGCTAGATACGTTACTTTAGCTGCATTGCATTGCAAATATCAACAAGACAAGCTTACAAAATTATACATTCAATTTGCAGTAAATTCTTTAGCTAGCTAGATTATTTACATCCGCTGTTTCACAAGACGACAGACTGGTTTGCTGGTTTTCTCAGGAGTCCCGAAAACATTAAACAACACAAATTACGCGGCACCACATGCTAGCGCACACAAAGGGTTCCTGTCAGCTGGCTGAAATGTCCTGAATCACAAAGACTATTCTTTGAGTATCATTGTGACTAACTGCTGAAATGACAAAGACAACATACAACAATAAATCCTTCAAAATGGCTGGATTAGGATTAGGAAAACAACACTAATAGCCAAAGCAAGCTGGTTTCACAAGGGACAATGGCAGTTGAAGGATCTTTCTTTGGATCTTTCTTAACAGCCAAATATAATGTTGCCTGGGAGCTGTTTGCCTACAGACCTGCATAGTTAGGAAGTCAGTTAGGAACATGCTAGACCAGGGTCTCACACTTAAGTCATCACCTCATGTGAACGTTGGAATTTATCTCCTGGAAAGATAAGATGTTCATTTCAAAGAATGTGAGGTTTCACACAACTGGGAATGCTGCAGGCTATTCACACATGCAAATACATTCAAATATTTTACAACGAGAGTAAACTATTGCACAACCCACAAGAATCACAGTTCCTAGGGGAACAAAAATACATTTTTGGGAGATTAAATATTTTGAAAGATGTTATATTGAAATTCTTATGAAAACATTGAGATGTTCCAATGAAAATACTTTACTTATAGACAACAGCTATAATGCATTATCATGCACATCATAAGATGTGTCATAAATATGCATGACCCTCTTATGTTCTATTATAATTTTATAATGATCCTGACCAAATAATAACCATCTTATATTATTATTTCAATAATAAGACATCATAAAGGCTCATACACACTTACAACTAAAAAGCAGTAGACATGTTA
This sequence comes from Oncorhynchus tshawytscha, assembly GCF_018296145.1. Lineage (NCBI taxonomy): Eukaryota > Metazoa > Chordata > Actinopteri > Salmoniformes > Salmonidae > Oncorhynchus > Oncorhynchus tshawytscha. The sequence continues at coordinate 55,514,226 of NC_056430.1, forward strand.
GCTTTACAATACATGTAACCATATTGTCCATAACAACTGCCCAAATAAGAGACTTAAATATATCTAAGCAGTCCATATATTTGTCTTCTTATTCCAGGAAAGCCTGGGTTTTTATTTTTACCAGGAGTAGCATAGCGTATAGCCATGGTTTGTTTGTCTCTTGTACACTGGCCTGCCGCCTGACATAACTGTGGACACTGTGACGCTAGCTGACCCTCTGACTGAGGTTTCCATGGAAGGGAATGAGGAGTGAAGTGTGCAGAGGCAGCATGTGTGTCATTGGAGCTGGACAGTGTCACTCTATCCTAGAGTAGTGGCAGTGTGTCCTGGCAGTGGCAGTGTGTCCACTCAGCCTGAGACGATTCTGAGTAAACAACACTATAAAGGGAATTAGGGTGCAATTTGGGAAGTAGCCTTAGTGCCAGGTTTACAGGCCCATACAAAGATGCAGTCGTAGCTGTATGGGCCTGTTGTGAAGGCTGAAAGGGACCGTATCATTTTGGTTTCATGTCTGTATTTAAGCCATGCAGTACTCAGACATATCGGTCAATATCCCAGTGGGCATAAGAATGGCCAAACTATTTATTTTGATCTAACCTTTATTTAAGCAGGGTGGAGTCCCATTGAGACAAAGGTCTCTTTTACAAAGGAGCCCTGAAATACACAAAATATAAAATAGAATACAAAACACAATCATAAAAATCCTCAACCAACAATCTGAATTATCCAAAAGGCACTAATGTATCCAACTGTAAGGGTATTCTGAAGATTGTTACATACTGTAAGTAAGGTGCGAAGAAACTAAAAGCTGTTTTACCTAAATTTGTAGTGACAGAAGGAATTTCAAGAGTTAGTGTAGACAGTCTACGACTGGTAAACAAACGAGAATGAAATTGGATCAGAAAAAAACTTTGGTTGTGGTAATAAAAGTTGAATCGTGAGTTGCTTGATACTCAGTCTTCCTCATTTCTGACTCAGTCCAGCAGCCCATAGCCCTCCAAGCCATTTGGTCCATATAATGTGAGTTTTATTTGTTTCTGGTATGTGGTGACTGGGTTACCACATGTGAGGTAGGGGTGGGGGAAACTTGACATAGGGAACACACTGTGAAATGTGCAGGAGAGTGACAGGGGGCAGCTGAGGAGAGCTGAGGAGAAGGGAACATAACATCTCCAAAAAAGGCCAATACAACTACCTCAAAAGCCCTTCAGGCCCTACAATATGTGCATGTGTGTGCATGTGTATGTGTGTGTACATGTGTATGTGTGCGTACATGTGTATGTGTGCGTACATGTGTATGTGTGCGTACATCTTTGTGTTTGCACATGAGCGGACATATGTTTCTGTCACCATCCTTTTACATGGATTCATTTTTTTTGATTAAGCTGAAAACTTTGTGTGATTCATAAACAGTTGTATTGCATGGCCAAGTAAATGTGATTTCTCATATGGAAATAGGTTTGGGTAGTTTGCACATGACTAATCGTTTAACAAACGGTTTCCAGAGAAGGCTGGTATTCACGTAGGATTAAACTCTGCCAATGGAGAACAGGAGATAGATTGAGGTATTGTATTTTAGATAGCAGGGAAAGTTTTTTGTCATGCAATAAAAGGCATTAAAGTAAACATGTCTGTCCGCTTATCTGTCCATCCATCTGTCTGCTTGCTTGCCTGCCTGCCAGCCTGTCTCTGTCAGTTATCTAGGTTGTAATGAGCGCTGACACGACCAATAACTGCGATAGTAAAAGTTCCTTTTCCTGAAAAAAGGGGCACCGTTTTTTTTACTGAGATCCCGCACATGAAGCCTGTAATATACTGACTATGCCATCAACAGTGAAAAACAGGAAATGACTCATTTCAAACCACTAAATTCCAACACCTACAATAAGGAAGGACGAATAACAAACTAAAGAACTCCAGTGGGTCTGTGCCCAGTGGTCATCAATGTTTAGTGTAGCCCATGCAGCCTAAGATATGATGGGAATTCTAGAAGACACACTGCTAAACTTTGTGATAGGATGAGCACCAATTAACCTCTACAGGATCGGTGTGTCCCCCCACCCACCTGAGGTTGCATGAGGTTGTAAGTAACATGAACATTTCCCAGGACATATACGTATCTGATATGGGCAGAAAGCTTATATTCTTGTTAATCTAACTGAACTGTCCAATTAACGGAAGCTATTACAGTGAAAGAATACCATGCTATTGTTTGAGGAGTGTGCACAATTATGAACTTGAACATTTATTAATAAACCAATTAGGCACATTTGTGCAGTCTTGATACAACATTTTGAACATATGCAATGTGCAATGGTTCATTGGATCAGTCTAAAACGTTGCACATACACCAAAATCTGAATTGCACCTGGGCTGGAAAAATACATTATGGCCTTTCTCTTGTATTTCAAAGATGATGCATGTTTTTTCTTTGTATTACTTTTACCATATCTAATGCGTTATATTCTACGACATTAATTTTACATTTCCACAAACTTCAAAGTCTTTCCTTTCAAATGCTGTCAAGAATATGCATATCCTTGCTTCAGGTCTTGAGCTACAGGCAGTTAGATTTGAGGAAGTCATTATAGTCGGAAAATGGGATTAAAAAGGGGTGGATCCTTATTAACTCGTAATTCAATATCAACAACAGGGCATTCCTGCCTCTCTGTAAGCCTATAAAGCAAAAACATCTTGAATGAAAAAGGTGAAGAGGAGAAGAGACCTCACTTGATTGTGCATGTTGATTAATCATAGTAACAGATTATCTCTGGGTTGAATGAATGATAGTGAATATACACTACACTGGTTTTATTCTGTATTCTTAATAGTAGGCGTACATACCATATACCACATTGTGCAGAAGTCACACCGTCTTCGGACTGGCTATAGGTGGAAAGGTGAGCATCAATAGGCACTTGCTCTACAGGAGGCTCGGATTAGGAACACAAAGAGTAGAAAGGAGGAGGAAATCTGCCAATCCTCTTAGAAATAAAATGTATTTTGTATCGACTTAGCCAGCCTACTTACCCTCTCATCACCAAATGTTATTTATTCCACAAAGTCTTTTCAAGCTGTAACCTCAGTTGACAATAATTACTAATACCGTGCGAGAGAGGAGGCATTGATAACATGTTACTTTTTAGAGTCTGTAGGTATTTAAGCATTATGATGCGGTTATAATGCATTGTAAGAAGTTAGAAAGCATTATACCTGCTGACTTTAAGTGTTATTGAGGCATTTTACAATCTGATATATTTCAGAAAATAACTAGAGGACCAAAAAAAGTGTTAAACAAATCCAAATAAATGTTATATTTGAGATTCTTCAAAGTAGCCACCCTTTGCCTTGATGACAGCTTTGCACACTCTTGGCATTCTCTCAACCAGCTTCACCTGGAATGCTTTTCCAAAAGTCTTGAAGGAGTTCCCACATATGCTTAGCACATGTTGGCTGCTTTTCCTTCCAAACCATCTCAATACATTGAAAAATCTCAAATATAAAATATATTTTGATTTGTTTAACACTTTCTTGGTTAGTACATGATTCCATATGTGTTATTTCATAGTTTCATAGTTTCTACAATGTAGAAAAATGTCAAAATAAAGAAAAACCCTGGAATGAGTAGGTGTGGCCAACCTTTTGACTGATATTGTATTTCAGGATGGTGTGTATCCCGTAAAATAATCCAAATTTATTTAAAGATGACAGTTTTGAAAACATAGCTTGCCCCAAAAAAAGTGGGTATGGGGTAAGTTGAGCCGCGAGTTAAGCCAATTCTGTAGTTTATTAAATATAACTACTACCTTTTTAAAACCATTTCAATCATTTCGCTTTTCAGTCTTTTAATCATTTTAAGCATCTTTTAACACAGGCTTAATTCCTAACAAACACTTTGTATTTTTTTAAAAACAATTTCTAACATAGGCCAGGCCCTGTTGTTACCTCATATCCCAGTGATAATGCCTTGCATTACGCCTGGGAAGAAAACATTACAATTTTCTCAACTTGCCATTGGCTCAATGATTGGCTCATTGGTTCAATTTACACCAAAGGCAAACATTTGGACTATATTAGTCCACACAGCTACAATGATGACTTTCATGCTTGGTTTAGGACCTCATATTGAAGCTTATAGACCCCAACTGATGTGTATCTTGAAATTATCTACTTTGGTTTATACAAGCATCATGAAACCTCTAACACAATCAATTATTTTGACTTGATAAATCAGTTAATTCAACCATGTGTTTTTCTCCCTTCAGACTCCATGAATGATGACCTCTTCCTAAAAATGTGGTTAAATTATGAATTTTGTGTATGGTTTCAGAGAAAGAAGGGTGACTACTTGAGCCCACCTCTCCCTTTTTTACTCACTTCAAATCACTTTTTCCCCACTCACTTGAGAGAGAGAGAGCTCATCAATTGTTATGGGATATGTGCTTTCATTCTCTCAATGGACTGAGTGCATGGCGTTAATCAGTGGATTACTTTTAAATTTTAGTCATTTAGCAGACACTCTTATCAAGAGTAACTTATATGCTAACCAGACCGCTCGGGCCTGTGCGTCCGCATGCACCATCGCTCGCATGTTGATTTTGTCCACCCACACCAGACGTGATCAAATCAAATCAAATGTATATATATAGCCCTTCGTACATCAGCTGATATCTCAAAGTGCTGTATAGAAACCCAGCCTAAAACCCCAAACAGCAAGCAATGCAGGTGTTGAAGCACGTTGGCTAGGAAAAACTCCCTAGAAAGGCCAAAACCTAGGAAGAAACCTAGAGAGGAACCAGGCTATGAGGGGTGCCCAGTCCTCTTCTGGTTGTGCCAGGTGGAGATTATATCAGAACATGGCCAAGATGTTCAAATGTTCATAAATGACCAGCATGGTCAAATAATAGGTCTGGGACAGGTAGCACGTTCGGTGAACAGGTCATGATTCCATAGCCGCAGGCAGAACAGTTGAAACTGGAGCAGCAGCACGGCCAGGTGGACTGGGGACAGCAAGGAGTCATCATGCCAGGTAGTCATGAGGCATGGTTCTAGGGCTCAGGTCCTCCGAGAGAGAGAAAGAAAGAGAGAAAGAGAATTAGAGAGAGCATACTTAAATTCACACAGGACACCGGATAAGACAGGAGAAGTACTCCAGATATAACAAACTGACCCTAGCCCCCCGACACATAAAATACTGGAGGCTGAGACAGGAGGGGTCAGGAGACACTGTGGCCCCATCCGATGATACCCCCAGACAGGGCCAAACAGGAAGGATATAACCCCACCCACTTTGCCAAAGCACATCCCCCACACCACTAGAGGGATATCTTCAACCACCAACTTACCATCCTGAGACAAGGCTGAGTATAGCCCACAAAGATCTCCGCCATGGCACAACCCAAGGGAGGGGGGTTAGAGGCAGAGAATCCTAGTGGAAAGTGGGGAACCGGCCAGGCAGAGACAGCAAGGGCGGTTCTTTGCTCCAGAGCCTTTCCGTTCACCTTCACACTCCTGGGCCAGACTACACTCAATCATATGACTCACTGAAGAGATGAGTCTTCAGTAAAGACTTAAAGGTTGAAACCGAGTTTGCGTCTCTCATATGGGTAGGCAGACCATTCCATAGAAATGGAACTCTATAGGAGAAAACCCTGCCTCCAGCTGTTTGCTTAGAAATTCTAGGGACAATTAGGAGGCCTGCGTCTTGTGAGCGTAGCATACGTGTATGTACAGTGGGGCAAAACAAGTATTTAGTCAGCCAACAATTGTGCAAGTTCTCCCACTTAAAAAGATGAGAGAGGTCTGTAATATTCATCATACGTTAATATCATTCGTATTGTCAGATGAGCCTCCCACTCATCTCCAACTGTTCTCTAGTCATGTTCTGATGGAACAGTGTACTTCTCTGTGGAATTCAATGGGGACCTTTGCACCCTCAAGTCTGATACTCTCTGTGGATTGCTCCTTCATAAATCACTCACACACTAGCTCCAAAAGGACCATATTGAAATACACTCGGTAGCACGGTCTTCACACATGCATGCACACACACCTGCTTCTACACTCTCCGTGCAGAACAATATACCCCAAAGCTGACTCCTCCTCACCTGTCCTTGATCACAACTCATAACTGTCTCCTGCTCAGTTAAGTTATCATCCCACCAACGGGCTACAGTGTGTCATGGCAGAAATTACAACTATGTAGTCTACAGCTGTATGATACATTTGCCCCAAACAAATCATTACGATGTATAGCTACAACCACATACAGTGGGGAAAAAGAGTATTTAGTCAGCCACCAATTGTGCAAGTTCTCCCACTTAAAAAGATGAGAGAGGCCTGTAATTTTCATCATAGGTACACTTCAACTATGACAGACTAAATGAGAGAGAAAAAATCCAGAAAATCACATTGTAGGATTTTTAATGAATTTATTTGCAAATTATGGTGGAAAATAAGTCAATAACAAAAGTGTATCTCAATACTTTGTTATATACCCTTTGTTGGCAATGACAGAGGTCAAACGTTTTCTGTAAGTCTTCACAAGGTTTTCACACACTGTTGCTGGTATTTTGGCCCATTCCTCCATGCAGATCTCCTCTAGAGCAGTGATGTTTTGGGGCTGTTGCTGGGCAACACGGACTTTCAACTCCCACCAAAGATTTTCTATGGGGTTGAGATCTGGAGACTGGCTAGGCCACTCCAGGACCTTGAAATGCTTCTTACGAAGCCACTCCTTCGTTTCCCGGGCGGTGTGTTTGGGATCATTGTCATGCTGAAAGACCCAGCCACGTTTCATCTTCAATGCCCTTGCTGATTGATGGAAGGAGGTTTTCACTCAAAATCTCACGATACATGGCCCCATTCATTCTTTCCTTTACACGGATCAGTCGTCCTGGTCCCTTTGCAGAAAAACAGCCCCAAAGCATGATGTTTCCACCCCCATGCTTCACAGTAGGTATGGTGTTCTTTGGATGCAACTCAGCATTCTTTGTCCTCCAAACACGACGAGTTGAGTTTTTACCAAAAAGTTATATTTTGGTTTCATCTGACCATATGACATTCTCCCAATCTTCTTCTGGATCATCCAAATGCTCTCTAGCAAACTTCAGACGGGCGTGGACATGTACTGGCTTAAGAGTTTATTCGGAAGATAACAGCTCTATAAATATTATTTTGTGGTGCTCAACTCTCTAGTTAATTACATTTACATGATTAGCTCAATCAGTTAATATGAATGAATTATTTTATAGAATAGCATGTCATATCACTTAATCTGGCATAGCCAAAGACACGACACTGGTTATGCTATTGGGTCTGACCAACGCTCCAACTGTGTTCCAGGCCCTGGTTAATGACATTCTCCACAACATGTTGAACCGGTTCGTGTTCGTCTACCTCGACGACCTCCACGTCTTCTCCCGCTCAGCCCAAGAACACATGCTCCACATTCGACAGGTCCTCCAGCACCTCCTTGAGAACCAGTTTTCTGTGAAAGAGGAAAAGTGTGAATTCCATCGCTCCACCATCTCCTTCCTTGGTTACATCATCGCTATGGGTAATGTGCAGATGGATCCCGGAAAGGTGAAAGCGGTGGTGGATTGGCCCCAACCTATATCCAGAGTGCAGCTGCAATGCTTTCTGGGTTTTGCCAATTTCTATCGCTGCTATATCCGGGGTTACAGCACCCTGGATTCCCTCCTTTCTGCACTTACCTCTCCCAAGGTTCCATTCACGTGGTCCCCAGCTGCTGACCGAGCGTTCCTGGACCTCAAGCACCGCTTCATCACAGCTCCCATATTAGTCCATCCCGACCCATCTCGCCAGTTCGGGGTGGAGGCCAACGCTTCGGATGTCGGTGTGGAGGCTGTCCTGTCCCAACGTTCCGCCCTGGACCTTAAACTGCATCCCTGTGTCTACTTCTCCCATCGTCTTAACGCCACGGAGAGGAATTACGACGTGGGGAATCGTGTGAAGATGGCGTTGGAGGAGTGGAGGCACTGGTTGGAGGGAGCGGAACATCCTTTCACTGTGTGGAAGGATCACAAGAACCTGGAATATCTCCACCACCAAGCGTCTCAATTCTAGGCAAGCTCGGTAGGCCCTGTTTTTCACCCGGTTCAACTTCTCCCTCTCCTATCGCCCGGGATCCAAGAATGTCCATTATTCGAACTGTCTGCATCTGGGTCTTTTCCTGAGCTGTGATAGTGTTTACCTTAGATTGTAAACTGTCATGGTCAAAACATATAGATTCAATGATTGTAGAGATGGGGAGAGGTCTGTTAATAATAAACAGATGCCGTGCTTTTTTGACACCACACTCCAAAAAAGCAAGTACTGCAGGCTCTAGTTTAGTCTTATCTTGATTATTGTCCTGTCATGTGGTCACATGCTGCAAAGAAAGACCTAGTTAAGCTGCAGGTGGCCCAGAACAGAGTGCCACATCTTGCTCTTCATTGTAATCAGTCTTTCCTGGCTAAAAGTTAATGAGAGACTGACTGCATCACTTCTTTTTATAAGAAACATTAATGTGATAAATTCCAAATTGTTTCCATAGTCAACTTACGCACAGCACTGACATACCACCAGGTGTATTTTCTCAGTCCCCAAATCCAGAACAAATTCAAGAAAGCATACAATATTATATAGAGCCATTATTGCACGGAACTAACTTCCATCGCACATTGTTTAAATGAACAGCAGACCTGGCTTAAAAAAACAGATAAAGCAACACCTCATGGCAAAACACCTCACCCCTATTTGACATAGATATTTTGTGTGTATGTATTGATATGTAGGCTGTGTGTGCCATTTTTACATTTATGTAGTTCTGTCCTTGAGCTGTTGTTGTCTATTAATGTTCTGTATTATTTCATGTTTCATGTTTTGTGTGGACCCCAGGAAGAGTAGCTGCTGCTTTCGCAACAGCTAATGGGGATCCTAATAAAATACCAAATACCAAAACAAATACGGTGGGGAGTGTAGATTCAAAATCTTGAATAAAGAACTGCATACAAAGTCTCCACAAGATTTGGGGTCAATTCCATTGTAGGACATTGAAATTAAATGGAATTGAACCCCTCTTGTCTCCCCTCACAAGACTTGTGGGAGTCGCAAAGGCACAGGCACGCAAAAGCACATGCTGGGTTGAGGAGGTGATAGGCCAGCCCGGGGGACAGTCAGTGATGTGCTAAATTGCACTACTGTCACTCTAGTCAATGAAGTGAGAGGCTCCTGTAGTAACAAGCACCAGGAGGGAATCCCACCCCTTCATTCACCATCTAAGACAAATGTTTGGACAGCACTCTCCCCCTTCAGATGTTGGCTTCAGTTTTTTTCAGAGCATGCTGTTATTTGTGAGAGCATATGGTTGTTAATGGGTTAATGTGGAGGAGGGGGGTAAGGGGAAGAGGGCAGTTTATGTATCACTCTCTGCACTGATTTGTGAGGCATGTGTGAGCTCATGTTCACAACAATAATTTAAGTTACCAGACTTTTATTGGAAATGAAATAATCTATGATATTGAAATCTGAAATTACTGCAGTAACAGGAAGCCAGCAGAACCATTGTAAAAACCTACTGTAATATTTCCTGGCAGCTCCTTTCTTTGGCCAAACAATACACCACGCCCATGGACGTTAGATTCTTCTCCGCAATGAGTCTGAATCTGAGTATCGCCCCAACGATTTCAAGAACGCAAACACATTCTAACCGTTCTGATTGGTCCCAGAAACCTATGTGTTGCGCCAGAGCCAAAACACTCGTGGGTAAAGCAGCGTTTTGAAAATTCGAAATTGGCTTTGACACTCTGATTGGTTAGAGATGATCAAATCGCTGATGACTTTGTTTTGTACAACACCGCTAATTTTGACATCACCACAAACAACTTAATCGGTGGCAGTCTCAGACTGAAGTATGTAGCAAACAGAGCAGCAGAAGAATTCAGTTTGAGTCATCAGGCAAACTGTAATACATTTGGGAAAAGTGTATTATTCAAGAAAACAAGATCGCTCAAAATTTCACAATTTAAAGGTGGACTATACAGAAATCGCTCCGCCATTTCCTAGTTACAACAATTTCAGTTTTTGTGACAAAACAAGCAGACATTGTGTGGAGAATCATTGTACCACCTAAACCGCTGTGAAATATATTTTCCATAACCAATTTGTTTTTATTTTCAACTATTTGAAGCTGGTGTTCAAAACCGAAAGTAAAAGATGCAAAAATGAAACGGGAAGCATAGAAATAGCGCACATAGAACAGATCTACCGCTTCTTAGTCTTGCATTCAATGGAATGAAAGATTTAACACTCACATTTCTGTGTGAATTTGGTTGGGTCGCCCAAAAACTTACATATTGTAGCTTTAAGTTTAATATCGGCCATTCTAATATGTTAAGAAAATTATTTCAATATATTTCAATGTACAATATTGCAAACTGTGTACAGACATGATGAAAATGTGACTAAACTACCCTGCAACATCATATTAATAGTTTGTGCATCTTCAACACATCTTTTATGTGATTTGTATACATTTCCAGGGGGTTCAATTGTTCAAAAGTTCATCCAATGTATTTAACTTTAAAAGGTCATGTGGACATTTAATGAGCAACTAAGACCGATAATCTAAATGTTTCAATAGTCAGACATAGCGGTGGTGTGGTGTTCTGAGGTGTGTTGATGATGAACACTGCTTCCTGCTCTACTTCCTGTTATTTATGAGGCATTTGATGTATACTTCACATGAATTATAAGGTGATCTCACCTTCATGACCTTGCTCTCTCTCTCTCTCTCTCTCTCTCTCTCTCTCTCTCTCTCTCTCGATGATGATGATGATGATGATGAAATACTAGTAGTGATTTACAGCTGAGAGAAGTGCAGAGCAAAAACACCTTTGAAAAATTTCTGCTGCGAATGTTCAAGTTGGACGTCCAGTTTCAAAGCAACAGCTAAACCTCCTAACTGTTAGCAAGTAGCCTAGCGGTTAGAGTGTTAAGCCAGTAACCAAAAGGTTGCTGGTTCAAATACCCAAGCTGACAAGATGAAAAATCTGTCAATGTACCATTGAGCAAGGCAATTAACCCTAATTTGCTCCGGGGGGGCGTACTACTATGAGTGACCCTGTTCAACAACCCATTTCACTGCACCTATCCAGTGTAACATTGTTATGATTTTTGCATAGCATGGTGGGTTGGGGTGGAAAATCCTTTCCCCCTTTTGGGCCCCATGGACCTTACAGAGGACGCCGGCCGTGAGGCAGATTTTCTAAGAATCCCTATGGATTTACAGAATAGACTGAATGGAATTCCTCCACCAGCTATTTCTCACACACATTCACAGTCTAATCCTTTCATCTTTAAATCACTTTTCAAAGTTTGGGTGCAGTTCATCTGTCATATTCTGAACTTCCTTGAACTTAGAGTTTAGGTAGAGTTTATTGGAGCATGATAGATGGTAGACAGGGGAAAAGTGCAGACATGCTTGTTGTTTGTTGCCCAAACATATGGAGTGACAGCAGCCATGGAAACCTGACCTCACTTTTGTGGCCTGTGGTCCACCCGACCCGACCTTACTACTCCCACCCAGAACATGAACGTCACTGTAAGTGTAGTCAAACACACAGAGTAGGCCTGTTTAACCTGTCGGCAGTTTCCAGCATGGTTGTCTCAACAATAGCTGAAAAACTTGCGAAAAACAACTTCAAAGTGTCTTGTCACTTTGGGTCTTCACAGTAAACTGCCCAAAAACAACTGACGACTTCTCCAGTTATTTGCTACAATGCCAGTCAATACCATTTATCCTATTATGTAACAACACTCCTAATTGGGCAAAAAAAGCATAGTCGGCGTATTTACATTAGAACATACTGAATCAATGGTATTTACTCTTTTGAGTCATTGCGGATATGCTCTTGTAGGGGAGACCAGGGTTGGTTGTCTCTTGCCTCATCCACATTAACCATAAGCATTCCGTTACGTTGAACCAAATGTCATTTGTTTGAATGGGGACCATTCACAATGGAGAGGAATCGCAATGCCCCCTTGTGGTTGAAGGTTCAGTTGCGAGACGCACGCTGCGCACTTGACATTTTCCAAATTGTGCTTCTTCGTCAGTCCGGACAGAGTCCGTCGAAGAACAGGAAGTTACCAAACCACACAAAAATATGAAAATATGTGTTTTTGACGATGGGTTTACAGGGATAGCTAGCAACTTATAAACAATTACCCATTCCTATAAGTGAGTATTATTTTAATAGTGTGTTAAAAATAACACACATTGGCTGATAAGCTAATTATCCTTTATGACTGTTGCCTCCTGTTTTAGGTTATTGTTATGGTAATGACGTTTGTTTTGTTAATGTTAATTATTAGGGGGAGGTCGCAAGCTACAGTATAGGCATAGCCTAGCTTTTAGCTAGCTAGCTGCTCTGTAAGATAGCTTGACTTGCTACTGTAGAAGGTTATAGAAAAAAGTAACTAAACATGTTTTATTAATGACTGAAACAATGTTTCTCTTGTCTTGAATGAAAAGGTCATATTTTGCAATCTCCCAAAATAAATGTGACCTCTGACAAGAGACTAGGATCTCTTCCATCTTGTCATGCTTTGTGAAACTCTATCCTATGCTCTCCGTCCAGTAGCAGAACGAGATTGCATGAATTTGCCACAATGTAAAAGGGGCATCAGGGGTTGGTTGTCACGATGCTAATTACTCCCTAACTAGATCAGATTAGTGTTTTTTGTCATAAATCTTGTTCTGGAGGCTGCTCTGCCCCAAAGGCAGAAATTATGTGATTGTTTGACTCTAGGGTGGAGCTTACATTTCAAACAGGCTGCATGCTCTGAGAGGCCATTTCACTAGACTGCTATTAGAGTGAGTGAGCATTTCTTTGTGATTTTTGTTGTTGTAATAACTATATTTCTCATTTGATAGCAGTTTCTATACTAAATCCAAAGCAAAATCATTAGCTTAGCTAGCTAGCAGCACTAGCCTAATCGGGAATCCACATTTAACAAAGCTCTGTTTAGCAAGAAAAGGGTAACTATGTTTTTTTTTTTTTATCTGTAAATTGTAAATTAAACCAGACTATTGATTGCATTGTATAGCTAGCATAAGCTAATGCTACTACTGCTGTACATATAATTCTTATCATGACTCAGGGTGAGACCCAGATACAGACACGTGAGGCAGATGGTTCAAGTCTCAGAGATTTATTGAGTCCACAGGGGTAGGTACGCCGAAGGCGGACGAACATCTGGGCTGGGGGTATGTTGACCTCTTCCTCTTGCTCAGGGAAGAGTGAGGGCTGATAACCCACAGAGCACTCAAAGGGGGAGAGACCAGCGGCCGAGCAGGGAAGGCATACTCCACCCACATGAGTTGCTGGCTCCAGGTGGTGGGGTTGGCCTAGACAAGGCACCGAAGAGTCGTCTCCAGGTCCTGATTGGCACGCTCCGACTGGCCGTTAGATTGAGGATGAATCCCGGAGGACAGGCTGTTCTGAGCACATACCGTGCATGCAGCGATGAATGCGGAGACATCAGAAACCAAAGTGGGCCACCAAAAATGTTGTCGGAGGAAAGCCAAGGCCCGGTGGGAGCCGGGATGGCAGGTTAGATTAGAAGAGTGAACCCATTCTAGGACTGGGAACCAGGCAAAATCCGCAAATAACAATCAGTTATACAGCGGGCGCATTGGTCAGTCCGAATGGCATAATCAGATACTTGCAGTGGCCTCTAGCTTTGTTAAAGGCTGTCTTCCATTTATCTCCTTCCCGTATCTGAACCAGATGGTAGGCGTTCCAAAGGTCCAACTTAGAGAATACAGTCGTCCCTTTGAGAGGCTTGATAGCCGAGGAGAGAAGTGGTAGCGGGAAACGGTTCTTTACCGTGATGTCATTAAGGCCCCGGTAGTTGATACATGGGTGCAGGGTTTTGTCCTTCTCCATAGAGATCCCTGCGCTGGTAGGGGAGGAAGAAGGCTGGCCCCAGAGAGTCATCAATGTACCCTTCCATGGTCTGAACCAGACAGGGAATAAAGCCAGACAGGGAATAAAGCTGCCCCTGAGGCGGTGTAGTGCCAGGGAGGAGGTCAATGGCGCAGTCATAGGGTCGATGCGGAGGAAGAGATGTGGCGCTGGCCTCATTGAAAACCTCCCAGAGGTCCGGATACTCTGCGGGAATGGCTTTACCCAAGCCTACAGGAAGATTCCAGGGGCGGGCTGCGCTGCCTTGAGGCAATGCGTGTGGCAAAACGGGCTCCAACCCATGATTGAACCCATAGCTCAGTCGATCAGGTATTGTGCCTCTGGAGCCATGACAACCCCAAAACCACAGGTGCATGAGAATATTCAATGAGTAGAAACTGCATGAACACACTGTGATTCCCTGACACTCGCAGGTTGATAGGAATCGTACTGTGAGTGATTCTGGAAAGAAGGAGTACCCGGAAAGATTTACACCGGTCGCCCCACAACAGGATAGCATGGAGAGTAGTACAAGTAATGTGAGATGGGATACTCCCTGTATGGCCCACCAGCGTACTCATACCTACTGATGAGCCTAGGCTTTTTACTGGACAGCAAATGAGAGCAAATGTAAACCAGGGAAAAAACGTACTACCCTCCCCTGTGCCACCCCAAAAACCACACAGTTCCGGACAGGCGGTTGTTCAAAAAAGTTTGAAATATCCAATAAATGTCATTCCACTTCATGATTGTGTCCCACTTGTTGTTGATTCTTCACAAAAAAATACAGTTTTATATCTTTATGTTTGAAGCCTGAAATGTGGCAAAAGGTCGCAAAGTTCAAGGGGTCCGAATACTTTCGCAAGGCACTGTATATCAATTTGTTTGTAAATGTTATTTGAACACCACACATAAGATGTAGCATTTTTTGGTGAATATTTGTTGTGCATTTTGTTGTAGAGAATTCCAGCTAATACTAGCTAGCAACTAGTATGGTGGGGGGGTTCGTATATTTTGTACAGTGCGTGAGTGCAGAGTTGGATGGTGAGCCGTACATTGCATGACGTGCAATTTTGTGCTGTTTCTATCAGGAACGTTGTTCAAAATATTATGTTGTAATTGCTGGATTATTTTGGTAATCGTTCCAGTGAACAAGCTCCCAACCAGCGTGCGTGAGTGCAGTTGGATGGTGAGCCGTGCATTTTGTGCTGTTTCTATCAGAATAAATCTCCATGACTGATGTTACGAGTTGGAGTTCGTGTCGATGATTGATTGTACACAACACAAGAAGAGTACTGTTACATTTGGGGCAAATCGAACAGAACACATCACTGAGTACCACTCTTCATATTTTCAAGCATAATGGTAGCTGCATCATGTTTTGGGTATGCTTGTCATCGGCAAGGACAAGGGAGTTTATTTTTTTAATAAATACATTTTTAATACATTTTTTATAAATATTTTTTTTAAATAAAAATAAATGGAATAAATCTAAGCACAGGCAAAATCCTAGAGGAAAACCTGGTTCAGTCTACTTTCCAACAGACACTGGGAGACAAATTCACCTTTCAGCAGGACAATAACCTTAAACGCAAGGCCAAATATACTCATGAATTGCTTACCGTGATGACATTGAATGTTCCTGAGTGGCATATCTAGTTTTCACTTAAATCGACTTGAAAATCTATGGCAAGACTTGAAAATGGCTGTCTAGCAATGACTAACAAAGAATAATGTGCAAATATTGTACAATCCAGGTGCGCAAACTCTTAGAGACTTACCTGGAAAGACTCACAGCTGTAATTGCTGCCAAAGGTGATTTAACATGTATTGACTCAGGGGTGTGAATACTTAGGTAAGATTTTTTCGTTTCATTTTAAATAAATTTGCAAAAATGTCTAAAAACATGGTTTCACCATTATGGGGTATTATTGTGTGTAAATGGATGAGGGAAAAAAAACATTAAAAAGCAATACATTTTGAATTCAGGCTGTAAAAACAGAACGTGGAATAATTCAAGAGGTATCAATACTTTCAGAACGCGTCAGTGTGCCTTAATTTAAAACAAAATATAGAGAAACACTCAGCTGAAGATTATGCACACTGACGCTGCCTTGTCTGCGAACCTCAAAGTGCATGCACGTGCATCTCAGATGGTATTTTTGTGTCTCAAATGCTATGTGTGCGCACAACCTGTAGACGTTTGTTGGTTGCGTCTATTGCAGTAGCTTTGTTCCAAGGCGTCAGTTTGCAACACACATACCAGTCGGCGCACTAGCTCTGGTACAGGGCGTTATGCTAGCTACTGTTGCTTGTGCAGCTAGCTATTACACACTAGCTAGGCTAGCTAGCGAGTACAGACTAGCTAGCTACTGTAGTACACACTAATATTTAGCCAAAACTAGCTTTCATCTGCCCTTTACACAATCCAACCCAGTGTAACCATATTGTTCAGGGACATTGGAACTGCCAGTATACAATAAATTCCAAGTTCCCTTCATTGCCTCCCTCTCACACACATATTTGTTCTGTCATGCACCCACATGTCATATGTTATTTTCAAGGCATAAAATGCTGAATTTTGTTAGGAATATTGTTTGATCAAAGAAAGGCTTGGCTATTTCTAAGACTCTGTATTTTATGTATATTGATTAATTTCCTGTTAATAAGTAATAAGCTACTAGCAAACATTGTGACAACCAACCCCATATTGTGTGTCAACCCACCCCACAATGAGGCTGGATGTCACAAGTGAACAGATTGTGTTTGATGGCTTTTAACATAATGTTGGAAAAAGGACAATATGAGGATAAAAAGGGCCCCCATTTCAACCCAAGACCTTGGTATTTCTCCTAAGATTGAAAAGAGTCTTGTGAGATATACTGGTGTTGAGAAACACACACAAGTAAAACGTGTGACAACCAACACCGGTCTACCCGACTCAATTCACTTGTTGTTAAGCAGAGCTCCAGCAAATGACCTGATTAAGGAGAGAAGAAACATCCCATGGGAAATGGAGGTTAGCTTTTGACTTGCTTGATTGTATTGTACACAAGACAGGCTGTTATCAGACGAAAACATATATTTTTGGTTCTGAATCTAGATTAGATCCTTGACAGGTGACGTGCAGTTCACTGAGGAGATTCTGAAAAGGC
Source organism: Oncorhynchus tshawytscha (assembly GCF_018296145.1). Classification (NCBI taxonomy): domain Eukaryota; kingdom Metazoa; phylum Chordata; class Actinopteri; order Salmoniformes; family Salmonidae; genus Oncorhynchus; species Oncorhynchus tshawytscha. The sequence continues at coordinate 55,531,351 of NC_056430.1, forward strand.
AGATGAGGAATGTTGTTGAGGATGGTGGTTCAACTAAAAGGTGGTCCCATTTCCTTTCTAATGCCATTACTCGTCTTCAAAGCCCCTCTCTGCATTCTGGGAATTGAGTTTCAGTTGAGCATGTTGGCAGTGGAGGAGGATAAGCTTCCTGTCCCAGAGCCGAGTGAGGAGGATATCTAATCCAACCCTTATGCAGGGTGATTACCATCCCCAGAAAGTGTCTGTGTTTTGATTCACGTGTCGATTTCACCCCTTCTCTCTGGTAGCGCCACTTGGCCAGATGGCACTGTGACTGTAGGTAGCCGAGCCTAAACTAATGATAGTCTCTTGGAAATTCCCATAGGGATCTCTTCCTCTCTTCCCCATTCACTCATATTCTGCAGGTCAGTGTCCTCCAAACACCTTGCAGGCTTGTAAATGACTGTAAGGTGATACAAAGGACACATGAGTGTGCTTGGCCCACTTTTTTATGACTCTTTGTGACTGTAAACAACACAGAGGAGTTGCACTGAAAAAGGGGGCCATGTTGCCACCTCTCCTGGTGCAATGTGTGACAAGTTACCGATTTGACATTTCATTACCAGGACACAGGTGTAAGATGGCACACATTTGGAAAGGTGTGTGTGTAACAGGGGGTGTTGTGTGTATATATTGACTTCTGGAGAGAATGCAGAACAGATCAGTATCAACAGTTTATACATTGTAAATTATTACTCCTACACTATTATGGGATTTCCCAAGCTTCATCTCTGAGGCATAAAATCGGTGGTGATGTCAGTTACAGAGCAAGTCCGTACCATGTACTTTCTAACAGCCTCAGATTTCTGAAAACTGGGGGACCCCAGCCAAGTCTATGAGTCTCTACATGTTGCCAAATCTCTCAACCTTTTCTTACTGCTCTTTTCTTTCTTTGTCTCTCATGTGAAAAATGTTTTGGCATGAATCACGGTTTCGACTCCCCGGGTCTGAGCAGTGTTTCTGTCCGTGTTCGTGTGTGTGTGTGTGGGGTGTGATTTGTAGGGAGTATGACATGGATCTGGATTGTGTTAACTCCACAGGGAGAGAGGTATCACTTTAAAGGCTTTGGCGTGGGAGGGAGCTGCCCGCCAGTGTCAACACGTCCCACAACCCACTTGGGAACGCCATTTCCATCCCGTACCCACACTGCCACAGTCATGTTCCTCCTGTTACTCAGTGAGTAACCCTGCGATCGCATTTCACCGCTAAAGCTGCCTGTGCTTTCACATACATGCAAACAAACACACGCGTGCACACACACGCACACACGTAAAATCGCACACACACACAATAAATGCACACATACTGTACACTCACACATACAGTACATTCAGACAGTACAGAGAGAATGGATTTTCTCATCACAGTAAATGTCACGTCCTGACCTTAGTTCATTTTTTATGTCTCTGTTTTAGCTTGGTCAGGGCATGAGTTGGGGTGGGCATTCAATGTTTTTGTTCTATGTTTTGTATTTCTGCTTTTGGCCTGGTATGGTTCCCAATCAGAGGCAGCTGTCAATCGTTGTCTCTGATTGAGAACCATACTTAGGTAGCCTGTGTTCCCACTATGATTTGTGGGTAGTTGTTTTCTGTTTAGTGTATGTCACCTTACAGAACTGTTTCGTTTCTTCCATTCACTTTGTTATTTTGTTTCGTGTGTTCAGTGCTAGTAGCTGCGGCATTATGAGGAGTTAGAACGGCAGCGCAACAGGGACGAGAGGCAGCCCCAAAAATGTATTGGGGGGGGGGACACGGGGAGTGTGGCTAAGTCAGGTAGGAGACCTGAGCCAAGTCCCCGTTCTTACCGTGGACCGGGCAGGCACCGTGTTATGCCGTGAGGCGCACGGCGTCCCCAGTGCGCAGGCATAGCCCGGTGCGCCACATCGCAAGGCGCCTCGTATCGGTCGGGCTAGAGTGGGCATCGAGCCAGGAGAAATGAAGCCGGCTCAACGCATCTGGTCTCCAGGGTTTGTTCCACCCCGCCGCACTTGCCGGGCTACGGGGAGTATCCAGCCAGGACAGGTTGCGCAGGCTCGGTGCTCGAGACCTCCAGTGCGCCTCCACGGTCCGGTCCATCCGGTGCCTCCTCCACGCACCAGGCCTCCTGTGGCAGCCCCACGCACCATCCTGTCTCTCCGTCTCCTCCCTCCAGGTGCTCCCTCATGTCCAGCGCTTCCGGAGTCTCCCTCCTGCCCAGCACTGCTAGAGTCTCCCTCCTGTCCAGCACTGCCAGAGCTGCCCGTCAGTCAGGAGCTGCCAGAGCCGCCCGTCAGTCAGGAGCTGCCAGAGCCGCCCATCAGTCAGGAGCTGCCAGAGCCGCCCGTCAGTCAGGAGCTATCAGAATCGCCCTTCACTTAGGCGCTGTCGGAGTCGTTCTTCACGCCAGGGCTGCAGGAGTCGCCCTTCACGCCGGCGCTGCTGGAGTCTCTCGCCTGTCCGGCGCTGCCGGAATCTCCCGTCTATTCGGGGCACGCTGCAAGGGTCCCCAGTCCGAGGTCGGCGGCGAGGGTCGCTGCTCCAAAGGCACCACTTAAGTGGGCCAAGACTATGGTGGAGTGGGGTCCACGTCCCGTGCCAGAGCCACCACCGCGGACAGATGTCCACCCAGACCCTCCCCTACGGGGTTAGGTTTTGCGGCCGGGGTCCGCACCTTTGGGGGGGGGGGGTAGCCTGTCAAGGTAGCCTGTGTTCCCACTATGATTTGTGGGTAGTTGTTTTCTGTTTAGTGTATGTCACCTTACAGAACTGTTTCGTTTCTTCCATTCACTTTGTTATTTTGTTTCGTGTGTTCAGTGCTAGTAAAGTAACATGGACACTTACCACGCTGCGTATTGGTCCGATCCTTCATACTCGTCGTCAGACGACAAAGAGATCCGTTACAGTAAAATAATATGTACTTGTTATCTGCATCATTTGTTCTTTTGGCAGGATTTCTTGATTATCAGCATGCTTTTGTGCTAAAAATAAAAACACTCCAATATGCATATTTGACGTAAAAGACTGAGTTTTTCCTCCAAAAAAAGGGCTTTATTACAGACAGAAATACTCCTCAGCTTCATCAGCTGTTCGGGTGGCTGGTCTCAGACGATCCCACAATTGAAGAAGTTGGATGTGGAAGTCCTGGGCTGGTGTGGTTACACGTGGTCTGTGTTTGTTAGACCGGTTAGACATACTACCAAATTCTCTAAAACAACGTTAGAGGCGGCTTATGGTAGAGAAATTAACATTCAATTATCTGGAACAACTCTGGTGGACATTCCTGCAGTCAGCATGCCAATTTCACGCTCACTCAAAACTTGAGACATCTTTGTTGTGTGACAAAACTGCACATTTTAGAGTGCCATTTTACTGTCCCCAGCACAAGGTGTAATGATCATGCTGTTTAATCAGCTTCTTGATATGCCACACCTGTCAGGTGGATGGATTATATTGGCAAAATAGAAATGCTCAGTAACAGGGATGTAAGCAAATTTGTGCCCAAAATTTGAGATAAATACATTTTTTATGCGTATGGAAAATGTATGGGATTTTTTATTTCAGCACATGAAACATGGGACCAACACTTTACATGTTGCACATAATTTGCAAATAAATTCATAAAAAATCCTACAATGTGATGCATTTTTGCATTTTTTTTCCTAATTTTATCTGTCATAGTTGAAGTGTACCTATGATGAAAATTATAGGCCTCTCTCATCTTTTAAGTGGGAGAACTTGCACAATTGGTGGCTGACTAAATACTTTTTTGCCCCACTGTAGGCCTTGGCTGAACTGTATAGGATCCACGCATCCGTCCCATGCTTCTGTGCACTTTGTGACAGACCCCTTCCTAGCAGGCTCTCTCATGTGCCAACATTAATTTCTCCCTGGAGTTGGTTAACTGACACAGTTATTTCCCTACACAGCATGATACATTTTTCCCACTGTAATTCGGTAGGATGAGAAGACTTGCAGACAATATCTCGGGGTGACTTTTTGTTCTCGTAGAGAGCAGATTTTTTGCCGCTACAGAAGACATGTTGTTGAAAGGCAAGTTGTGATTTAAAGGGTTTTAATTAAATATTAACTAACACTACCAGTTTGTCCTTGTATTGACATACTTATATGCAACTTTATGTGTATTTTATGCATTCATGTTCCTGAAAAAAAAAGAAGCCAAGGATACAACAGCTTAAACTCAATTCCTTACAGGTTCTGGAACCAAGGCCAGCACCGCATAGCCAAACAGATACCTTTCTGTTAGTCAGTCCCCTTGAAATACTTTCACAGTGAGTGACTCAGTCCTGTAGCTTTGTGACATTTAGCACTAAAAACACTACAGCCCTCTCTTTGCCCACAGGTATGATGCCATGAGTCAAGCTGTATGGGAGAACAATGCCCATAAGTCACTATGCTCAATGTAAGACTTTCAGCTCAATACCATTAATCTTCTACACTTAGAGTGTTTGGAGAGAAATATGCTCAGCTAAAGGGGGTTCTTTTTCATAGGGGTATAAAATCTGATATATTGTCATTGCTCATCATGGTGATTCAAGAGAAAATGTTATGTCACAGGTTTGTCTGTTTTATGTTGAAGTAGAGATCGCCAAGACAGCTGGCTTCTTCGACACAAGACACAAGTCTCCGAAATAGTTGTGACCACATCCTGCAAGAGGAACACAAGCACCTCTTTCATCATCCTTTGTTCTTTCAAGGAGAATTTCATTTTGTTTCACGTAAACTGCTATTTGAAGTGCATTGAGTGCAACTTTGCTCGACATACTTGTTGACTTTTGATCTGCCAAACTAGAAATATGATTTTGGAGCAACATAGTAATGTTTTAATAAACCAAATTATAATTAAGTGCTTCCTTATCTGCAGACTTGAATCACTTGTTTATCTTTCACATCAGAGGAAATAGAACAAGGTTGCCAAATTGCAGTAAACACACTGCAACTCAAACCTGACCCCATCCAAAGCCATAGAAAGCCATTCATTAGTAGATGGTTGGCTGTGTGTATTTAGCAAGGCTGTAAAAGTTGTGAATTACTCCCAGTCAATCAATCAATCAATCAAATATATTTATAAAGCCCTTTTTACATCAGCAGATGTCAGTGCTATACAGAAACCTAGCCTAAAACCCCAAACAGCAAGCAATGCAGATGTAGAAGCACGGTGCTAGGAAAAATTCCCTAGAAAGGCAGGAACCTAGGAAGAAACCTAGAGAGGAACCGGGCTGTGGGGGGTGGCCAGTCCTCGTCTGGATGTGACGCGTGGAGATTATAACTTCAAGATGTTCAAACGTTCATAGATGACCAGCAGGGTCAAATAATAATCACAGTGGTTGTAGAGGGTGCAACAGGTCAGTACCTCAGGAGTAAATGTCAGTTGGCTTTTAAATAGCAGAGCATTCAGAGGTCGAGACAGCCGGTGCAGTAGAAAGAGAGAGAGAGTAAAAAATAGCAGGTCCAGGACAAGGTAGCACGTCTAGTGAACAGATCAGGGTTCCTTAGCCACAGACAGAACAGTTGAAACTAGGTCAGCCACTGAATAACTCATTGAGGAAATTATTTTATTTTATTTTCACATTATCTAATGGATGCAGTGTAGGGTTTAAGTAGAGAGCACCCTTTTGAGCCTTTTGAAATCCTGAGATATTTTCCCGCAGGAGTGGGAGAAAGAGGAATTGTGCAACGCCGTTGGAGCCGCCACGTTTCTCAACACTGAGTGAGAAAATCCTGCAGGATAGGCTACTGCTGTGTAAACTGTGACTCAGAAATTTTAGGGCGCAGCTTTTTAGAAGTCCTTACATCTCTATTCAAACCTGCCAGAGCTGTCACGCTTGAACTCCCCTGTGCTCAATAGTTCTACATGTCAGGCTGTTCCCTCTCATTGTGGGCACACTCAATACTTGTTACCATCTGTGTCGGGCAGTGCCAGGGTTAATGCGGGCACTCTGTTGAGGGGAGAACAGCTCATAATAATGTCTGGAATGGAGCAACCATGTGTTTCATGTATTTTATACCGTTCCACTGAACCCGCTCCAGTATTTACCACGAGCCCGTTCTCCCCAATTAAGGTGTCACCAACCTCCTGTGTAAGCACGCTCATCTAAATTATATAGTTAGCTGACAGACTCGATTGAGAGAGCCACAGGCCAGAGTGTGGTTAGCAGTAATTGGTGAGATCCCGTGGGAGCAGGCAGCTAGTGGGCTGGGTGCCTGAAGACCTACGCAGTTAGCAGGCTGATTCATGCCTTCAGCATCAGAGAAAGGAACAGCCCTTCAGTCAGTACCACCAGCACAATGCAGACGCAAGTCTCTCACCACCAACATCACTGACCTCCTCCTTAAGGCTGGAATAAACTTACGCAAATACATTACACCGAGTCAACTGCAGAGAAGGTTAGGGGTTAAGTGCTACAGAAGTTGTGCCATTTATTGGTACCTTTTCACTTTTCTTAAATAATTCCCCATTTCTTCTCAAATAAGTACAAAATTAAATCAAGTATTTTCTCCCTCCTGAAATTCAAAACTTGATAGCTCACAATGGACGGGATGTCAGAGAACGGATTCCACTGGTTGATAGGAAGATGCATTGATTTAAAACTGTAATGGGCTGAGCTTATAGGTCCTTATGGGAAATGTGTTGCTGAGGAGATGCATATATGTACAAAATGTCCTGACTGTAGCTCAAACGGAACAGGAAATATACTTGTTCCAAATGTTTTATATCAGTTGATTACTATAGCGCCCACCTTGGCATAATCATTTTGTAAAAGCCATAGCTTTATGGCAAGACGCATCATTCATGCATCATTCACAAAGTTTAGTCAAAATCTGGCCAGTGGTGTCTGAGATATTGAATGTGACTAATGTACATACTAACGTTCGTACGTATGGAGACAGATCCATAGTCGTCGTCCCCAGATTTCATTGTGGAGGACAATAACAACATCTCATAATGAATGAGATTGCATGGACAGAGGGGACCTGATCATAGATCAACATTACTCTGAGAAGCTTGATACATATGGGGCCTAGATCATGATCAGAAACATAAGTCAATATGCTATTAATCAGCTAATTATCCTGAAACAATATGTAATTCATACTCTTCAGGTTGGTTAGTCATAAGTTATGACTAACTGTAACTTATGACTAACCATATAACATGTAGCCCAAAGACATCTATTAAAAACACCAGCAATATACACTACTGTTCAAAAGTTTGGGGGCACTTAGAAATGTCCTTGTTTTTTGTCCATTAAAATAGCATAAAATTGATCAGAAATGTAGACATTGTTAATGTTGTAAATGACTATTGTAGCTGGAAACTGCTTGCAGCTTCATTTAATAGTATCCGCAAACACCAGTCTCAACATCAACAGTGAAGAGACAACTTCGGGATGCTGGCCTTCTAGGCAGAGTTGAAAAGAAAAAGCCATTTCTCAGACTGGCCAATAAAAAGAAAAGATTAAGATGGGCAAAAGACCAGCATCCCGGAGTCGCCTCTTCACTGTTGAGGTTGAGACTGGTGTTTTGCGGGTACTATTTAATGAAGCTGCCAGTTTAGGACTTGTGAGGCGTCTGTTTCTCAAACTAGACACTCAGATGTACTTGTCCTCTTGCTCAGTTGTGCACTGGGGCCTCCCGCTCATCTTTCTATTCTGGTTAGAGCCAGTTTGCGCTGTTCTTTGAATGGAGTAGTACACAGCGTTGTACGTGATCTTCAGTTTCCTGGCAATTTCTCGCATGGAATAGCCTTTATTTCTCAGAACAAGAATAGACTGACGTGCTTCAGAAGAAAGTTATTTGTTTCTGGCCATTTTGAGCCTGTAATCAAACCCACAAATGCTGATGCTCCAGATACTCAACTAGTCTAAGGAAGGCCAGTTTTATTGCTTCTTTAATCAGAACAACAGTTTTCAGCTGTCCTAACATAATTGCAAAAGGGTTTTCTAATGATAAATTAGCCTTTTAAAATTATAAACTTGGATTAGCTCACACAACGTGCCATTGGAACACAGGAGTGATGGTTGCTGATAATGGGCCTCTGTAAGCCTATGTAGATATTCCATTAAAAAATCAGCCGTTTCCAGCTACAATAGTCATTTACAACATTAACAATGTCAACACTGTATTTCCGATCAACTTGATGTTATTTTAATGGACAAAAAATATGCTTTTCTTTCAAAAACAAGGACATTTCTAAGTGACCCCAAAATTTTGAACGGTAGTGTATTACATATGGTCCTATTCCCATAAGAGGCTGGTCAAGTGTTTACCCAAAGTTTTACTGCGTGATATTATGTGGCCTAGGAGCAACATAGTGCTATCTTTTGTAGGTTTATGTGTGATAACGTTCTGTTTGATAGGGTGAGTCACTCAACGGCTTAAGGGTTTTCCATTTGCAAGTAGTCTGGTAAACTCTCAGCTGCCAGTGTTTGCATAAGGAGATAAGAGGTACTTATACACCTGCACAGGACAGGTATACAGAAAGCCCTCTGGTCAATGGATATATGGATAGACCGGAGGAGAAATACACTTCATCATCTGACCTGGGAAGTGTTGGAATAGTTTAAAAATGCATCCTTCCTTCCTTTCTTCCTTAAAGTAATCACAGATCTGACATGTCCGCATTGGTTAAATAAAACCGAGAGACCCTTGCTTTCACATATCCAATCATGTTTGATCTGTGATTGCTCCAATTAGTGGAAAAAGGGAAGGAGGCATTCTAACCGTATTCAAACACGGCCAAGGGTTCAAATACTATTTGTGTTCTTTCAAATATTTGAGTGCTTGATTGAACCTGCCAGGTTGAGCCTGATCTAGATTTCCAGATGGGCAAGGGTTGTACTTGTAGAACTATTTAATTGGTTCCATTGTGTAAACAATGCAGACAAGGTGGTTGAAAAATTCAAATCGACACTGCCCTGCCCTATTTCAGAACCAGCCTCTGTCGGGGTTCCCATCCCCCCCTTTTTTACCTCCTTTTCTCCCAATTTCGTGGTATCCAATTGTTAGTTGTTACTGTCTTGTCTCATGGCTACAACTCCCGCACGGACTTGAGAGAGGCGAAGGTCGAGAGCCATGCGTCCTTCGAAACACAACCCAACCAAGCCGCACTGCTTCTTAACACAGCACGCATCCAACCCGGAAGCCATCCCCCTTTCTGACCCACATAAGGTGATGGTGACCTATGGAAGTGACAACCCATTGAACTGTGATGGATCAGTACTGTTAAGGTGTAGAGCCACGCCTTTGAACTGTGATATAGTACTGTAGAGGCCCCCTCAACCATGTTGATACCTAATCTGGACCAACAGACATGCACCTTATCTCACTGACCTGGCCCAGAAGAGTCAGTCCATTCATGGTGAAAAAACATGAACGCACACAAGTGTTGGATGTGTTAGCCCAGTGTGGACCTGCCGACTTAAGACTCAAACACCATATCACACGTGCAGTTAGTTACACGTCATCATTCATTCATTATTTATGTTACCTGGCTATAGGTTATGTATCATGAGTAGGCTTATACCAGTGGCGGTCAGTGCCGTTTAAGATGTGGGAGGACACTTTTTAATGAGCATGGCTTTATTTCTATTACAGCATATTGGATGAGTGTCATTCATATTCCATTCACCCAGTTCAATGTAACAGTGATAGGTTTAGGCTACTACATGATACTCAAATTGTCCCTATACCCATCATGAGGTGTGCTAGAAGTTTATAACATAGGTGCACACAGGTCAAGAGAAACATTTGAGGTGACAGACAGTGACACAGGGACAGACAGTGACACATTCAATACTGCATTGCACACTCTTGCCTGCATCTAGCTGATGTAGGGTGTAATCATTAGTCCAACAGTTGCAAATGAGAGTTTCTATTGGACAAATTCAGGTACGTTTATCCCTGTTTTGTTTACTTCTGTTTAAGAAATGTTTTTCAACAGAATCGGCGGAATGAATACACCCCTGATCACGTGTTAACACAGTTGACTTTCATAGCAACCTTCTCGCATTGTATTCCTTCTCACATTTACGCGCTCTCCTCCTCTCAAAAAAACCTTTCCAAGCAAAATCATATCATAACCTCTACACGGCCTACATCGTTGTCACCATATTAGCTAAAGTAACATCCTAGTCAACGTAGCTAACAGAACTAAAGCCTTAGTAAACCGCTACAATCATGCAGTAATGTTACAGTGTATAGTCAGTAAGCAGCTTTGCACTTACACCGGCAGGTCCTCGTGGCAATAAAGTATTACAACCAAAAGCCTTACCTTGACTTGGAAGAGTTCCAGTGTTTTGTTGGATAGACATAGCCAGCTAACTAACACAGCATCTCTCTGTTTGAACAGGATGTTGAGTAGGCTAAACTAGCTAGCTGCATTTGCTAGCTAAGTAAGTGAAACTGAAAAGAAATAACACTCTCGCTTCTCCTTAATTTGTTCAACTACTCACTGCATTTTATGTACTGCAGTGCTAGCTAGCTGTAATTTATGCTTTCAGTACTAGATTAATTATCTTACCCTTTGATTGGGTGGACAACATGTCAGTTCATGCTGCAAGAGCTCTGATAGCTTGGAGGATGTCCTCCGGAAGTTGTCATAATTACTATGTAAGTCTATGGAAGGGGATGAGAACCATGAGCCTCCTAGGTCTTTGTATTGAAGTCAATGTACCCAGAGGAGGACAGAAAGCTAGCTACGGTTGACCTTCATTGCAAAATAGTGTGTTTTAATCAATTGTTTGGTGATGTGATTATTTTTAGCATAGTTTTATCCTCAAAAATATAAATGTTCCTGTTTTTAACATTTTACATTTTTTATGAATTTCACAGTAGGATGGTCCTCCCCTTCCTCCTCTGAGGAGCCTCCACTGGCCTATACTATACATCTTCATTCCAGTCTCATCCCTACAGTGAGAAAATCTGCACATACACACATGTGCAAGGGCAAGTTAGATGTGTTATCAATGTATACCCAGCAATGTCTATCGTGCATGTAGTTACACATTATACAGAATACAACCTACAGTCACTACAAGACATTAACTGCACACAATCACGAGTGAATTATAAACATTGTTAATTTGTGACACTTCTATGATCAAAGGTCTCACCAGATCTGTTTGCTCTGTATCCATAGGAGTTGGTTATACAGCACAAACTGATCTGAGACCAGGACCTCGATGCAGCCGGTATAGGTGTTGCACAATGACACTCTAGTGTATTCTATGGAAAATTATTATGCAACAAGCATGTCATGTCAGCGGAGACACGAGGTGTGGGGAGCCTGCCTGGAGTGACTGTTGTCAGGGAGCCTGATAGGAGTGGAGTTGTGTTTCATCATCCATTGATGGCTGTCCTCTTGACATCTGATATCAGTTGGCTGCCTGCTGACAGGGAACAGTGCCACGGACCCTCGTACTCTCTTGGTGCCCTTCGGACACACATAACAACACGGCAGGGTGACCAGGCAGCAGTGGAACAAACATGAAATGATTGAACTCCCTGACCCTGCGAGCTTTATAGCTCTTGTGTACTAGACTACAGCACAACATCATACCCCCTGACACTTTATTAGCCTTCTTTGTTAGACACATGCTAATTAGCGTCTGTGGAGGTCGCCTTTTAGGACATCTGGCGTGCAGAACATTTCCAGAACTCGCACAGACACGAGTTTGAAAATGTAGTGATCCGGTAGTTTGTCATGGGTCTGAGTGATTATTATGGTCGCTCAGACTTATTTATATGGCAAATATTCATCAGAATCTGTTTGATATTTGGACATAATTACAGAACATTCAGGGGCAGAAATGACACTTCTATTTGGAACCAAGCCATCTCGCTACTACATTATTGCATTTAGTGTTGCAATGCAATGGGTTGTGCCATAAACGTGCTGTTAAAACGTAACTGTTTGAACCACATAATAAAAAATGGATCTGCTAAGTGCCAGAGAACTTTGTGATTTTATATTTCAAATCCCCCATTCCAAATGTTCAATTTTATTCCACACCTTGCTCACCAACTGGCCCCTGCACACCTAACCGAGATCCGGTGTTGATAAGAGGAGCAGATAATTGTTTTTAAAATCATTTTAAAAAGCTGATGAAAACCCGTAAAAGCTTGTGAACCAGACTAACAATTTAAGACTTGAAGTGATATAAAAGGTGAGCACAGCGGTCAGTCTGGTTGACCAGTTTAGTAAAAACATACAGGCACAACTCGGATTCACCAACGGACAAAATGTGCAGTAGGATCAAGAAGCTACTCCAAGGCTAAACGGAATGAGGGGTGGGGGGGTCGAGTGGGTCCACCAACCGCAGTGGTTTGGACCCGTTGGACATGCGGTCTTCTGAAGAAGCGTTAATGATTAACCCCTTGTTTAACTCTGCCGTATCCCACTTCAAACACGCTCGGCTTCTTTGGTTCTACGGAAACGGGAGAATGCCAGTGGTTGGAAATAGAGATTAGAGTGCCCCGTTAGCTGGCATCATGGGGGTGAACAAACACCGTCTGTTCACTTTCCCTGGGGTTCCCAGGTCCAGAGCAAGCAGACCAGGCGCCAAGTGGCCAGAGACACACGGGCGACATCAGAGAGAGAACAGTCAGTAAGCCAGTCATTCTGTTTGCTCTCTCTGATCCATTGCGAGGTCATGTTTGACATAGCCATAATGTGACTCTGCACTGGATTGGGGTTTGAGCTCAGTGAAGAGGATCAAATGAGTTCTGAGGAATTAGATTAGACATCAAAATGACCTGCCCAAACAAACATGGCTAGATATGACTCTTTCTCTCCAATAATACAATTAAAGTCTGTTATGACTCCTAATGACATGTGTAATGTTAATCTCTTATGTTCAAATACAGTGCCAGTCTGAGTTGAAAGAAAAGCACTGGTACTCCCAATTTAGGAGTACCAGAAAATAGAAGCAAGCCGTTTTCCATGTAGTAATGGAGTAACCATGATGCTAACGAATCACTCGCTTGTTTCTCTAGGGCACTTGGAAACAACGATACAGCAAAACCTTATCATTACAACAATTATTATATGGGAGATTTTTTCATAGTCCCACAGTGCTCTCAAAGTAAAGCTCCTGGTCACACAGCAAAATATTTAGTCTCACTTTAGAACCCTGCATTTGCCTGCACTGCGCCACTTCTCTTTATACTCCTGTGTGTGTGGGTGTGTGTGTACATACTGCATGTACAGTATGTGTGAGTGTCTCTTCATATGTAAATATGTTCTGTAATGACAGGGCCGTTCTGCCTGGCTCCCTCCTTCTCCTCCTCCTCCTCCTCCTCCTCCTCCTCCACTCGGGAAAGACCGCCAGCTCAGTCCTGGAGGGCGTCTGAGGTTTCTGACTAAGCTCAGTTTCTGGTAAAGGGCCGCCCTGCTCACAGCCTCCCGCGCCCTGGCTGCTGCTGCTTTGGATGTAGTAACCTAGCCGTGTAGCTGTAGTGTCTTCTTAACCCTACACAGAAACAAGAACATTACAGAAGCCATGTAGCAATGGGGAGACAGAGCAGGAGGGGAGGGGAGCGGCCTTATGGAGTTTACTGTGTCTCTGTAGTACAGTTAAAGGGACATTACATACCACAAACAAACGATCGTCAGATTTTTTCAGATATATCCAAAGTAGTATTAAGTCAAGATGAGTCCAAAGACCTTGTGAGCTGTTATGCTATTCGGGCGCAGCAGGTATCCTAGTGGTTAGAGCATTGGACCAGTTACCGAAAGGTTGCTAGTTCAAATATCTGAGCCGACAATGTGAACATTCCAGGAGTGCCATAGTACTCTGTAAAACAATACATTTCACTGCACATATCTGGTATATGTGACAATAAAACATTTTTATTTTTATTTTTACTTCAACCCTACATGAATGGAGAAGATAAACACAGAAAATCTGGAAAGGACATGGTACTTATCTTTACCATTAATTTTGGATTGTGGCATATAAGCTAGATCCAGGGGCGTTGCAAGGATTTGAGGATATTTGGGTCTTAGCACAAAGCCTCTATTGGGTGCACGCACTTGCACGCAAAAACTTTATGGACCTAATAGTAGACATGTCATTTAACAGTAAAAATGTATAACATTTTAATGTGGCATGAACACAACCAGTCATGATGATTTCATCTTATTGTTAAAAAAATCACTTCAAAAGTAGGCTGCCTGTGCACCTTCATCCACTCCATAATTCCAGCATCAAAACAGTGCACCCACCATTTGATGAATGGAAAGAGACATCTGTTACAAACACCATAAAATGATATTCGGCAATTGTCATTAGGCCTACACAGTGGAATGTATTCATGGATGAGCCAATCTTCCCCCAAAATCTTAACAATAAATAAAGAAAAACACTCATGAAATAATGTACATTTCGTGTCTTTCCATGTTTCATAATTTCCCTTCAACCCTCACACTCTTATTCTCTCTCACACACACACACAAACACTTTTGAATCTGACCTTAAAAATCACACAAAGATATGTCAAATTTCCCTTCAACCCTCACACTCTTATTCTCTCTCTCTCTCTCACAACACACACACACTTTTGATTTTGACCTTAAAAATCACACAAAGATATGTCAAATCAGGTAATGCCAAATTTAAGTATGAATTAAGTGTGCTTTCAAGTGATTGAAATGCATTACAGAGGTATTGGAAAATTCAGGAAAGCAGAAGGACGATCATCAGGCAATTATTGTGTATTTAATCTTTCTTAGAACAGAAAATCACAGACAGTGTCTTCAGAAAGTATTCACACCCCTTGACTTTTTCCTATTTTTTTTTGTCTTACAGCCTGAATTTATATTTGATGAAATTGAGATTTTGTGTCACTGGCCCACACACAATACACCATAATTACAAAGTGAAAACATGATTTTTTTTCATGTTTGCACATTTCTTGAAAATTAAATACAGACATATCTAATTTACATAAGTATTCACGCCCATGTCAAAACTTTGTAGAAGCACCTTTGGCAGTGATTACAGCTGTGAGTCTTTCTGGGTATGTCTCAAAGATATTTGTACACCTGGATTGTAAAATTTTTGCACATTATTGTAAAAAACGAAATCTCAAATTCTGTCAAGTTGGTTGTTGATTATTGCTAGACAGACATTTTCAAGTCTTGCCATAGATTTTAAAGACAATATTTAAGTCAAAACTGTAACTAGGCCACTCAGGAACATTCAATGTCGTCTTGGTAAGCAACTCCAGGGCATATTTGGCCTTGTGTTTTAGGTTATTGTTCTGCTGAAAGGTGAATATGTCTCCCAGTGTCTATTGGAAAGCAGACTGAACCAGGTTTCCCTCTATGATTTTTTGCCTGTGCTTAGCTCTATTCCATTTATTTGTATCCTAATAAACTCTCAAGCATAGTCAAATAAAAAATATTTGAAAAATAACGTGATGCAGCCACCACCATTCTTGGAAATATGAAGAGTGGTTCCCAGTGATGTGCTGTGTTGGATTTGCCCCAAACATAACACTATGTATTCAGGACATAAAGTACATTTTTTGCCAAATATTTTGCAGTTTTACTTATATTTTTTATTCTGTACAGGCTTCCATCTTTTCACTCTGTGGAGACACTGACTGTTATAATCACCATTGGCCTCATGGGAAAATCCCTGAGTGGTTTTCTTCCTCTCCGGCAACTAATTTAGGAAGGGTGCCTGTATCTTTGTAGTGACTGGGTGTATTAATACACCAACCTAATGAATAACTGACCATGCCCAAAGGGATATTCAATGTATGCTTTTTGTTACCCATCTACCAATAGATGCCCTTCTTTGCGAGCCATAGGAAAAACTCCCTGGTCTTTGTGCTTGAAATTCACTGCTCGACTTAGGGACCTTACAGATAATTCATTGTATGTGTGGGGTACAGAGATGGGGTAGTCATTTAAAGTTCATGTTAAACACTATTATTAGTCCATGCAGATTTTTACACCTGAACTTATTTAGACTTGCCATAACAAAAGGGTTGACTCAAGACATTTCAGATTTTCATTTTTAATTAATGTGTAAACATTTCTAAAAACATAATTTCACTTTGACATTATGGGATATTGTGTGTAGAGCAGTGACACAAAATTTCAATTTAATCCACTTTTTCCACAACAAAATGTGGAAAACGTAAAGGGGTGTGAATACTTGCTAGAGGCACTGTATATCAGTGGAGCCACTCCAGCTTCACCTATGACTGTCATTCAAAATGACCCATCAGCACTGTCATTTGACCACATTCTGTCTATGGCTGTGTAGGGAGGTGGAAGGGAAGAGTGGTTTTAGCATTTTTAAATCGGTGAATTTCACTGAAAAGGCCCTTGGGGTTAGAGGGGTGGGGGGTGGTTTATGTTAAGCACTGTCTCTCTTGTTGAGCCCTGAAGGCAACAGCATGAGTGAAGAGAGAGGGGCCTCTGAGGGGCCGACCTTATCCGTGTGTGTGGAGGCCACACCTGGGAGCGCTCACGTGCTGCTCAACTGGTGGGAAAGTGGTGGGAGTGTTGACAGACAGCCCAATGATAAGGAGGAGGGAACGAGAAAGAGAGAATGAGGAGGAGGGAGTGGGAGGAGCGGGAGGGAGGGAAAGACAGTATAACTTGCAGAGTAGGACAGATAGTGATCAGGTTGTCATTCGGGGAGGTGTGACTTGGGCTACACGTGTGCTTTACACAACAAACTACAACAGACTCTTTTGGGGCTGGTTGAGTTTTGTTTTCTTCATGTCATAGAGTCAGTGCTTCTTTGTTTTTGAGCACATTCTGTGTGAGTGTAGGAAACTGAGGGAAACAGTAGCTAAATGACAAAAAGCAAGTAAACTCTCCATTTCGATATCTTGCCGGTTTCTATTTAATTTCACCTTTATTTAACTAGGCAAGTCAGTTAAGAACAATTTTTTATTTTCAATGAGGGTCTAGGAACAGCGGGTTAACTGCCTTGTTCAGGGGCAGAACGACAGATTTGGGGAGAAGGGTCTAAGCATGCAACCATAAACTATAATAGCCGTGTTAATTCAGCAATGATACAGAACAATGTGGAAAACTGTTAATATAATGTCAGTGATTACAATCCACTATAATACAAGTCTGATTAATGACTAAAATGTAACAGTGAATAATAAGTCCATTATCAAATGCTCTGCACAGTAATTTGGCCATTCATAAAATTTAAACAGACCAAATAACGCCAGGAAACCGGAAACGTCTGAGGAGGCAGGAGTTAAAAAATTGCTCTACTCCCGGCTTTGGGGTTCCTGATCTGTTTCTTTCCTTCCCCCACCCGGTTCAGAGGAAGAGGGCGCGCTCGGAAGAATGTGTCCCTGGCAGAACTCCAGGGATTTGCATAGAGCTGGCGGGAAACAGTTCCTCCCTTTGTCAGAACTGTACAGCAGCCAGGAATTTTCGCCCAGCTGCTAGTTCCCCCAGCGCTGGCCTCCTATTGGCTACAGCTTCGCGGGCTTTCTCCTACCATAAACCGGCACATTAAAGTACAAAAGGTCATTGAGGCCAAGGGGCGTGACCGAACACAACCCTCCTCAATCTTACATTTGAAAAACCTCGCAAGATAACATGAGCACTGGAACAGAAACAAAGAGATACCGGGTCTGGAATTGAACCAAAAAGGCTGGCAGAATAACATCAAAGATTTTTTTACAACTAAACCAAGATAGACCACTGCCTGTTGTTTCCAATTGGAAGAAATGAGTCATAGCAGGCAGAACAAGCAAGGAGGTGGGCATTCTAGCATACATCTCCATATTTCTGTGAGGGAACTTCTGCTCTGTGTAGTGCGCTTGTGCAATAACTCAATTCGCCTTTGCACTTCTTCTAAACAACATATTTTTTAAAGGTTTTGCAAAGGGTAAAGTCTGCAAAACGTAGTCCACTCTGTTCATAACATATTTTAGTTATGGGAACAAAAAACTGTATTGAAATTCAATGTTTCATCAATGAGAAAATTGTCAAAATGCATCTCTTTCCATCTTCTCCCACTGCCGGCCAGTGGGCTTTCTCTCACTACCGTATTTGGTAGTGAGTGGAAACGGCAAGTGGATGCTTCACATTTGTGCATCCGGTGAAATATCTGTCTCATTGTTCTATCTGTGATAATATGGTCCTTTCAATGGCCGATTGTTTGCTTTTAATGAATCCTGTCTGACGTGTCTCATTGCTTTTTGGTCCACATTAATAAACGTCATAGGGCTATATGTGTCACGGCCAGGTCATTGACAGTGCTAAGCTGACAGCTACAAAACACCTCCAGACTAACATTATGAGGGCATCTAGCGGCTAAACCAAGACATGACACCAAAACCACAATCGTTTATAAACAGACTTTTACTGTGCTTTGTCCACTCTTGTTAGAGTCTCCCTAAAGTCAAAGAAAACAGCCATTTCAAATGGGCACACAATGGAGCTCTCTATGCGGGGGACATGCCAGAATCAATTGCCTCAGGATAAGTAGCGAGTTTTCAGCTTCGTTTCAAAAGGAAGGCCCCTCACGTGGCTTGGCGCAACACAAGGTGGCCGGTTACCATGGTGAGGGCGGACAGAAAAGCACAGGGCAGGCAGAGATTTGGCGGGAAGTGCTGCCACAAAGTGCTGCTTTTGTTGACTTTGTTTCTGGACTGGAGGAAGCCAGAACGGTTCCCGTCCTGATTTGTACAGTCCACTGAACATAAAGCTGTTATATCTGGTTGAGGAGACGTGGCCACGTCAATGATTAGATACCGTAAATCACGTTTATTAAGCCTCAAGTGTTATCCCAGTGCTCATGAAAATATTTCATCTTGCGCAATCTTACAGAGAAATAAATTGACAGAGAAAATGTCATGACCTTCTCATTTGTCACACTGGATAAAGTCCAAGACAGAGTATGTATCTCGTTTTTCAAACTGATAGTAAACTCCCTATTAGTCAAACATATCCAACCTGACTCACATATTATATCAGAACAACAAAACATTTGAATATATCAGAACAACAAAACATTTTAAGTCAGAAAACCCCCCAGCAGGGAACAACTTACAGAGAGCCCTCCGTAAATATTGGGACAGTGAATAATATTTTCTTATTTTGGCTCTGTACACCAGCACTTTGGCTATGAAATGATACAATGACTATGAGGTTAAAGTGCAGACTGTCAACTTTAATTTGAGGGTATTTTCATCCATATCGTATGGATAGGGATCAAAAGTATTGAGACAAATTCATAATGTGTATTAAAGTAGTCAAAGGTTTAGCATTTAGTCCCATATTACTAACACGCAATAATTACATCAAGCTTGTGACTCTATAAACTTCTTGGATGCATTTGCTGTTTGTTTCGGTTGTGTTTCAGATCATTTTGTGTCCAATAGAAATGAATGGTAAATAATGTATTGTGTCATTTTGGAGTCTGTTTGATTGTAAATAAGAATAGCATATGTTTCTAAACACTCCTACATTAATTTGCTATGATTTGCTATGATGCTACCATTATTACGTATAGTCCTCAATGAATTGTCAATAACAACGAGTGAGATTACAGATGCACAAATATCATACTGATCAAAATAATAATTTTATTGCCTTAGTACCTGGCTCGAAATTATAAATCATCCCATCAGTGTCATATCACGTACATTATATGGAAACATCTAGGCAATGGGGACTGTCTAATTGTTATGATTTTTTTTTACAGTATTTCAGACATGCAGAGAATGAAGTTGGGTTACTTTTAAGTAGCTTTGGGCTACTCCTAAGTCATCTCCAACACTGTGACTTTCTATTACAGTTTTTCTCAATCGTGTACAAGCATTCTTTGGAACTGTGGTTGAACAGCAGAACGACAATGATCAAATGCTTAAATACATTTGCAGAATGTCTGATCATGTTCTTGCCTTTGTACCTCGATTGCATATCTTAAACACACTTTTGCAAAACGTTAAATGCAATTGTCATCAATGAAAACAAATTTCGCTGTGAAGTGTTTTGTTCGCGGAATATTAACACGTGGTTTTCACCAGAAGAGAAAGGGTTGCAAATGTGTTCACTGTTTCCAGAAATCAGTAAATAATACTGCACAAAATTGAAAATGGCTTTATTAGTTATAATATAAGGAAAGAGCTAGGCAATGGGGACTGTGTCATTTTAATGTTTTTTTAATAACATTGCGGATATGCAGAGATGCAGAGAATGAAGTTGAAAGACTTCCATTACAGAGCTTTGCTTTAGTGTGGATTGAGGTCTACATTACATTCATATGAGTTCTGTTCCTCCACTTTTGAACCTGTTTCCTCCAGCATCTTCACAAGGTCCTTTGCTGTTGTTCTGGGATTGAGTTGCACTTTTCACACCAAAGTACGTTCAACTCTAGGAGACAGAAAGCGTCTCCTTCCTGAGCAGTGTGATGGCTGCGTGGTCCCATGGTGTTTATACTTGCGTACTAAATCAAATCAAATCAAATTTTATTTGTCACATACACATGGTTAGCAGATGTTAATGCGAGTGTAGCGAAATGCTTGTGCTTCTAGTTCCGACAATGCAGTAATAATCCAACAAGTAATCTAACTAACAATTCCAAAAAAAAAACTACTGTCTTATACACAGTGTAAGGGGATAAAGAATATGTACATAAAGATATATGAATGAGTGATGGTACAGAGCAGCTTAGGCAACATACAGTAGATGGTATCGAGTACAGTATATACATATGAGATGAGTATGTAAACAAAGTGGCATAGTTAAAGTGGCTAGTGATACATGTATTACATAAGGATGCAGTAGATGATATAGAGTACAGTATATACGTATACATATGAGATGAATAATGTAGGGTATGTAAACATTATATTAGGTAGCATTGTTTAACGTGGCTAGTGATATATTTTACATCATTTCCCATCAATTCCCATTATTAAAGTGGCTGGAGTTGAGTCAGTGTGTTGGCAGCAGCCACTCAATGTTAGTGGTGGCTGTTTAACAGCCTGATGGACTTGAGATAGAAGCTGTTTTTCAGTCTCTCGGTCCCAGCTTTGATGCACCTGTACTGACCTCGCCTTCTGGATGATAGCGGGGTGAACAGGCAGTGGCTCGGGTGGTTGTTGTCCTTGATGATCTTTATGGCCTTCCTGTAATATCGGGTGGTGTAGGTGTCCTGGAGGGCAGGTAGTTTGCCCCCGGTGATGCGTTGTGCAGACCTCACTACCCTCTGGAGAGCCTTACGGTTGTGGGCGGAGCAGTTGCCGTACCAGGCGGTGATACAGCCTGCCAGGATGCTCTCGATTGTGCATCTGTAGAAGTTTGTGAGTGCTTTTGGTGACAAGCCGAATTTCTTCAGCCTCCTGAGGTTGAAAAGGCGCTGCTGCGCCTTCTTCACGATGCTGTCTGTGTGAGTGGACCAATTCAGTTTGTCTGTGATGTGTATGCCGAGAAACTTAAAACTTACTACCCTCTCCACTACTGTTCCATCGATGTGGATATGGGGGTGTTCCCTCTGCTGTTTCCTGAAGCCCACAATCATCTCCTTAGTTTTGTTGACGTTGAGTGTGAGGTTATTTTCCTGACACCACACTCCGAGGGCCCTCACCTCCTCCCTGTAGGCCGTCTCGTCATTGTTGGTAATCAAGCCTACCACTGTTGTGTCGTCCGCAAACTTGATGATTGAGTTGGAGGCGTGCGTGGCCACGCAGTCGTGGGTGAACAGGGAGTACAGGAGAGGGCTCAGAACGCACCCTTGTGGGGCCCCAGTGTTGAGGATCAGCGGGGTGGAGATGTTGTTGCCTACCCTTGTGGGGCGGAGATGTTGTTACCTACCCTCACCACCTGGGGGCGGCCCGTCAGAAAGTCTAGTACCCAGTTGCACAGGGCGGGGTCGAGACCCGGGGTCTCGAGCTTGATGACGAGTTTGGAGGGTACTATGGTGTTAAATGCTGAGCTGTAGTCGATGAACAGCATTCTCACATAGGTATTCCTCTTGTCCAGATGGGTTAGGGGAGTGTGCAGTGTGGTTGAGATTGCATCGTCTGTGGACCTATTTGGGCGGTAAGCAAATTGGAGTGGGTCTAGGGTGTCAGGTAAGGTGGAGGTGATATGGTCCTTGACTAGTCTCTCAAAGCACTTCATGATGACGGAAGTGAGTGCTACGGGGCGGTAGTCGTTTAGCTCAGTTACCTTAGCTTTCTTGGGAACAGGGACATTGGTGGCCCTCTTGAAGCATGTGGGAACAGCAGAATGGGATGAGGATTGATTGAATATGTCCGTAAACACACCAGCCAGCTGGTCTGCACATGCTCTGAGGACGCGGCTGGGGATGCCGTCTGGGCCTGCAGCCTTGCGAGGGTTAACACGTTTAAATATTTTGCTCATGTCGGCTGCAGTTAAGGAGAGTCCGCAGGTTTTGGTTGCGGGCCGTGTCAGTGGCACTGTATTGTCCTCAAAGCGGGCAAAAAAGTTATTTAGTCTGCCTGGGAGCAAGACATCCTGATCTGTGACGGGGCTGGTTTTTATTTTTGTAATCCGGGATTGACTGTATACCCTGCCACATACCTTTTGTGTCTGAGCCGTTGAATTGTGACTCTACATTGTCTCTATACTGACGCTTAGCTTGTTTGATTGCCTTGCGGAGGGAATAGCTACACTGTTTGTATTCGGTCATGTTTCCGGTCACCTTTCCCTGGTTAAAAGCAGTGGTTCGCGCTTTCAGTTTCACACGAATGCTGCCATCAATCCACGGTTTCTGGTTTGGGAATGTTTTAATCGTTGCTATGGGAACGACCTCATCAATGCACTTTCTAATGAACTCGCTCACCGAATCAGCGTATTGGTCAATGTTGTTGTTGGACACAATGCGGAACATATCCCAATCCACGTGATCGAAGCAGTCTTGAAGCGTGGAATCAGATTGGTCGGACCAGCGTTGAACAGACCTGAGCGCAGGAGCTTCTTGTTTTAGTTTCTGTCTGTAGGCAGAAAGCAACAAAATGGAGTCGTGGTCAGCTTTTCCGAAAGGAGGGTGGGGGAGGGCCTTATATGCGTCGCGGAAGTTAGAATAGCAATGATCCAAGGTTTTACCAGCCCTGGTTGCGCAATCGATATGCTGATACAATTTAGGGAGTCTTGTTTTCAGATTAGCCTTGTTAAAATCCCCAGCTACAATGAATGCAGCCTCAGGATATGTGGTTTCCAGTTTGCAAAGAGTCAAATAAAGTTTGTTCAGAGCCATCGATGTGTCTGCTTGGGGGGGAATATATACGGCTGTGATTATAATCGAAGAGAATTCTCTTGGTAAATTATGCGGACGACATTTGATTGTGAGGAATTCTAAGTCAGGTGAACAGAAGGACTTGAGTTCCTGTTTGTTGTTGTGGTCACAACACGTCTCGTTAATCATAAGGCATACGCCCCCCGCCCCCCTTCTTACCAGAAAGATGTTTGTTTCTGTCGGCGCGATGCGTGAAGAAACCAGCTGGCTGCACCGATTCCGTTAGCATCTCTCGAGTGAGCCATGTTTCCGTGAAGCAAAGAACGTTACAGTCTCTGATGTCCCTCTGGAATGCTACCCTTGCCCGGATTTCATCACCCTTGTTGTCAAGAGACTGGATATTGGCGAGTAGTATGCTAGGGAGTGGTGCGCGATGTGCCCGTCTCCGGAGCCTGACCAGAAGGCCGCTACGTTTCCCTCTTTTACGATGTCTTTTTTTTGGGTCGCAGGCTGGGATCCATTCCGTTGTCCTGGGTGGAAGGCAGAACACAGGATCCGCGTCGGAAAAGTCATATTCCTGGTCGTACTGGTGGTGAGTTGACGTTGCTCTTATATTCAGTAGTTCTTCCCGACTGTATGTAATGGAACCTAAGATTACCAGGTAACCTAAGATTACCTGGGGTACCAATGTAAGAAATAACACGTAAAAAAAACAAAAAACTGCATAGTTTCCTAGGAACGCGAAGCGAGGCGGCCATCTCTGTCGGCGCCGGAAGTATGTTGTAACATACTAGTGTTAAAAACGAATCAAAATATATGAGAGCTTCGCATACTCTTGGCATTCTCAACCAGCTTCCCCTGGAATGCTTTTCCAACAGTCTTGAAAGGGATCCCACATATGATGAGCACTTGTTGGCTGCTTTTCCTTCACTCTGCGGTCCAACTCATTCCAAACCATCTTAATTGGGTTGAGGTCGGGAGATTGTGGAGGCCAGGCCATCTGATGCAGCACTCCATCACTCTCCTTCTTGGTAAAATAGCCCTTACACAGCCTGGGGGGGTGTTGGGTCATTGTCCTGTTGAAAAACAAATGATAGTCCCACTAAGCGCAATCCAGATGGGAAGGCGTATCACTGCAGAATTCTGTGGTAACCATGAGGGTTAAGTGTACCTGGAATTGTAAATAAATCACTGACAGTGTCTCCAGTAAAGCACCCCCACACCATCACACCTCCTCATCCATGCTTCATGGTGGGAACCACACATGCAGAGAACATCCGTTCATCTACTCATCTCACAAAGACACGGTGGTTGGAACCAAAAATCTAAAATTTGGACTCATTAGACCAAAGGACAGATTTCCACCGGTCTAATGTAATTTGCTTGTGTTTCTTGGCCCTAGCAAGTCTCTTCTTCTTATTGGTGTCCTTTAGTAGTAGTGCTTTCTTCGCAGCAATTCGACCATCAAGGCCTGATTCACGCAGTTTCCTCTGAAAAGTTGATGTTGAAACACGTCTGTTACTTGAACTCTGAAGCATTTATTTGGGCTGCAATTTCTGAGACTGGTAGCTCTAATGAACTTATCCTCTGCAGCAGAGGTAACTCTGGGTCTTCCTTTCCTGTGGCGGTCCTCATGAGAGACAGTTTCATCATAGCGCTTGATGGTTTTGCGATTGCTCTTGAAGAAACTTCAAAGTTTTTGAAATTCTCCAGATTGACTGACCTTCATGTCTTAAAGTAATGATGGACTGTCATTTCTCTTTGCTTACAGTATTTGAGCTTTTCTTGGCATAATATGGACTTGGTCTTTTACCAAATATAGCTATATTCTGTATTGTCACAACACAACTTATGCTCAAACACATTAAGGAAAAAAATTCCACAATTTCTTCTAACTTTAAACAAGGCACACCTGCTAATTGAAATGCATTCCAGATGACTACCTCATGAAGCTGGTTGAGAGAATGCCAAGAGTGTGCAAAGCTGTCATCAAGGCAAAGGGTGGCTACTTTGAAGAATCTCAAATATAATTTTTTTTGATTTGTTTAACACTTTTTTGGTTACTACATTATTCCATGTGTTATTTCCTAGTTTTGATGTCTTCACTATTATTCTACAATGTAGAAAAAAGAAAACCCTTGAATGAGTAGGTCTGTCTCAACACTTGACTGGTACTGTATATTTTGTGAAATCCAATTGTAGTTACAGTCTCGTCCCATCGCTGCGGAGAAAAGAAGGTCTGCCGCACTGCTTCTTGACACACTGCTCTCTTAACCCGGAATCCAGCAACACCAATGTGTCGGAGGAAACACAGTCCAACTGGCGACCATGTCAGCATGCATGCGCCCGGCCCATGAGTCACTAGAGCGCAATGGGACAAGGACATCCCGGCCTGCTAAACCCTCCCTTAACCCAGACGACGCTGGGTCAGTTGTGCGCCGCCTCATGGGTCTCCAGGTTGCGGCCGGCTGTGACACAGCCCGGGATTGTACCCGGACTGTAGCGACGCCTCTAGCACTGCAATGCAGAGCCTTTGACAGCTGCACCACTCTGGAGGCCCCCACTGAGGAAAAAGTTAAGGATTTGAACTCCTCAGGTAAAGTGCCTTCGGAAAGTATTCAGCCCTTTTAACTTTTTCCACATTTTGTTACGTTACAGCCTTATTCTAAAATGAAAAAATATATTCAGAAATCTACACACAATACCAAATAATGACAAAGTGAAAAGAGGTTCTTAGAAATGTTTACAAATGTAATAAAAATGAAAAAATAGGAATACCTTATTTACATAAGTATTCAGACCTTTTGCTATGAGACTCGAAATTGAGCTCAGGTGCATCCTGTTTCCATTGATCATCCTTGAGATGTTTCTACAACTTGATTGGAGTCCACCTGTGATAAATGCAATTGATTGGACATGGTTTGGAAAGGCACACACCTGTCTATATAAGGTCCCACAGTTGACAATGTATGTCAGAGCAAAAACCAGGCCATGAGGTCGAAGGAATTGTCCGTAGAGCTCCAAGACAGGATTGTGTCAAAGCACAGATCTGGGGAAGGGTTCCAAAACATTGCTGCAGCATTGAAGGTGCCCAAGAACACAGTGGCCTCCATAATTCTTAAATAGAAAAGGGTTGGAACCATCAAAACTCTTCCTAGTGTTGGCCACCTGGAAAAACTGAGCAATCAGGGGAGAAGGGCCTTGGTCTGGGAGGTGAACAAGAACCCAATGGTCACCCTGACAGAGCTCCAGATTTCCTCTGTGGAGATGGGAGAACCTTCCAGAAGGACAACCATCTCAGCAGCACTCCACCAATCAGGCCTTTATGGTAGAGTGGCCAAACGGAAGCCACTCTTCAGTAAAAGGCACATGGCAGCCCACTTGGAGTTTGCCAAAGGCACCCAAAAGACTCTCAGACAATGAGAAACAAGATTCTCTGGTCTAATGAAACCAAGATCGAACTCTTTGGCCTGAATGCCAAGCGTCACATCTGGAGGAAACCTGGCACCATCCATACGGTGAAGCATGGTGGTGGCAGCATCATGCTGTGGGGATGTGACAACGCAGGAGTCAGGAGGCTTCGGGACAAGTCTCTGAATTTCCTTGAGTGGCCCAGCCAGAGCCTGGACTTGAACCCGATCGAACATCTCTGGTGAGACCTGAAAATAGCTGTGCAGCAATGTTCCCCATCCAATCTGACAGAGTTTGAGAGGATCTGCAGAGAAGAATGGGATGAACTCCTCAAATAAGCTTGTAGCATCATACCCAAGAATCGCTGCCAAAGGTGCTTCAAGAAAGTACTGAGTCAAGGGTTTGAATACTTATGTAAATGTGATATCAGTTTTTTTATTTTTATAAATTAGCAAACATTTCTAAAATCCTGTTTTTGCTTTGTCATTGTGAGGTATTGTGTGCAGATTGATGAGAAAAATGTGGAAAAAGGCCAAGGGACTGAATATTTTCCTAAGGAACTGTACTTCTCACAGTAGCAAGAGGACTCCGTATGGTGGTGTTGTTCTTCGTAGGGTATTGACGATTAAGTGATACTACCTCGGAGTACGGTTGTCCCCTGCTGAGCGAAGATGGTTGTCCTATTCAAGCCGCGTCGATAAGTGAATCTGTGCCATTTTAATGAATGCATCTCCATTGAATGAACAAAGGAAGAATAGCCAGTTTCATATATCATCATTTCCACTGATGCTATAAAAAAATACTTGATCGGATGATGGGAAATGTACAATAACGTTGGATAAGTAAGTTAGCTACTGTGAGGATATCCGAGACATCAACCACAATAGACAAACAGATGCACTGGCCACAAGAAACTCAATATGATGCCAACACAAGGCACGAGCAATGACACGCACACCCACTTATTTAATCATAGCATAATACTGGTGAAGGAATCACAATAGGTTCCATTGACAGGTGCTCCGAGAGTGCTGAATCACGAGTCGAGCTAAGAATTCCCAAAGGATTAGTGTTGTTGGAGTTACACAAATAGGGCTGGGAGGGTGAGAGAGACAGTTCCCGGTTCTGCTGGGGATCTGGAGGAAAGTTCAAGCTTGTATCTTTCTCTGTGTGCCTGTGGTTAGAACAGCAGAGGGACTGGGGAGAGCGCACAGAGCCGAAAGCAGAATTGAGTTGACTCACTTGTTGACATAAACAGGCCCACATCAAGGGAATGACCACACACTGAGTCACCTCCGTTATACAGCAGTTCCAGGAGTAGCAGGCAGCGAGGGAGCACTTAACCCCCACTTATGCTGCAAGGAAAGGGGAATGTGCCTGGTGAGCTATCAGTTATAATCAAACAGAAATGGACTTCTGATTGGATTTGAGATGAAGGGAAAGATCTGCAGTAATTTCACTCAGATTTGACAAATTTATACAAAACCATCATTGAGAAAAAATGGTCAGAATGACCAGTCCAGATTTGTTTGAATCAGACATCGGGGAATGGCTGGTATGCATCTTGTCGTTGGTCAAGGTAGAAGTTGTCAGTAACCACTGACAGAGGGATTCAAAAATCTTATTCTGTAACGGATTAAAGACATGCTCCAGTACTTCGACTAAGAAAAACCTTTTTTTAAACCTCCCGCTTTGGGATGGATGTGTCAATGTGTACAGTGCCTTTGGAAAGTATTCAGACCCCTTGACTTTTTCCACATTTTTTAATGTTACAGCCTTATTCTAAAATTGAAATCAATCAATCGACACACAATACCCCATAATGGCAAAGCAAAAACCCAGAAATATCACATTTACATAAGTATTCAGACCCATACTTTGTTGAAGCACCTTTGGCAGCACCTACAGCCTTGAGTCTTCTTGGGTATGACGCTACAAGCTTGGCATACGTGTATTTGGGGAGTTTCTTCCATTCTTCTCTGCAGATCCTCTCAAGCTCTGTCAGGAACTCTGGAGTGCTTTCAGTGACCATCCAGTTCTTGGTCACCTCCCTGACCAGAGCTCTTCTCCCCCGATAGTTCAGCTTGGCCGGGCGGCCAACTCTAAGACGTTTTGGTGGTTCCAAAATTTTTCCACTTAAGAATGATGGAGGCCAGTGTGTTCTTGGGGACCTACAATGCTGCATAATTTTTTTGGTACCCTTCCTCAGATCTGTACCTTGACTTAAACCTGTCTCGGAGCTCTACGGACAATTCCTTGTACCTCATGGCTTGGTTTACTTTTTTGTACAGTCAACTGTGGGACCTTTTATAGACAGGTGTGCCACTTTCCATGTCCAATAAATTGCATTTACCACAGGTGGACTCCAATCAAGTTGTAGAAACATCAAGGATGATCAATGGAAACAGGATGCACCGAGCTCAATTTCAAGTCTCATAGCAAAGAATCTGAATACATCTGTAAATAAGGTATTTCTATTTTCTATTTGTAATAAATTTGGTAAAATTCCCCAAACTTTTCACTTCCGTATTGTGTGTAGATTGCATATATATATATATATATGGCTGTAACATAACATTTGGAAAAAGTGAAGGGATGTAAATATTTTCCAAAGGCACTGCACATGAGGAGATTTACTGTTTAATTAACCTCAATTTGCCACAAAATCCAGTTTGAAAGTGACTGTTTTCTTGAAGCTGTGGCGTGTCATTTTCCCCCCACGTGGGCCAGCCCCCTAACAATTCGAGTTCTAGACAATGAGCTCCAGCCCCTGGCATTTGAGTGACAGCTAGCAAGAGGCCTACCAAGTATTATCCAATGTGGTTGCCCCAAAGGCTCAGTGGAGACAGCAATTTTCGGGGGCCCACTTTTGGCTTGTGAGTGCTACTTTCAGAAGTACTGGCTAAAAAGTATACAAAAGTACCAGAGAATTTCTTTACGATTAGTATTTGGGGGTAGGGTAATCTGATGCTAGATCTGAAGTAGGATGGGTGCAATTTCTAACTTGAGACTCGATTTGTAATGAGTACCATGCTACTGTACGTGCAACAAACACTCAAACTGGACAGTTTTATCTCAATCTCTTCATTCAAAGACTCAATCATGGACACTTATTGACAGTTGGGGCTGCTCTGTGCAATGCATTGTCTATACCTTCTTTTGTGCAGTTGTCTGTGCCCAATAATGTTTGTACCATGTTTTGTGCTGTTACCATGTTGTCATGTTGTGTTGCTACCATGCTGTGTTGTGCTGCTGCCATGTTGTGTTGCTACCATACTGTGTTGCCACATGTTGCTACTAAAACAAACAATTGAATACCTGAATAGTTGAATTCCGTCCCATTTTAAATATAACCATGTGATCTGAAACTATGTGACTACCTGCATTGCTTGCTGTTTGGGGTTTTAGGCTGGGTTTCTGTACAGCACTGAGATATCAGCTGATGTACAAAGGGCTATATAAATACATTTGATTTGTCATGTGTTGCTGCCTTGCTAGGTTGTCGTCTCAGGTCTCTCTTTATCTCGTGTTGTGTTGTCTCTTGTCGTGATGTGGGGTTTGTCATACATTTTTTGTCATCCTAGCCCGTCCCCGCATATTGGCCTTTTGGTAGGCAGTCATTGTAAATAAGAATTTGTTCTTAACCGATTTGCCTAGTTAAATAAATAAATAAAATATGCCAATGGTGGTGTGTGATGCCTTCCAGTGGTCCAGAGTGAGAACACATGTCACATGGTCACACAGCAGAGCAATAGCTGTGCAATCCCTCCCTACATGAGATCATCCCCCTCTTATAACCTGCCAGTTACCGTGCAGCGCTGTCTGCTTAGTCATGATGCATCTGCTATTATTTGGCACGTTCCTAAGTTTAGAAGTTGCCGACGCCTGACAGATCTTACAACACATGGATAGGAATTTGAAGTATCAGCTAACCACATGTTATAGCAATTTATCAGTCAATGACGTGGCACGCACCCATTATCTTGTGTGTGTCAGTGTGTGATTTTTTTTGTCTGTGTACAGAATGAATGAAGTTAGAGGTAGTTTTTGCAAGCCAATGCTAATTAGTGTTAGCGCAATGACTGGACGTCTATGGGTATCTCTGTACACAGACATAAAAATGGTATCCACGAGTTCATCTGACTCTTGGGATGTAGATAAATGGCCTTATTGCCAAAATCCCAAAGTAGCCCTTCAAACAAATACAGATTAAGAAAGTCCTCATATAGCTTTGTTACTAGACTAGATGTAAACAAAACAGGTTACATCACAAAAATGCGTGTTTGACCTTTGTGACAAAAAAACAAGACAAGGAGTAACTTTTTGAACGCATTTATATTTTAAAACCCACATTCCTTTTCAGTTAAGGCTTCAGCTTCACTACACAGGTGCATTTGTGACACATAGCAATTGAACGCTTTTACAACAAGAGAAACTATTTACAGAACTGGATCAACAGGAGGAGGGCTGGTCAGTTGGAGCTCTATGGGGCAGCTTTGGGGTCAAAATCGTCAGGAAAAGTCCATTTGATATTTTCTAAATGTATTGTCAAAGTCTCTGCTTCTCACACACTGCCGGTGAGTGGCATTGGTAACAGACTAGAGAGCCCGGGTCCCAAATGGCACCCTATTCCCTATATACTGCACTACTTTCGACCAGAACCCATGGGCCAAGGTCAATAACTGGAACATGGCTTTTAGAACAGGGTTTGGCTCTTCAGTTAAGCTGATTAGTGGGGTGGGAGTGGGACTGTAGCAGTCTTTGAGGTGGGAAAGTGTAGGCTGGCTGGGCCTGAAAAGGATAATTCAAAAATAACATTTTACATTCATATAAAACTTCTTATCATTTCATCTCCTTAGTCTATACAACTAAATTTGGATTTCCTTCACTCAAACTGAGACTTCTCAGAAAAACACAAATCTTATCAGATAACATACAATTAACCCAACAGAGAGAGAGAATGTCCCAGCTCAGCTGCCCCATAATTTGACTATCCACGACCCCTGCTCATTCTGCTAGGGCATTGCCGCTTCATAATTTGGCGTTAGGGAGATATGCGCACTCTAATTACCATTCACAGTCTAGAACTTAAACTTAAAGCTGTGGATCAAATGCAGCCCGATATTGCTTTAAAGCTGCTTGAGTCAGGAGGTGCGTTGTTGTATAATCCTGTCACAAAGGCCTCTACTACAGAGGCCATTGTAGTTCCTCTGGGAAACAGGCCTTTCTCCCGGGCAACATGAAGAGGCCAGAGGCAAGATGGGAGGGCGCACAATCGCTAAACCGGCCAATGGGGTCATTCCATGCACCCGGCGACAGGTGTGAGGCAGCAACTGGTGTCAGGTAATTGTGCCTCCTACACAAACTGGGAGGTTCAAAAGAAGAAAGAAAAAGGAGGGATGGGGGGAATGTGAGACAGAGAAAAGAATAACCCAGCCGGGTGCTAGTCTCCTTTAATGTTGGGGGAGAGGGATATGCACTTAGCGGAGGAGTCGGTATTGTATTATACCTCCCCCTCACTCAGGATTTTTGAGGGAAGAGTATCTATGTGTAAAGGCTAGAAGGCATTAGAAGGCACCCCCACACATTTAAAGTAGTTTGGTTAAGAAGAACACAATGGTAAACAAATTCTAAATGCAATGCCACATCACTTAAGTGCCTTTAATCAAATGATTTCACAACCTCCTCCCCCACGCTGTGATTAACAGTTGGGTGGGGCTCACATTCTAGGAACAGCCCAAAACCACTAACCCACAGCAGGACAAACTGTTGTCACTCCACAAACAGCTAGTCTCCTCACATGACTTCTATGGTCTGTAAGTAGTTTCGACAGCTTGATTGGTCCGCAACATCGGTTTTCATATCATTATAAAAATGTATTAAAATTAAAATCTTAATTTGGCCAGTGAGTGCATCATGTGTCAGGGGGAAGAGGAGTCAGGGGAGTTCATCTAGGCTGGGATTGGTATGTCACAATAGCACCATATGTTCCTCATAAAAGAGACCGATTACCTTAAAATAATGCTATTTTAAATTTTTTTTTATAAACCAGATCTCCAACCTCAGATATCCTCCCTTAATCAAGTCTACCTATCAGAGATGCTACACTTACGGGGAACCGGGCCATCAGAAACTACACCACCTACATCACTAAATCAATGTGCTTTGCAATGTGAAGTATATCTCAAGATACACTTGAGTTTACAAAAACAATGACACCTTCGTAAACTTGAGTTGCAGTCCTCCTCATCCCACACAATGGTGGCTTTACTTTCCAGCCCAACGATCTTACATCAAGTCCTGACCCCTGCTATCAAAAGCCCCACAAAGCCCTTTGTTGAACCCGTGACCTCTCTCTGCCCTGCAGTGCAAGCCTCTGATTGGCTTAAACAGTCAAACTCCATCACGAGGGGCCCATTGCCTCCGCCACACAGAAGGTGAAGTGTGTGTGTGTGTGTGTGTTAAGAGAAAAAAAAGTCAACTGAATAAATAGAAAAGCCAGCTCAAAGCATTTCACTGTGGACCTAACAGTACACGAGAGTGATTGAGCTCACTTGATCATCTTGAACGAGATACAGACGAGAAAGCTATATAGGTCTAGTCCTGTGTCCTTGAATCCAGTTCCACTGCTTTTTTGATTTGTTCCCCTCTAATGAACTGATTTAGAGCTGGGACACCACATGGGTGTAATTCATTATCAGGTACAACAGAAAACCAGCAGGTTCCGGACATCGTAGTGTAAGAGTTTGAATACCCCTGATCCATGACCTCAAATGCTTTTATATAGCCAACACGCAACCTCGTATGTATAAACATCTTAATTACAGAGTGATAAAGAGGGCATATTCACCTACGAGTCCATCTGAGGAAGATTATAATAATCATTTTAAAACACAGTGCTGCTGGACATTTGATTAGAGAGATGGAAGCCTTTTACACCAGACGAAATGTCCAAAAAGGCAACATCCACCCCCACCAAAAAAAAAGCAAGAAAAACTAAAAGACAAGCAAGAACCGAAAAACAAAACGATGACAACCTACACTGGTAGGGAGGGACTCATTTGAAATGGCTGGGCGGGGGGATGAAGGGGGCAGATCGGTCGTTGGTCAGGGTCCGACGCAGTTTCACTCCCCGGATCATAGCGACCATGTGACCTCCGATCTCCGAGGGCTCCTCCGCATCCTGCTCCTGGGCGGCAGGGGGCTGCTGGGGGGGCAGGCAGTGCCCGCTCTCCACCAGCTGGTTGGCAGTGCCAGAAGTATTGTACTGTTGTTGGAGATGAGACTGCTGCTGAATCGGTTGCTGCTGTTGTTGTATGAGCTGCTCTTGCTGAAGCTGCTTTTGATGTTGGAGCTTCTGTTGCTGCTGCTGCTGGAGCTGCTGTTGGTACAGTTGTTGTTGCTGCTGTAGCTGTTGTTGCTGCTGTAGCTGTTGTTGCTGGAAACGTTGCTGTAATTGAAACGTTTGCTGCTGCTGTTGTGTCTGGGCTGTTGGTTGCACCTGATGTGTCTGGGGCTGCTGTTGATACTGCAGGTGCTGCTGCTGGTACTGCTTTTGCTGCTGCTGGTGCAGGGCGTACTGCTGCTGCTTGCTCAGCTGGTACAGCTGCTCCGAGCTACCCATGGGAACTGGCGCCTGGCCCGGGATCAGCGAGTAGTACGGTGATGTGGACGAAGAATGGTGCAAGGGCATGGCGCTCAGGCTCTGGGTCGATGTGCACAGGCTGTGCTTGGTGTGGACCAGCCCGTGGTCCACCTTCCAGCTCATGCCCATCCCGCCCTCTGGTGGTCCCATGTTCTCATTGCTCACGCTGTTCCCCCCTCCCCCTCCTTCTACGCCCAGGGCTTTGAGGGGCACTTGGGGGGTGCAGATGGGGATAGGCACGCCGCCGCTGATGGTGCCGCGGCGGTAGGCAGGCTTGGAGGAGGGCTTGCGGCGGATGGTGGCAGTGTGCGATTGGCACAGGCCGAGCAGCTCGGGTTCGGCCAGCAAGCTG
The DNA here is from genome assembly GCF_018296145.1 of Oncorhynchus tshawytscha. Lineage (NCBI taxonomy): Eukaryota > Metazoa > Chordata > Actinopteri > Salmoniformes > Salmonidae > Oncorhynchus > Oncorhynchus tshawytscha. Next base: position 55,565,974 of record NC_056430.1, read on the forward strand.
ACTGTGGAGGCGGGTCGCTTGCTCTGGAACATCTTGCGGTACTGCAGGCTGAGGTCGCTGTTGCGCGGGATGGTGGAGGACTTGTCAAAGTCAGGTGGGCCGTGGTGCTCCTCCTCGCCCCGGTGCAGGCAGATGTAGTCGTAGTCTGGTGGGTGGAGAAGGAGGGAGAGAGGGATGAGGGAGAGATGGATAAAGGAGGGGTGAGGAGGAGGAACGAGAGTAAACCTGTGGTTACTTCGAGTGGAGGAACACACGATGCATTTATGGAAAATAACATGGAAAGAAAGCAGACGCTTTGGACTGGGGTGGAAAATCTGACCTGATGCATTCCGTTATAAACCAAGGACTTTGTTGCACAAAGCTCTTCTACACTAAAGTACATGATACTGCATTGAAGACCAGAAATATTCAGTGGAGTCAGACATGTAAAATGTACTAGAGAACAACAGAAACTCAATGAGTCCAGATTTGCCCCAAACATTATAACCGAATGATGTCTGCATCCCAAATTGCACACTGTTCTCTATTTAGTGATCACCTTCTGATATAGGGCTTTGAATCACTGGCCAGTTTGTGACCGGAAGTTTAAAAAAATAAAAAAGGAAGAAAAAAAGCCGTATCTGATGAGGAAGAAATTAGGGGGCGGAGGGGGTGTATATATGATAAAGGGTGAGTCACCACAGAGCGATGACCTGTTACCAGGCGATGATGGTAAACACACTAACACAATTTCCAGGCAGTACCACATACGCAAACACGTGCATACGCCCAATCACTCACATAAGAACTCCGCTCATCCTCTTAAGCAAAGGTTTTGTCTCTCCTTCACATGTCACACACACCAAATGTTCTACGCTTAACGCTCTTCTTTCACTAGCAAAAGGTCATTTGATGTGATGACAACTCACAGCACAGATGTCACACTAAATCACTGTGGATGATCTTTTCATTTCACTTGTAAGGAACAGAGAGGGACAAATCTAAACAGTAATGGACAAGAAACCTACCATAAAGAGGCAGCTCTTTCTTTACAGCTGAAAAATAATATAGAACTGCGTTGAACTTATATACAAAAAGAAAAACTTATTGTGAGCTTTTTCCACATTTTGTTACGTTACAGCCTCATTTGAAAATGGATTAAATAAATCTACACACAATACCCCATAATGACAACAAAAAAATATTTTTTTGTGTGCAAATGTATTAAAAATAAAAAACAGAAAAAGTACCAAGTATTCAGACCCTTTGCTATGAGACTCAAAATTGAGCTCAGGTGCATCCTGTTTCCATTCACTATCCTTGCAAGGACCTATGTAAGGTCCAACAGTTGACAGTGCATGAGTGCATGTCAGAGAAAAAAACAAGCCATGAGGTTGAATGAATTCTCCGTAAAGCTTCGAGACAGGATTGTGTCGAGGCACAGATCTGGGGAAGGGTACTAAAACAAATGTCTGCAGCATTGAAGGTCTTCTATACTCCTCAGTAGAAGGCACATGACAGCCGGCTTGGTGTTAGCCAAAAGGCACGTAAAGACTCTCCGGTCTGATGAAACCAAGATTTAACTCTTTGCGTCACGTCTGGAGGAAACCTGGCACCATCCAAGCACAGTGCTGGCAGCATCATGCTGTGGGGATGTTTTTCAGCAGCAGGGACTGGGAGACTAGTCAGGATCGAGGAAAAGATGAATGGAGCAAAGTACAGAGAGAACCTAGATAAAAAACCTGCTCCAGCGTGCTCAGGACCTCAAACTAGGGCGAAGGTTCACCTTCCAACAGGACAACAACCCTAAGCACACATCCAAGACAACGCAGTGGCTTCGGGACAAGTCTCTCAATGTCCTTGTGTGGCCCAGCCAGAACCCGGAATTGAACCCGATCTAACATCTCCGGATTGACCTGAAAATAGCTGTGCAGCAACCCTCCCCATCCAACCTGACAGAGCTTCAGGGGATCTTTATTTAAAAAAAAAAAAAATTATCTGCAGAGAAGAATGGGAGAAACTCCCCAAATTCAGGTGTGTCAACCTTGTAGCGTCATACCCAAGAAGACTCGAGGATGTAATCGCTGCCAAAGGTGCTTCAACAAAGTACTGAGTAAAAACATTTCTAAAAACCTGTTTTTGTTTTGTCATTGTGGGGTAGTGTGTGTAGATTGATGAGCAAAATACATTTAAATGTAATCTATAACGTAACAAAAAGTCAAAAGTCAAGGGATCTGAATTACATTCTGAATGCACTGTAGGTGCCGTTACAATATGTATTACTATTCTCAAAATTCTATATCTATTGTGATTCAATACTGCACTGTTATGTTCCAAAGACATTGCACACTGTCTGCTGCAGAGAGACGAGAGAGCATGAGAAAATTCGTTTTGATCAGTCATGAAAATAAAAGGGCTGAAAGCACATTGGCTCACTATTTAAAAATAATACTGAGGCCAAACTACAGGATGAAAAATACCAGAGTTTTGGTGCAGGTCTAGCCGACTAGCGCTAGCTAACGCTACCTAGCAATCAAATATAGAACATGTAATATCATCCAAAAATAATATTGCGATTTATAACTATCAATATTATCTCCCATCACTAGGTAGCACTGCAGACAAAAGCGCATAATACTACCAGAGGCTACTTGCACAGGCTGATGCTGTAATTATGCTGTTGAAACAGGCACATGGATTAGACAACAGTGAAGACACGCTTCTGTTTTGGTTGTGAAATGACAGAAGTGACAGTCTTGCATGCGACAGACTGCGAAACGATCACAGACACATGTGCAGACAGACACACAGATAAGGCAGGTAGGCAAACAGACCGAAGAGTACAAATAGAGACAATACTTCAATCATGACACGTACACAGACAGACAAACAATACGACACGAATGCATTATAAGATCCCAGACAGAAACCGACTGAAAAACAGATCTGGCTGAGCCAGAGAGAGAGACAGACAGACATACAGTACCAGTCAAAAGTTTGGACACACCTAATCATTCAAGGGTTTTTACTTTGTAGAATAAAGACATCAAAACTATAAAATTACACATATGGAATCATGTAGTAACCCAAAAAGTGTTAAACAAATCAAAATCTATTTGAGGAATTCCCTTAACCAACTTCATGAGGAATGATTTTCCAGCAGTCTTGAAGAAGTTCCCACATATGCTGAGCACTTGTTGACTGCTTTTCCATCACTCTGCAGTCCAACTCATCCCAAACCATCTCAATTGGGTTGAGATCGGGTGATTGTGGAGGCCAGGTCATCTGATGCAGCACTCCATCCTTCTTGGTAAAATAGCCCTTACACAGCCTGGAGGTGTGTTTTGGGTAACTGTCCTGTAGAAAAACAAATGATAGTGGGACTAAGCACAAACCAGGTAGGATGGCGTATCGCTGCAGAATTCTGTGGTGGCCATGCTGGTTAAGTGTGCCTTGAATTCTAAATAAATCACAGACAGTAGCTGTGTTCGAATACCCATACTAACATACTGTATACTACATCCTATTAGTTCATTTTAGTATACTGTAAACGATCGGTGTCCTTTCAGTTGAGCATACTCTACCGGAAGTTGATTATGTTGCTATGCAACCTCTTGCAAGCACAACAAATTACTAGCTAAACATTTTTGTGTTCATAAATACAATCTGGAGTGCCAGAGTGTGCTCTGGGAGTTCTTAAATTGAGCATTGTCAGATTGTCCATTTGTAAATACTGGCCGAGGTGTAGGGTTGATCCGAGAGTTCTGACCATCACAACGGGGGTACTGACCATCACAACGGAAATGCAGTCAAGCACACACGCTAACTGGCTAGCGACTTCCAGACACAAATGAGAAAAGACCTCACTGACCATTTTACTCGCCATAGCAGAGCTGATTAGGCTGTTTTCATGACACCGGCCAAATTAAAAACAGGTGTTGAGCGTTCGTAAATTCCTGTTATTCTGCGCTCTGGCACTCAGACGAGAGTGCTTTGAAATCGGACTATATAGCCAGAGAGAATTTATGTCCATTGAGAATGCACAACAACTATACCACATAGCTATGAATGACGTGAGCAATCAAGTCAATAAACATTGGGTAGTTAGATAGCGTATAGTTAATATACTGCCAAGTTCAATGTATTAGTAGCCAACTAACGAGGTAGCTAGCTAACATACCGGGAGTACCTATGTTGTAATGATATTCTATGCGGTTCATAAGGATAGCGTAGCCAACACATTGTCAGCCAACATAACGTGTAGCGTAAATCATTTGAAAAGTCATTACAATGCTCAACATGTTCTCAACATTTGTCATATTTAACTCTTGGGGGTAGAATTTTAACTTTTGGATAAATAGCGTGCCCAATTTCAACTTCCTGCTACTCATGCCAAGAATATAAGATATGCATATTATTCATGGATTTTGATAGAAAAGACTGAAGTTTCTAAAACTGTTTGAATCATGTCTGTGACTATAACAGAACTTATGTAGCAAAACCACGAGGACGAACTGTTCAGATTTTTTTTCTCCCCTGTCTCTGTTCCCTGAGATGTCATTGCCCAGGGATATTTCTTAGGAACCTGTTTTCAGTTCCTACCGCTTCCACCGGATGTGAGTCTTTGGAATTTGGTTAAGGTTATTCCTTTGTGCAATGAAGAAGTAGGCCAACTGGGTACACTGTTGAGAGTTGCGCAAGACGTAAAAAGTATCGCTGGTTTGTTTTCATTCCTGTATTTGTATGCTCTCTCTCTCTTTCTTTCTCTGAGGACCTGAGCCCTAGGACCATGCCTCAGGACTACCGGGCATGATGACTCCTTGCTGTCCCCAGTCCACCTGGCTGTGCTGCTGCTCCAGTTTCAACTGTTCTGCCTGTGATTATTATTATTTGACCATGCTGGTCATCTATGAACATTTGAACATCTTGGCCATGTTCTGTTATAATCTCCACCCGGCACAGCCACCCCACATAGCCTGGTTCCTCTCTAGGTTTCTTCCTAGGTTTTGGCCTTTCTAGGGAGTTTTTCCTAGCCACCGTGCTTCTACACCTGCATTGCTTGCTGTTTGGGGTTTTAGGCTGGGTTTCTGTACAGCACTTTGAGATATCAGCTGATGTACGAAGGGCTATATAAATACATTTGAACACAGAAAGACCCGTCTACAATTTGATCGATAATTAACGTTTAAAAATACCCAATGTTGTATTACAAAAGTAGTTTGAAATATTTTGGTAACTTTTGAAATATTTTGTAGTGACGTTATGTTTTTTGTAAGCTGTTTTTTCTGGATCAAACGCGCTTTATAAATGGACATTTTGGATATATATGGACGGAATTAATCGAACAAAAGGACCAATTGTGATGTTTATGGAACATATTGGAGTGGCAACAAAAGAAGGCATAGGTAATGCATGTTTTATATTTTATTTCACCGTTTTGTGTAGCGCCTGCAGGGTTGAAATATGCTAACCCCTTTGTTTACTGCTGGTGCAGACGGTGCAGGCTATCAGATAATAGCTTCTTATGCTTTCGCGGGAAAAGCATTTTTAAAATCTGACATGTTGGCTGGATTCACAACGAGTGTAGCTTGAATTGAGTATCTTACATGTGTGATTAATGAAAGTTTGAATTTTATAGTATTTTATTTGAATCTGGCGCTCTGCATTTTCCCTGGCAATTGGCCAGTTGAGACATTTGCGTCCCGCCTATCCTAACTAGTTTTAAAGCAATTAATTTGTATCCGCTCTTGGACTTCGGCTGCATATTTTCTGCAAATCTGAATGTTGTGAAGCCACGCCCATTTCCCAAAGAATTGCATTATGGGCCCTAAAAGTACGGCAATAGAATCCACTGCGTGCATACTTCGTATTTTGGTGAATGTAGTACGACATCCAGGAACTTTTGGCTTATTAACTTTATCCTGTTAGTATGGGTATTCGAACACAGCCAGTGTCACCACCACCTCCTCCATCCTCCATGCTTCACGGTGGGAATCTGTTCACCGACTCTGCTTCTCACAAAGATACAGCAGTTAGAACCAAAAATCTAATTTTGTTAATCAGACGAAAGATTTCCACCGTTCTAACGTCCATTGCTCATGTTTCTTGGACCAAGCAAGTCTCTTCTTCATATTGCTGTCCTTTAGTAGTGGTTTCTTTGCAGTAATTCGACCATGAAGTCTTGATTTTCGCAGTCCCCTCTGAACAGTTGATGTTGAGATGTGTCTGTTACTTATTTGGGCTCCAATTTCTGAGGTGCAGTTAACTCTAAACCTCTGGGTCTTCCTTTCCTGTGGCGGTCCTCATGAGAGCCAGTTTCATCATAGCGCTTGATGGTTTTTGCGACTGCACATGGAGAAACGCTCAATTTTTAAAAAATGTCCCGCATTAAGACATGAAGGTCAGTCAAAGTAACGGACTGTCGTTTCTCTTTGCTTACTTGAGCTTTTCTTGCCAAATAGGGCTATCTTCTGTGTACCACCCCTACCTTGTCACAACACAACTGATTGGCTCAAATGCATTAAGGAAAGAAATTCCACAAATAAGGTACACCTGTTAATTGAAATGCATTCCAGGTGAGACTGTGCAAAGCTGTCATCAAGATAAAGGGTGGCTACTTTGAAGAATCTCAAATAAAATACATTTAGACTTGTTTAACACTTCTTTGGTTACTACATGATTTCATATGTGTTATTTATTAGTTTTGATGTCATAAATATTATTCTACAATGTAGAACATAGTAAAAATAAAGAAATACCCTTGAATGAGTAGGTATGTACAAACTTTTGACTGGTACTGTACATATAGGCAGACAAGCAGACAGAGGGACATGCAGACAGAGAACCCACCATTCCCGTGTGACCACAGGGGGATAAGTAGGGTCTTGTCAAAAGTAGCGCACTAGGTAGACCATAGGGTGCCAGGGGTTTGGTGGTGATGGTGAGCAGTGGTCACTACTAACCGTGGGAGGGGATGGTGTCTTCGGAGCAGGAGGGCGTGGTGGTCTGCGTGCTGTAGCCGCTGGAGCAGTGGAGGGAGTCGTGGCTGGTGCGGGGGGCCTCCGAGTTGAGCCCTCCGCCGAGGGCCAGGGCCAGCTGCTCCCGGGCACTCTGGGGCTATGAGAGGGAGGAAGATCATTGTTTAGAAGAAAAAAAAGGAAATGTGTACAATGGAAGAGAATCCCTCCTCAACCTCTTAGTGTTCAGCTGACGGTGGCAGCAGAGGCCAAGAATTACACCCTAGTAAATACTGGTACATGCAATCATGCATGGGGCTGGGCTGCCCAACCCTCTTCCTGGAGATCTACCATTCTGTGGGTTTTCAGTGAAACCCTAATTTAACACACCTGATTCTACTAATTAGCCTCTCAACAAGACTGAATCAGATATGCTAAATTAGGGTTGGACTGAAAACCTACAGGACAGTAGATCTCCAGGAAGAGGGTTGGGCAGCCCTGACTTAAGCTCTCACCTGTGTTTTTTTGAAAAACAAAATTAACAAAGGTAATAACTGTTACTAACAACACTTACATGCTTGTTAGACGACAATTAGTTACAGCTATTATTTACCCTGGAATAATGCCTAGGTAATGCAAGGTGTTGCCATCACTTCCTTGTGGAAATATGTCTTATGTTATCCTACAATCAATTAAGTATAAATGGATTACCAAAAGTCAGGTTGGTTTGTCAATGATACACAAATGGAGGAAAGCACTGCACCGGTGTTTATTTGCTTTAATCATTGACCACATATCAAAGTACAAACTGATAAGCATTCTATGGAGGTGCGAGTGTGTGTCTGTATGTGTGTCTCAGCTTGTGTGTGTGCAATTCTCTGTGTGGGTGTGTGAGCGTGCGCATGTGTCAGCTTGTGTGTGTGTGCGTGCGAGTCTCTCTCTCTGTGTGTGTGTGTCTGTGTGTGTTTGCTACCTTTCCGGATGTGGACAAGGCGCGGGCCCTCTCTCCGTGCTGTGTGTAGGAGTTGTGAGGAGGAGGCATGGCCGTGCCGTTCTCTGTGCCCGACCCGGTATGTCCCGACCACGACCCGCTCACCTCCTGAAATGAACACCAACATCATCAGATTGTGCCACTGCCAACTCAATGTACCAATAGTAGAGGTTGACCGATTATGATTTTTCAACAGCAATACCGATTTTTGGAGGACCCCCCCAAAAAAAGCCGATACCGCTTAAAATCGGTCGATTTAATTTTTTAAAATTTGTAATAATGACAATTACAACAATACTGAATGAACACTTATTTGAACTTAAATATAATACATCAATAAAATCAATTTAGCCTCAAATAAATAATGAAACATCTTCAATTTTGTTTAAATAATGCAAAAACAAAAGTATTGGAGAAGAAAGTAAAAGTGCAATATGTGCCATGTAAGAAAGCTTACGTTTCAGTTCCTTGCTCAGAACATGAGAACATATGAAAGCTGGTGGTTCCTTTTAACATGAGTCTAAAACATTCCCAGGTAAGAAGTTTTAGGTTGTTGTTATAGGACTATTTCTCTCTATATCATTTGTATTTCATTAACCTTTGACTATTGGATATTCTTATAGGTACTTTAGTATTGCCAGTGTAACAGTATACCTTCCGTCCCTCTCCTCGCTCCTACCTGGGCTCGAACCAGGAACACATCAACAACAGCCACCCTCGAAGCAGCGTTACCCATGCAGAGCAAGGGGAACAACCACTCCAAGTCTCAGTGAGTGACATGAAACTCTATTAGCACGCACCCCTCTAACTAGCTAGCCATTTCACATCGGTTACACCTGCCTAATCTCGGGAGTTGATAGGCTTGAAGTCATAAACAGCGCAATGCTTGAAGCACAGCAACGAGCTGCTGGCAAAACGCTCGAAAGTGCTGTTTGAATGAATGCTTACGAGCCTGCTGCTGCCTACCACTGCTCAGTCAGACTGCTCTATCAAATCATAGACTTAATTATAACATAATAACACACAGAAATACGAGCCTTAGGTCATTAAATATAGTAGAATCTGGAAACCATAATCTCGAAAACAAGACGTTTATTCTTTCAGTGAAATACGGAACCATTCCGTATTTTATCTAACGGGTGGCATCCATAAGTCTAAATAATTCCTTTTACATTGCACAACCTTCAGTGTTATGTCATAATTACGTAAAATTCTGGCAAATTAGGCAGCCCAACGTGCACCTGGAAACCTTGGTTAGCGTACACTGCGCCCGGCCCGCCACAGGAGTCGCTGGTGCGCGATGAGACAAGGATATCCCTACCGGCCAAACCCTCCCTAACCCGGACAACGCTAGGCCAAATTGTGCGTCGCCCCACGGACCTCCCGGTCGCGGCCGGTTACGACAGAGCCTGGGCGTGAACCCAGAGTCTCTGGTGGCACAGCTAGCGCTGCAGTACAGCGCCCTTAACCACTGCGCCACCCGGGAGGCAATCCAGAGATGTTTGATCTGGTCCGGGCTCTGGCTGGGCCACACAAGGACATTTAGAGACTTGTCCCAAAGCCACTCCTGCGTTGTCTTGGCTGTGTGCTTAGGGCCGTTCTGTTGGAAGGTGAACCTTCGCCCCAGTCTGAGGTCCTGACCTCTCTGGAACAAGTTTTCGTCAAGGATCTCTGTACTTTGCTCAGTTCATCTTTCCCTCGATCCTGACTAGTCCCCCAGTCCCTGCCGCTGAAAAACATCGTCACAGCATGATGCTGCCACCACCATGCTTCACTGTAGAGATGGTGACAGGTTTCCTCCAGACATGACACTTGGCATTCAGGCCAAAGAGTTAAATCTTGGTTTCATCAGACCAGAGAATCTTGTTTAGTCCTTTAGGTGCCTTTTGGCAAACTCCAAGCGGGCCTTTGACTAAAGAGTGGCTTCCACCTGGCTACTACCGTAAAGGACTGATTGGTGGAGTGCTGCAGAGATGGTTGTCCTTCTGGAAGATTCTCCCATCACATTTACATAAGGTGCCCTATGTAAAGGTGAGAGGAACTCTGGAGCTCTGTCAGAGTGACCATTGGGTTCTTGGTCACCTCCCTGACCAAGGTCCTTCTCCCTGATTGCTCAGTTTTGCCGGGCAGCCAGCTCTAGGAAGAGTCTTCGTGGTTCCAAACTTCTTCCAATAAATAATGGAGGTCACTCTGTTCTTGGGGACCTTCAATGCTGCAGACATGTTTCAGTACCCTTCTCCAGATCTGTGCATCGACAATCCCGTCTCGGAGCTCTACGGACAATTTCTTTGACCTCATGGCTTGGTTTTTGCTCGGACATGCACTGTCAACTGTGGGACCTTATATAGACAGGTGTGCCTTTCCAAATCATGTCCAGTCAAGTTGTAGAAACATCAAGGATGATCAATGGAAACAGGATGCACCAAAGCTCAATTTTGAGTCTCATAGCAAAGGTTCTGAACACTTGAGTAAATAAGGTATCAGTTTTTTTGTTTTTTACAAAGTTGCAAAACATTGTAAAAATCTTTTTTCGCTTCGTCATTATGGAGTATTGTGTGTAGATTGATGAAGATTTTTATTCATTTAATCCATTTAAGAATAAGGCTGTAACATAAAATGTGGAAATAGGGAATGGGTCTGAAAACTTCTTAATACACTGTATGCCTACAGCTCATGCAAAGACAAAACAAGCAGTGGCCTGTTTGATGTGACCAAGAAACAAAAGTCCACATGACAATATGTATCAAAGGTTAATGTATCTGGGTAAGGCTGGGCTGGGCAGAGCAGAGGAAACAAACACTGAAGAATGGGATGTTGACATAAGGACGGGTACTGTGAAGGGCAGCGAGCCGATCACTGATAAGGACTGGAGGGAGTTAGAGAGGCACAGTAACAGAATTACACATTAGACCTCTATATTACAAAAAAAGCTATATATAATTACTATAATTAGCACAGCTCTGTTATATGGGTTAAAGTGTTATTGAGAGCAATGGCTTTTAGGAGTTTTTGGGCCATCGGCGGGGGCTAGTTGGGTTATACACTGCTCAAAAAAATAAAGGGAACACTAAAATAACACATCCTAGACCTGCATAAATGAAATATTCTTATTAAATACTTTTTTCTTTCCATAGTTGAATGTGCTGACAACAAAATCACACAAAAATTCATGACTGACCCACCGCCAAACCGGTCATGCTGGAGGATGTTGCAGGCAGCAGAACGTTCTCCACAGCGTCTCCAGACTGTCACGTGCTCAGTGTGAACCTGCTTTCATCTGTGAAGAGCACAGGGCACCCGTGGCGAATTTGCCAATCTTGGTGTTCTCTGGCAAATGCCAAACGTCCTGCAATGTGTTGGGCTGTAAAGCACAACCCCCACCTGCACATTTGTGGCCTGCTGGAGGTCATTTTGCAGGGCTCTGGCAGTGCTCCTTCTTGCACAAAGGCGGAGGTAGAGGTCCTGCTGCTGGGTTGTTGCCCTCCTACGGCCTCCTCCACGTCTCCTGATGTACTGGCCCGTCTCCTGGTAGCGCCTCCATGCTCTGGACACTACGCTGACAGACACAGCAAACAGTTTTGCCACAGCTTGCATTGATGTGGCATCCTGGATGAGCTGCACTACCTGAGCCACTTGTGTGGGTTGTAGACTCCGTCTCATGCTACCACTAGAGTGAAAGCACCGCCAGCATTCAAAAGTGACCAAAACAGCCAGGAAGCGTAGGACTGGTCTGTGGTCCCCACCTGCAGAACCACTCCTTTATTGGGGGTGTCTTGCTAATTGCCTATAATTTCCACCTGTTGTCTATTCCATTTGCACAACAGCATGTGAAATTTATTGTCAATCAGTGTTGTTTCCTAAGTGGACAGTTTGATTTCACAGAAGTGTGATTGACTAGGAGTTACATTGTGTTGTTTAAGTGTTCCCTTTATTTTTTTGAGCAGTGTATATAACTTCAAGTTGCAAATTTAACATTTCCAGTGGGAAGCAGGTCAAGTTATGGGCTGAAAGTAAATTAGCAAAAGCTGTTTTTCTCCCTCACACTTAGACACTGGGTGCATTCATTTTACACAACAAAAACAGACGTCTCACACACACATACACCCCACCATTAGAGAGACATAGGGTACTTAATAACACTAGAAAGGCAGAGAACGTCATAGTGATTCAAAACGAATAAATGTACTGCCATTTTCTTTAACAAATCTATAAAACACAGTCATTGTGAGAATTTCAATATCACTAACAGAACTGGTGTTACAACCACTTTTAGGATGGCATGTCATTTTCTGAATGGTTTTCCACCGCTGTCCCTCCGACAGTAGGGCCTGCTCCCCTCCTCCTCCAGACAGTTGAAAGTGCCACGCCCAGTTGATAATCACCCAGATTATTGCCTCAAAACTGAACCTAAACTAAATTTAACACATAACAATAGATTCAATAAATGAAGCATAGTATGATGGGAGAGAATGGGTGAGTTGATGAGCGAGGGGAAGCGAATAATGCATGGCTATTCTATTGTATTAATCGATTCTAATTCTAATCTCAAAACAGTACCCTATATCAGTCCAAATTTTGGTTAGCCGCTGACGTTGACACCAAGTAAATGCTGAACAGCTTTTCATATTTGGGAAAGTATTCATATCGGGCATGATGCTTGTGGAACCTTACGTCGGCAAGGAGAGAAATGTCACCATTGGGAAAATAAACCTTTTCTACTCAATAGGTCGGTGTGGATGTTTAACCTCAGATGGAACAGCTGTACTCAGTGAAAGGAGGGAACTCCCTGCTGGCCTGTTGCAGGGGTCTACAACATGTTTAACTTGGCTGCTATCAACGCAGATATGTTGTTCAAGCAGTACATGAACAAAACAATGAGCAGGAGAGATTTCATCGTGAGTCTGGCACACAGGCTACGTACGTTAGAGATATGACATCCAAGTCAGCAGAAAGAACCCCCAATACCCGTTTCAGCTGCAAGCAACTTGTTTGTGGGAAGTGTTGCAAGCAACTGAAATTGACAAAAATGTGTGTCAACTGTTAGGACAAGGAATAACAACTAAATAAGATTCAACTGATGACAATGCGTGAAGACGGACAACATACTGTAAGCATGAGCAAGACGACAAATAATGTATCCAATAACTGACAATTGACTGCTGTCATCGACACAATTATAATGCCACCATTGCTTTTGTGCTGATTTCCACTATTCACAAGCACACTTGGCGCTTATACTGATGTTAACCCTACTAATATTTTCTTAATTTGACTGCACCTGCACGTCTTGGTGGTTTGGGTATTTAAATTTGTTTTGTCGTTAAAAAAAGTGGTTACTGTGTTCCAATGTACATGCTTTTTGTTTCATTACACTTTCCATTTTTACATATAGCCTACAGTAACATAAACGAATGAAAATGTTATCCCCAAAAATGTGTATTCTAATGTCACATAAGACCTGAAAAATTATAATTGTTCCAATAGCATATATTAAATCAACTTAGAACATTGACGTCCAAAAGACGTGTCAGTGGCACGAAGGGGTCCAACGAGGTCAGGTCTTTCTAGTGTTAAAACATATATGCACCAAACGACAAAACACAAACACACAAGGTAAAGACTACACACAGTTATGTGGGGGCCATACTTGGGGGTTTACGCCATGGGGGGTATTACAGGGGGGTCATTAAGGCTTGAGTTTTCCCACGGTGGTGTCCGCGGCTGGCGTGGCTGGCAGAACAGGCATGGGTGCAGTGGGCACCAGAGTGGATGGAGGAGGTGGGCAAGCTGCCCTCGCTGAGAGAGCGTGCGGTGCCCCCCCAGCCCTCAAAGCAGGCCAACGGACTGGGTGAGCAGCACTACCCACGGGAAGGGGGACGGGAAGGGATAGAGAGAATGATTTGTGCGTAGAGAGTACTGTCTAACATGAGTAACTCAGGTAGAGGAAGGGGGCCAGACAGAGCAAGGTCTTTCTTTTAAACTGTTCACTAGGGTTTTCAAATAAGTTTAAAGTTTATATTCAACAGTAGTCAAGTTAGGAAAGGGCAACAGACTGAACCTATGATGCCGTGGACTGAACATTTTAACATTTTATTTTTAAACACAAAACATACACATACAAACGACAACATCACACAAACATCAACTACATCACACCTGCCCAGACGCACATGCTCACATCTTCCAGCGCCCGCATCACTCTCTGCCATAATATTTCAAATGACTTCCAATTGAGCCCCCTGGGCAAAAGTGCAGCAATGGGACAATGATCGATGCATTTGGAAAAATTCAGCAGCCAAAATAATATTGGGTCTGTCACGCTTCTGCATTGAGATGACATGGAGCACTTCAGAAGGGAGCTGTGAAAGTGTAGACAGCTGTGTGGGTTACCTGTGCTGATTCCATGGAGGGTGGGCGGAGGTGAATGCCATCCAAAGAGGAGGTGATGGAGTCCAGAGAGGGGACGTGCCTCACAGAGTTGTAGTTACTGAGAGAGCAAGAGAGAGCAAGAGAGTGAGCGGGGAAAAAGTGTGTGTGGGAGAGAGCGCAAATTAATGAAAAAGAACAGGAAAAAAAATTAAGAAAAAAGAGGGAGAGACAACCAGACATGAAAAACCTGCGCCATTTCTTCTGAAACTGAGCCAAACGACAGTGAGTGAGGTAAACTTCTGATCATTTGAATCTGTTTTGGTGCACTATTCAAGCTCAATCTGTTTTGCTGCCCTATTCAAGCTCAGACATAACATAGCCTAGAACACAAAATCCACAAAGAAAAATCACAGCAGACATAAGTCACTTAGCCAACTCAACTGGGGGTGTGCCCCAAGCCACTACAACTATCTTGAACGGGTACTATAGTAAGGCTACATCCCAAATGGCACCCTATTCCCTATATCAGGGCTCTCCAACCCTGTTGCTGGAGAGCTACCATCCTGTAGGTTTCGGTTCCATCCCTCTAGCACACCCAATTCTAATAATTAGCTAATTGATTAGCTGAATCAGGTTAGTTAGATTTGAGGTTGGATCGGAATCTGAAAGGACAGTAGCTTTCCATGAACAGGTTTGGAGAGACCTGCCCTATATAGTGTACTACTTTTGCCCACTGGTCAAAAGTAGTGCACTATGTAGGAAATAGGGTGCCACCTGGGATACTAAATGTGTGAATGCACTCATGGATGTTGGTGTCCATGCTAATCGTTAAAATAGAAAGCCTGTCCTCTTTCATGGTCTAAATGCTCTGCTACATCAACACCACAGGTTTTGACCGGCAGTAGTAGATGCTTAAGTGGAAACTGAGCTTGTTCCAGAGATCACACTATACTGGAAATGACCGTTCTATATGACTATACTATACGGCTAGCTCGCTACTGTTGCTCGGTGGCAAATGTTTAAACCGTTGTTTGGTGTACATTATAGAAGTCGTGTCACCTTCGGCCCAGCAAATAATGTAATGAATGTCATAAGATACATCAATTACAATAGAGCACATATCAACACATTCAAATACACTGATAGACAGTTGTGTGCTTTTAGAGGAGGGTTCAGCTATGGTGCACTTGGGGGTTTGTTCTGCCTTGGCTCATTTAATTTGAGCGCTCCTTATGATGACTTGAGGTTTAGGCCTAGTCATTTCCCCCCACTGGTCTGCTAATCCTTCTAGCATGTGTGTATTATGGAGGCCGTCCTCCTTCTACCCCAATCACCACCTGGGGGGGGATGCGTTTTGGCTGTGGCCTGGACAACCAGTAGACTCAACACACACACACCAAACACACACAGGCAATGGGATACTGACACAGCCAGGAACGCGTGTGCATGTGTGCGTGCGTGCCTTTGCGAGATTGCATGTGTTCTGTGCATGCTCTGTGTGTGTGTGTGCCAGGATGGTAAAAGAGACAAGACACCACGCATGTTTTTCTTCAGTTCCCTTGGCTCAACTTCCCTTGTCAACATTTTACTTTACTCAGTCGTCTGCGCTCTTCATCACCCCTCCCTCCATCCCTCTCCAAGGCTGCATCCCAAATGGCACCCCATTGAACCCTGTTACGGGAGCACACTTCCTAAGTTGGCTCCAGTCTGTGCGATAGCACAGACACACTGAACTTCACTTAGCTGCTGCTACTATCCATTTGATACAGTTTTGCTTCCTGCACACTTCACCCTTCTTCCCCTCCTCCCACTTTGCCTATTTGGTGAGCTCTCTAAAATGTCAAGATGGCCCCAATGCAGTGTCAAAGGCAGCACATTTGGTGTGAAGCAGTGTGTGTGTGCCAATATATCTACCTGAGTATATTGTGTAGAGTGTGTGTGTGTGTGTGTGCGCATGTTTATGCATGCATGTGTGTGGGTTTAGCTACCCGCTGATGCTGCTCGTGCGGGACAGTG
The DNA here is from genome assembly GCF_018296145.1 of Oncorhynchus tshawytscha. Classification (NCBI taxonomy): domain Eukaryota; kingdom Metazoa; phylum Chordata; class Actinopteri; order Salmoniformes; family Salmonidae; genus Oncorhynchus; species Oncorhynchus tshawytscha. The sequence continues at coordinate 55,582,285 of NC_056430.1, forward strand.
TGTTGCTGGGGGAGGCAGGGGGTGTCTGGTAACTGTAGCTGTAGTCTGATCCCTTCAGATCCAGGATCACCTGTTCAGAAGTAGGGAGAAAAAGAGTTTCAATGTGAGAGAATGAGAATATGGATAAGTGGGAGTTTCTAACACCGCATGAGAGTACGTGATTAAGTGCATTTGTGAAGGTATATTGATGTCAGTGTGTGTGTGGCATGAACAAGTGTGTGTGTCCACGTCTTTTTTGGTGAAAATATGTCTGTGTCAAGTGTTCTGCTTGTGTAAGAATCATCCATCGAACCTGTTCACTGGCCGGGGGTAGTTTGCTGGGCTCGGCCGTCAGGGTGCTCAGGTCTTCCAGGATGGTCTGCAGGTGGGTCACCTCTCCGAGCATGCTGATCTCATGATCCTGCACACAAACAACCACAGAACCCAGATCAGATCAGACACACAACCAATCACCAAAAATCAGTCATCCCTATCCACAGATCCCAAATAAGTTCACAGACACACAAATCACCCCTAACCATATATTCCAGGTCAGTTTACCCAATTTCCTCAATCCTTAGGGGATGGAAATACAATTGATGACCAAAAGTTTACATACACCAGCCAAACACATTTAAACTCAGTTTTTCACAATTCCTGACATTTAATCCTAGTAAACAGTCCCCGTCTTAGGTCAGTTAGGATCACCACTTTATTTTAAGAATGAGAAATGTCAGAATAATAGTACAGAGAATGATTTATTTCAGCTTTTATTTCTTTCATCACATTCGCAGAGGGTCAGAAATATACATACACTCAATTAGTATTTGGTAGCGTTGCCTTTAAATTGTTTAACTTGGGTCAAATGTTTCAGGTAGCCTTCCACAAGCTTCCCACAGTAAGTTGGGTGAATTTTGACCCATTCTTCCTGACAGAGCTGGTGTAACAGTCAGGTTTGTAGGCCTCCTTGCTCGCACATGCTTTAACAGATCTGCCCACAAATGTTCTATAGGATTGAGGTCAGGGCTTTGTGATGGCCACTTCAATACCTTGACTTTGTTGTCCTTAAGCCATTTTGCCACAACTTTAGAAGTATGCTTGGGGTCATTGTCCATTTGGAAGACCCATATGCGACCACCTGACTGATGTCTTGAGATGTTACGTCAATTTATCCACATAATTTTCCCTCCTCATGATGCCATATATTTTGTGAAATGCATCCCTCCTGCAGCAAAGCACCCCACAACATGATGCTTCCACCCACGTGCTACACGGTTGGGATTATGTTCTTCGGCTTGCAAGCCTCCCCCTTTTCCTCCAAACATAATGGTCATTATCACCAAACAGTTCAATTTTTTGTTTCATCAAACCAGAAGACATTTCTCCAAAAAGTATGATCTTTGTCCCAATGTGCAGTTGCAAACCGTAGTCTGGATTTGTTATGACGGTTTTGGAGCAGTGACTTCGTCCTTGCTGAGCAGCCATTCAGGTTATGTCAATATAGGACTCATTTTACTGTGGATATAGGAACTCTGCCTAGAAGGCCAGCATCCCGGAGTCTCCTCTTCACTGTTGATGTTGAGACTGGTGTTTTGTGGGTACTATTTAATGAAGCTGCCAGTTTAGGACTTGTGAGCCAACTGTTTCTCAAACTAGACAGTCAAATGTACTTGTCCTCTTGCCCAGTTGTGCACCGGGGCCTCCCACTCCTCTTTCTATTCTGGTTAGAGCCAGTTTACCCGATTCTGTGAAGGAAGTAGTACACAGCGCTGTACGAGATCTTCAGTTTCTTGGCAATTTCTCGCATGGAATAGCCTTCATTTCTCAGACTGACGAGTTTCAGAGGAAAGTCTTTGCTTCTGGCCATTTTGAGCCTGTAATCAAACCCTCAAATTCTGATGCTCCAGATACTCAACTAGTCTAAAGAAGGCCAGTTTTATTGCTTCTTTAAACAGAACAGTTTTCAGCTGTGCTAACATAATTGCAAAAGGGTTTTCTAATGATCAATTAGCCCTTTAAAATGATAAACTTGGATTAGCTATCACAACATGCCATTGGAACACGGGAGTGATGGTTGCTGATAATGGGCCTCTGTAGATTTTTAAAAATCAGCCATTTCCAGCTACAATAGTCATTGACAACATTAACAATGTCTACACTGTATTTCTGATCAATTTGATGTTATTTTAAATGGACCAAAAAAAATGCTTTTCTTTCAAAAACAAGGAACATTCTAAGTGACGCCATATTTTTGAACGGTAGTGTATGGTTTCTCCATTTTATTTTTTCCTGGTTTTCAAATGGTTGTTTTTCCACTCAAAATTATAATTCATAATATAAAATTATAGTTCATAGAGGAACAACGAAAACTGATGTTTTCAGTCCATGTCAATGCATCTGAAGACAATCTTTTTTAGGTCTAGAGGAAAAACATCAAGATCTTTTGTGTAATTCTCCTTTAATTGTGCATATGGCAATTTAAAGATGGCCCATGCAGAAATCGGTCCACCATTTCCTGGTTGCTAAAATTTTAATAGTCCTCCTATTTTCAGTTTGTGTGACAAAACAAGTATAGTGTAGAGAATCATTGTCCAATTTAAACCACTGTGAAATATATTTTCCATAACAAAACATATTGTATTTCTGTTTGAAGCCAGTGTACAAAACTGAAAGTTATTAACTCAGCAAAAAAATTAAAGTCCACTGTCAACCGCGTTTATTTTCAGCAAACTTAACATGTATAACTATTTGTATGAACATAAGACGCAGCAACAGACAAACTGAACAAGTTCCACAGACATTATTACATTTGTTCGTCACATGTGTCCCTGAACAAAGGGGGGGGTCAAAATCAAGAGTAACAGTCAGTATCTGGTGTGGCCACCAGCTGCATTAAGTACTTCAGTGCGCCGCCTTCTCATGGACTGCACCAGATTTGACAGATCTTGCTATGAGATTTTACCCCAACTCTTCCACCAAGGCACCTGCAAGTTCCCAGACATTTCTGGGGGGAATAGTCCTAGCCCTCACCCTCCGATCCAACAGGTCCCAGACGTGCTCAATGGGATTGAGATCCGAGCTCTTCGCTGGCCATGGCAGAACACTGGCATTCCTGTCTTGCAGGAAATCACGCACAGATGTGGCGAGCAGTATGGCTGGTGGCATTGTCATGCTGGAGGGTCATGTCAGGATGAGCCTGCAGGAAGGGTACCACATGAGGGAGGAGGATGTCTTCCCTGTAACGCACAGCGTTGCGATTGCCTGCAATGACAAAAAATCATCTGACTCCGTCTGATGATGCTGTGACACACCACCCCAGACCATGACGGACCCTCCACCTCCAAATCGATCAAGCTCCAGAGTACAGGCCTCGGTGTAATGCTCATTCCTTCGACGATAAACACGAATCCAACCATCACCCCTGATGAGACAAAACCGCAACTCAGTGAAGAGCACTTTTTGCCAGTCCTGTCCAGCGACGGTGGGTTTGTGCCCATAGGCGACGATGTTGACAGTGATGTCTAGTGAGGACCTGCTTCACAACAGGCCTACAAGCCCTCAGTCCAGTCTTTCTCAGCCTATTGCGGACAGTCTGAGCACTGATGGAGGGATTGTGCATTCCTTGTGTAACTCGGGCAGTTGTTGTTGCCGTATTTTTACAAAGTATCATCGAAAGACAGGGTTCTGAAAGAGGGTTTATTTTTTTGCTGAGTCTAAAATTTAAAATTGGAAGCATAGAAATAGAGTTTACAGAACAGATCTACTGCTTCTTAGACTTGCTTTCAATGAGAATGATAGATCTTTAATAACTCACTGTGTATGTGAATGTTGTGGGGTTGCCCAAAAAGTTACATATTGCAGCTTCAAATATGCATCTAGTGAGTAACTGGGCCGGTCTAGTGATGGTTTTGTACTGCTGCTGCTCATTTCATGGCAAAGTTTGCCAATTAGTTATGAATGATATACTTCTGCCAGGTAAGCCATCTTTGCAGTTAACATTTAAATTAGGTTTTGGGGAAAGTATCTCTGTCAACCCAAAACACTTATCAAATCAACTGGCTACACACGGAGTAATGGAAAAACGTGCACACCACACAGACAGGAGCAATATTGCAGATAATTGACAGATAGTGTTAGCCACTATTGGCTTAAAAAGCCAAACTTAACAGGGTTGTGATAATGTCAATGTTGCGTTGATTAGATAGTAGCTGGGAGCTTGTGGTGTCTGATACTTATGAGATTTGTCCATGACAGTTTTGTGGTGGAAAACGTGAAAATTGCATGTACTTTCAGAATTGTTTGACGAGCTACTCATAGGTGGTCTGCGAGCTACTGGTAGGTCGCGATTGACCTGTTGGGAGAACCTGGCCTAGGCTAACCAATTCTAAATGGCGCTAGCAGTTCAAAGTAGGGTCATCACGAGTTACCACAGCCACAGTTATAAACCCTGCCTATTTCTATAATTTTTCTAAAAAAAATTTTTTTTTGAAACTGACCCTTAACCACACTGCTAACCTTATGCCTAACCCTCACCTTAAAAAAATCTATTTGGACTTTATGGCGGTGGTAACTAGTGACAACCGCAAAGTAGCCTAAGCAGAATATAGATGGCACAATTATTCCAAAACTGCAGTTCGTTGTTGGATTTCCCTACTTCAGTCAACTTTGAATTGTGATAAAACTGTCATCTTTTGGCAAGGAATTTAGCTCATCTATCCCATCAAATACGTTTTTATAGGCATTTATTTCTGTAGGCCTTAACGGGAGCTTGTGTGCGCACTCAGCACGCGTGTGTAGAGGGAGCGGTCCGAACACAATTGAGTGAGCGAAACAGAGGGGAAAGGGAATTTAGGGAGAAGAACAGTGTGATGCTACTCACCAGCACGGGTTTGAGCATGCTGACAAAGGAGCAGTAGCGGCCCCTCTCCTCGATGAGCGCACGGCACGCGGCCCTCTTCTCAGTCTCCTCCAGCACAGCATACCGTACGTTCACATCCTGCAGGGCGCTGTCCAACTGCCCGCGCACCTCATCCTTCCCTGATGAAGCATAGGAGGGGAACCAAAGATGTCAGGCAAAGCAGAGGGCTACAAGACAGGTACACAAAGCCAGTGGGCTGCTATAGCAAGTCAACAAACCCAGGATAGAAAACAATGCCCCATGCCCGAAACACATCTGTTGGGAGGGGGGCCAATCTGTCCTCACAACTTATTGAATAATATACAAATATTTTAAGACCAACTTTCCTTCCCTTTCTAATTGCAGTCTTATTTCCCCCAAACCTTTAAAGTAAAATTCAGACCACAATTGAAGAACTGTAAAAAGAGGCTGGCCATATAGTAGAGTGGCTGCCATAACATACTTTAACCACTAGATGGAAGTATAACATTGATATTTCCCGGCGGGTGTAGAGGTCTAAATAAAGACGTTACCACATCAGCGTCGTTACAGCCTCCTCTCCTCCTCAGCTGTTATGTCAGCGTGCTCTCTGGGGAGACGCATGCTGCAAGCCTGTCAAGAGGTGGTGGACACTGGTATTTGGGTTCACTGGGCCAGAGTGAAGGCCAACAGCGTGCAGCCTGAAGGCTGTGTGTGTGTTGAAGAATGCTGTGTGTGGTATGCAGGGGTCTTTAAAGAGACAACAAGGGGTGTGTGCCTGCCTACTCATCTCAGTTCAGCTGCCATGGAAAGAGGTTCCACATACAGTTGTCTGACGCGTGCACACACACACACACCTTAATACCTCAAACACACACCTATAATGCCTAACAAACACACATGCACTTACCAATTACATAACACATCTACACAGTATAACACACACACACAATATGCTAACTGAATCCACTACTAGAGTACCTGAGATTGCAGTACCTTATGATAAGCTATAGACCACACTATCTACCAAGAGAGCTCTCATCTATATTATTCGTATCATCGAGAGTATTCTGACAGGTTGCATCACCACCCGGTATGGCAACTGCTCAGCGCAACAGAGGGTAGTGCGTACGGCCCAGTACATCACTGGGGCCAAGCTTCCTGTAATCCATGACCTATATAATAGGCGGTGTCAGAGGAAAGCCCATACAATTGTCAGAGACTCCAGTCACGGCACCAGAGCATCAAGTCTAGGACCAAAGTCTCCTTAACAACTTCTACACACAAGCCATAAGACTGCTGAACAATTAATGAAATGACCACCGGACTATTACATTGATGACCCCCCCCATTTGTTTTGTACACTGCTGCTTTTTTTAAGTGGCTCCCATTTTGGCTGTAGTGTTTTCATGCACGTGGATGAGAGCACATTCTTTGTTGTTTATCTCCGGTAAAGACAATAAAGATTCTCCGTCTTAAATTTTATTGTTTATTTACGCATTAGGGTACCTGAGGTTTGATTCTAAACAGAGTTTTTGGGGATATAAAGAAGGACATTATCGAACAAAAGGACCATTTATGATGTAGCTGGGACCTTTTGGAGTGGCAACAGAAGATGATCTTCAAAAGGTAAGGCATTTATTATATCGCTATTTCTGAATTTCGTGGCGCACCTGCCTGGTTGAAAAATGTTTTTCATGCTTTTGTATGCGGGGCGCTGTCCTCAGATAATCGCATGGTGTGCTTTCGCTGTAAAGCCTTTTTGAAATCTGACACAGCGGCTAGATTAACAAGAAGTTAAGCTTTATTTTGATGTATGACATTTGTATTTCAATGAATCTTAAATATTTCTATTTATGTATTTTGAATTTCGGGCTCCGCAATTTCACCGGTTGTTGTCGAGGTGGGTCGCTAGCGGAATGCCTGCACCAGAAAGGTTAAGGTCTACACTTGTTGCATTCACCCCCCACAATGCAGCAGCACACACAGAAATAAAATGAATAGATCAGGTTTGGTACCTTGGCAATTTGACTGGTAAACTCATGGGTACACTTGCAATGGATTCCTGGTATTGTGATGCAATAATTTCCATGATAATGTAGAATGTTCATTCAAATTATGTTAACCGATGTGGCTCACGCGATGGAAAGCATTTTTTGTAATGTCAGTTGAGGTGAATCATCAAATCACAGCACATATTGATGGGTACACTTCCTGCTTTTACCTTCTGCTTTGTTCCTATGGTTACACTCACAATGGCCACCAATTCAACCATTATGCCACCATTGATTTGAATGGGGATGCACCTTCTATTCCATCTATTTCTATGGCAGCAACTTATTATAGAGACCGCAGTCATTTGGGCTGGCCATCATCCAAAATTCCATAACCGTCACAGCCCTATTCACTTAGCAAGAAGACGTCGACAAAGGGGGTCGCCTCACTACTACACTACAGGGAGGAGTATGGAGGGAGTATGGTGTCAGGAAAACAAAAAACTCACTCAACGTCAACAAAACGAGATGATCGTGGACTTCAGGAAACAGCAAAGGGAGCACCCCCCTATCCACATCGATGGGGACAGCAGTGGAGAAGGTGGAAAGTTCCTCAGTGTACATATCAAACAAACAAACTGAAATGGTCCACGCACACAGACAGTGTGGTGAAGAAGGCGCAACAGCGCCTCTTCAACCTCAGGAGGCTGAAAAAATGTGGCTCGTCACTGAAAACCCTCTCTAACTTTTACAGGTCCAGAATTGAGAGCATCTGTTGGGCTGTATCACCGCCTGGCACGGCAACTGCACCGCCCACAACCGCAGGGCTCTCCAGAGGGTGGTGTGGTCTGCACAATGTATCACTGGGGGAAAACTACCTGCCCCCCAGGACACCTACAGCACCCGATGTCACAGAAGGTCAAAAAAGATCAAGGACAATAACCACCCCGAGTCACTGCCTGTTCACCGCGCTTCCATCCAGATGGCGAGGTCGGTACAGGTGCATCAAAGCTGGGAAAGAGGTAGAAGCTGTTTTTCAATCTCAAGGCCATCAGATTGTTAAACAACCAGCAATAGCACAGAGGTGGCTGCCTATCTACAGACTTGATATCATTGGCCACTTTAATGTTTACGTATCTCACATTGCTCATCTCATATGTATATACTGTATACGTCACTATCTATTCTTTACAATCTTAAGACTCACTGCTCATCCATATATTTTATACTTATATATAATATAGCCAGCTTTTTGGGTCGGTTTCTGGAATCAGTTCAAATGCGTTAAGTAGCCTAGTAGTTAGAACGTTGGGCCAGTAACCGAAAGGTTGCTAGATCAAATCTCCGAGCTGACAAGGTAAAAATCTGTCGTTCTTCCCCTGAACAAGGCAGTTAACCCACTGTTCCTAAGCCGTCATTGTAAATAAGAACTTGTTCTTAACTTCTTATCGCTGGGGGGCAGTATTGAGTAGCTTGGATGAAGAAGGTGTCCAGAGTAAACTGCCTGCTACTCAGTCCAGAAGCTAAGATATGCATATTATTAGTAGATTTGGATAGAAAACACTGAAGTTTCTATAACAGTTTGAATGACGTCTGTGAGTATAACAGAACTCATATGGCAAGCAAAAACCTGAGAAAAAAATACAATATACAGTGTAAAATTTGGTCCGATTGCACTTCCTACGGCTTCCACTAGATGTCAACAGTCTTTAGAACCTTGTTTCAGGCTTCGACGGCTGACATTTATTCCCTTCACACACACATATAACCCCTGTCTTTCTAGAGGACATGATCCTGAGCAGAAGTATGAAGGGCTTGAGATACCATGCATAGCCAATAACACCGCACATCAACTCCTCTGGGAGATGGAACTCTGGAGAACCTTGGAATTTTGGTGAAGTAACCAAAATTTAGCAAAGATGAGCGAACTTCTCCATTATAATTGTGCACTGCTTTTGACCAGGGCCCATAGGACTCTCGTCAAAAGTAGTGCATCAAGTAGGGAATAGGGTGCCATTTGGGATGTAGATGCAGCACGCCCTAAATCCAAACATCAGTCACAAAGATAAATGTTAACTGTTGTCAGCTGATGAATGAGATTGCACCCATTCTCTTGTCATTCAGAAGGATAAAAAAAAACTAGAAAACCATTCCCTTGCCAGTAGTCAACAGGGATCTCCCATTGCGAAGAGCCTTTTGCTGTGCCATGCTGGCTGGAAGAATGTATAGCCTATACAGAAAACTGTGCTGGTTGCTAATCCATGATGTGCTGCTACACAATCATAATGGAATAGGTTGTCATTGGGGGGACACACTTTATCTGAGAGCCATGAAGGTAAATCAGGGTTAAGGCACTGGGATGGATTGCACTCTCCAGAGAAGAGATATAGTCAGCTGCCCATGTTTATTTATGGCTGGGTCTTGTGTTGGGGATGTGAGGGATTTTAAACAGGGAGAGAAAAAGAGAGAGAGAGCAAATGGTGGAAATGGAGAGAGATGAAAAAGAGAGCATATATGTAAGTCCCAGAGAGTGGTGCTCAGACAGTGTACCTTGGATAATACCGTCCTGATCAGAAACCTATATCCCGGTTGTTCCCAAAATGCTTGGGCTTGGTGAAACCTTGGGTGTGTATTCAGATTTTCGATCCAGATCTTCAGCCGTGATGGAAGTTGACAATATTTATTCTTGCATGATGTTTCAGTGAATAATGTCCAATGAAAACATAGGCTTTTTTCAATAAATAGTAGAGTGCCATATTGACAGCTGGAGTGTGATTGTATTCACATGGGGACTTTCAAGAGTATGTTGGTGATGATCCTGCAAAGTTAACTGGAACAAACGTTTCATAAACACACTTCTATTAAACCAATACATTTCCATGAACCCTTTACACTTGTACCGTATACTGTTTGATAATAGCAGATTTGAACACAGGTAAGTGCCTAAATTGGAACACAGTGGCTGTACAATAACATGATATAAATAACAGCAGAGCTCATCTTCTCTTCACAGAGCTGTATGGGTTTTGACTGACAGCCGTTCCGAACTTGAGCACTGCGCGCAACAAGAAGTTGCCTCCATCCCTCCAGCTAATTGGGGAACTTTTGCAAATGTTTTGTTGTCTGATTGGGGTAAATGCTGTAAATTAAGGAGGACTCAACGTAGACATTGAGGAATTTAATGAATACAGATTTGATCTCATACAACCAAGCCAAACACCCCAAATGTATCAAAATGTGCACTTCACATAAAACTATTGCCATATACAGTGTCAATGTTTATGATCACAAGATGGCATGTCATACCCTGGGCAATTATCAATAAAATTTGCCGCAGAACTCCCACGCGAATCCACTCAACTCCATTCTATGCGCATCAAAATAATGATCCGTTTCTCTGAATTGCCACATGAAAGTCTAACAATGCTGACCAAACCGGACCCTCGCGTTATTTTACCTGAAATGCACAAGGTCCTCTATTTCGACAATTAATTCACAGATAAAAGGGAAAACAGAGTTCGTTTCTAGTAATCTCTCCTCCTTCAGTCGTCTGCGTCGGACTTTATGACGGTTGGCAACCAACTTTAAGGTGCATTACCACCACCACCAACTGGACTGGAGTGTGGACTTAAGTTAATCTTTCAAATCACCCACTTGGGTATATCCTCCTAAAAACCAATGAGGAGATGGAAGAGGTGGGACTTGCAGCGCATCAAAAATAGAACCAAGTTCTATTTTAGCACCTGGCTACGTAGACGCTCGTGAGCAGTTTGGGTGAAATTAGTGAATAACATGCATGTGTACATTTTATTTTGAAACACTTGAGCATGAATCCCTGCCCCAGAACCAGTTCCTGCCACAGGGCACCATCTGCTTCTCCAAACTTGAAACGTTCGCAAAGCCTATGTATGCCAGGTTGTAAAGCGGATTGGTGTGCTTAATTTCACATAGTATCTCCCCGTTTTAAACCTTGTTATTCTGTTTCATGACTACTGAACACAACCCAGGTTTATATGGCTGTGACTCACTCACTCAACATGGGGAAGTTGTCATGAATGGCCCAGGAGTAGCTTATCAGATTTAAAATGGCGAAACAGGTTCAACCATCAAGGGCAGGACCTGTACTGTAAAACCACAGCAGTATGCCTCTACTCATGTAAAAAGATTGTCCCCATGATGTCATTCTTCCACCCTCTCACGCATCGCCAGAGACTTTGTTTTAGAGAATTTGTCAGTAAACTACGTGTGTGGCGTCATGTGGGTTTACTGGTGTCAATGTTGTTAAGAGTGCCCCATAGTGGCGGTGGGGTTATGGTATGGGCAGGCATAAACTACGGACAACGAACACAATTGCATTTTATCGATGGCAATTTGAACGCACAGAGATACCGGGATGAGATCCTGAGGCCCACTTGTTGTGCCATTCATCCACCGCCATCACCTCATGTTTCAGCATGATAATGCACGGCCCCATGTCGTACACAATTCTTCGTACACAATTCTTGAAATAAGAAAATGTCCCAGTTCTTCCATTGCCTACATACTCACCAGACATGTCACCCATTGAGCATGTATGGGATGCTTTGGATCGGCGTGTTCCTGTTCCCGCCAATATCCAGCCACTTCGCACAGACATTGAGTGGGACAACATTCCACAGGCCAAAATCATCATGAGGCAAATGGTAACACCAGATACTGACTGGTTTTCTGATCCACACCCCTATTTTCTTTTTAAGGTACACATATATATATATATCTTACACTGTATACAAATTTGTGGATGCCGCCATTTCAGCCACACCCGTTGCTGACAGGTGAACAAAATCGAGCACACAGCCATGCAATCTCCATAGACAAACATTGACAGTAGAATGGCCTGACTGAAGAGCTCATATATTTTCAACATGGCACCGTCATAGGATGACACCTTTCCAACAAGTCAGTTTGTAAAATGTCTGCCTTGCTAGAGCTGCCCGGTCAACTAAGTACTGTTATTGTGAAGTGTAAACATCATGGCGCAACAGCAGCTCAGCTGCGAAGTGGTAGACCACACAAGCTCACAGAACAGGACCTCCAAGTGCTGTAGCGTGTAAAATCCGTATGTCCTCAGTTGCAACACTCTCTACCGAGTTCCAAACTGCGTCGGCAAGCAACGTCAGCACAATAACTGTCATGTGCAACGCCAAGCATCAACTGGAGTGGTGTAAAGCTCGCTGCCATTGGACTCTGGAGCAGTGGAAACGCATTCTCTGGAGTGATGAATCACGCTTCACCATCTGGCAGTCTGATGGACGAAGCTGGGTTTGGTGGATGCCAGGATAAAGCTACCTGCATAGTGCCAACTGTAAAGTTTGGTGGAGGAGCTATAACGTTCTGGGGCTGTTTTTCATGATTTAGGCCCTTTAAGATTTCCCTTCACTGGAACTAAGACAACCGCATACAATGACATTCTAGACAATTCTGTGATTCCAACGTTGTGGCAAAAGGGGAAGGCCCTTACTTGTTTCAGCATGACAATGCCCCCGTGCATAAAGCGAGGTCCATACAGAAATGGTTTGTCGAGTTCGGTGTGGAAGAGCTTGACTGGCCTGCACAGAGCCCTGACCTCAAGCCCATCGAACACCTTTGGGATGAAAAGGAATGCCGACAGCGAGCCAGGCCTAAACACCCAACATCATTGCCCAGCCTCACTAATTCTCTCGTGGCTGCATGGAAGCAAGTCCCTGCAGCAATTTTCCAACATATAGTGGAAATCCTTCCCAGAAGAGTGGAGGCTGTTATAGCAGCAAAGGTGGGACCAACTCCATATTAATGCCCATGATTTTGGAGATGTTCAAGTGTCCACATACTTTTGGTCATGTAGTGTATATGTGACCAACAGATGCATATCTGTATTCCTGGTCATGTGAAATCCGTAGATTATGGCCTAATGAATTTATTTCAATCAACTGATTTCCTTATATGAGCTGCAACTCAGTAGAATCAGACATTTTTGCATGTAGAATTTTTGTTCAGTATAGTTACAAAAGCATGTAAAAATGCTTATATGCTTTAACCCTTTACACTTGTGGGAATTGGCCTATATGGATAGGGCTAAATTGAAACGTTTCTTAAAGAAGAAATATGAAATGCATAAGCATGGCAGCAATTGAAAGGGAACAGTTTAGAGACCATGTTCTCAACTTTGGTCTAATCATTTCCCCATAACATTTCACCTGACTCCAGACTAAATCCAGACATTACACTTAAGATTGTTTGTGCATTCTACATTTACTGTACTTGTCGCCGTATTTGTTGATAACGAAATCTGAAAAACCTTGGGACACATTCAGTAATAAGAATAATCCTGGAAAATGTTGGGTAGGTGCAACATAATACAAAACAATGACAAGGGTTTGAGTGAAGACTAATTAGTGTCTCCAAGTGGCCACACACCTCTCCAAAGTCCGCAGTTCCTAAGTCATTTCAATGCACTTTTATAATTCAAAGTAGTCTTTAACAATAAGGTGCTACTTTGAGCACTCCTAGCTGTCTCGTTAAGGAACTAGAGTACACTTGTAGTTGTTTTTTGTTTTGAACATAACACTGCATCACCGCCATTATACAATTACTGTTTACACAATCCAAAAACGTCCCATTTTATAAATTGCAATCTGGGTCAGGTGGGCTTTATTTGAAAGCTTGTTCTATTGCCAACATGGCTAGTTAGGTTCTAAAATATGATCTTAGTGTTACATGCTGACCACACCACTTGCGTCGCAAAATAAATAAATTGACCTTGTGCATTTCAGGTAAAATAACAACCGTGTTTATATCCCAGGACAAATTAGCTAGCAATAGCAAGCTAGCTAGCTAAATTGCCGTGAATGTTTCATGCGTCACGCTGTCAAATTCCACGTGACCCTGTGCCACCAGAGCCTCTGGGTTCGCGCACAGGCTCTGTCACAGCCGGACGCGACCGGGAGGTCCATGGGGCAACGCACAATTGGCCTAGAGTCATCCGGGTTAGGCTGGAAGGGATATTCTTGTATCATCACGCACTAGCGACTCCTGTGGCAGGCCGGGCGCAGTGCCCGCTAACCAGGTCGCCAGGTGCACGGTGTTTCCTCCGACACATTGGTGTGGCTGGCTTCCGGGTTGGATGTGATCTGTGTTAAGAAGCAGTGCGGCTTGGTTGGGTTGTGTTTCGGAGGACGCATGGCTTTTGACCTTCGTCTTTCCCGAGCCCGTACGGGAGTTGTAGCGATGAGACAAGATAGTAACTACTAACAATTGGATACCATGAAATTGGGGAGAAAAGGGGGTAAAATTCAACAACAAAAAAATCCACGTGACCGCATATTCACGGTAACTAAGCTTCTCCAAAACTGCACTCTGATACCGCTGAGTAGCCTACCAAACTTGCCAGTCACTAATGGCATGGTACTCAGCGATCTATTGTCCCTCTAATCACTCTGACATCAATGCAATCGGAAATTAAATCCGTCACTTCACGAGAGCCCATGAGCTCATGTTGCGCAACAATTTTATAGGCCATGTGCAATTGTGTGAGAAAACAGTTTTGATGGCCTCTATTAAAAAGAGGATCCCATCAGCTTTCTATAGGCAGACAGATACATCGTTGTAGCCTATTCCTGCTTCTGACAAACCTTTCAGCAGGGTTCTGGTGGACTGTGTTGGTCATTTCCCCAAAACCACCATGTGTGCTTGCAACTCATTTCCCTGAGGCCATTCCACTCAGGAAGATCACGTCTCCCAGCATTGTTAAGGCCCGGGTGAAAATCTGTTCAACGTTTTAACCTTCCATGGGTAGTGCAATCGAACCAGGGTTCGAATTTCATGTCAAAAGTCTTCCTGCAAGTGCTATACAACAGATGGCTTCAACCCATTGCCCCTCTAGTGACGACCACCCAAAGTGTCAAGGTGATCTTGAGAGATTTCATTAGACTTTGAAGTCCACGTTGAGAGCTTACTGCTTTAAATTTGAGAAAGACTGGGATGAAGGGGTCCCTCGTGCTGTTTGCAGCACAGGAGCTTGTTTAGGAATCTCTCGGTTTTAGTCCGAATGAGCTCGTGTAGTTTGGACATCACGTCAGAGGTCCTTTGAGCTTGCTGAGAGAGAGGTTGGTGAAGGGCGACACCTTAAACACAAAATCAAATCTGTTGGAGCATGTTAGCGCTTGTTAGCGCGGTGGATGAAAAGGGAAAAGTGGTGGAAATCAGTGATTTCTGCCTGTAGCCACTGCTGTCACCGTGGACTATGGTCCTCAAGAGCACCAGGAAAGCCCAAATACCCTGTGAGATAGCTGAGTAACTTGAGTAGAGATCGACCGATTATGATTTTTCAACGCCGATACAGATTGGAGGACCAAAAAAAAGCTGATACCGATTATTTATTTGTAATAATGACAATTACAACAATACTGAATTAACACTTATTTTAACTTAATATAATACATCAATAAAATCAATTTAGCCTCAAGTAAATAATGAAACATGTTCAATTTGGTTTAAATAATGCAAAAACAAAGTGTTGGAGAAGAAAGTAAAAGTGCAATATGTGCTATGTGAGAAAGCTAACGTTTAAGTTCCTTGCTCAGAACATGAGAACATATGAAAGCTGGTGGTTCCTTTTAACATGAGTCTTCAATATTCCCAGGTAAGAAGTTTTAGGTTGAAGTTATTATAGGAATTATAGGCCTCTATTCCATTTTGTATTTCATTAACCTTTGACTATTGGATGTTCTTATTGGCACTTTAGTATTGCCAGTGTAACAGTATAGCTTCCGTCCCTCTCCTCGCTCCTCCCTGGGCTCGAACCAGGAACACAACAACAGCCACCCTCGAAGCAACGTTACCCATGAGCAAGGGAAACTACTAGAAGGCTCAGAGAGTGTGAAGTTTGAAACGCAATTAGCTCGCGCTAACTAGCTAGCCATTTCACTTCGCTTACACCAGCCTCATCTCGGGAGTTGATAGGCTTGAAGTCATAAACAGCGCAATGCTTGACGCACAACGAAGAGCTGCTTGAACTAATGTTTACGCGCCTCCTTCTGCCTACCACCACTCAGACAGATACTTCTATGCTCAGTCACATTATATGCAACGCATAGGACATGCTAGATAATATCTAGTAATATCATCAACCATGTGTAGTTAACTAGTGATTATGATTGTTTTTATAAGATAAGTTTAATGCTAGCTAGAAACCTTGGCTACCTGCATTCGCGTAACAGGCAGTCTCCTTGTGGAGTGCAACGAGAGAGAGGCAGGTCGTTATTGCGTTGGACTAGTTAACTGTAAGGTTGCAAGATTGGGTCCCCCGAGCCGACAAGGTGAAAATCTGTTGTGCTGCCCCTGAACAAGGCAGTTAACCCACTGTTCCTAGGCCATCATTGAAAATAAGAATGTGTTCTTAACTGACTTGCCTAGTTAAATAAAGGTATTTAAAAAAAAATATATATATTTTTTTTTAAATCGCCGCCCAAAAATACCGATTTCCGATTGTTATGAAAACATGAAATCGGCCCTAATTAATCTGCCATTCCGATTGATCGGTCGACCTCTACTCAATAGATTCTAAAAAACCCTCTGGCACACTTGTCTCCGGAGGAAAAAGGTGACATTGTTGAACTGCATTTTGAATATCAGGGTTTATTCTCAGATGTGCCAACTCCACAAATGTACTAGAGCATGACACTGATGTTGTGGACTCTGCCCCAATCAAACATGCTTATCGACTGAACCCTGAAAAGACCGAAGCTTTGCAGTGAGGTGGAGTTCATGCTTGAGCACCGCATTGCGCAACATGGCAGTCTGTGGAGTTCGCCCTGTATTTTAATACTTAAGGCAGATGGCTCTCTACGGTTTTGTTCTGAATTTCGGAAACTCAGTGCCTCTACTAAGTTGGACTCCTACCCTTTCGAGGTCGACCATTGTGTGGACCGTGTTTGCGCTGCTAAGTACATTAGCAAGTTCAACCTGCTGAAGGGATATTGGCAGGTCCCTCTAACTGAGCACGCCAAAGAATTGTGTGCTTTTGTATAATGCTTGATAGTTTGTTTTCCTATCTTTGTCTTCCATTCAGGTTACAAAATGCTAAGAACCTTTTGGTCTCTGCAATGGTGCTAGCTGCTCCGTATTTCTGTTGTCCATAGGTTTTGTACACCAATGCCAGCGATGTAGGAGCAGGGGCTGTGCTCCTACAGAAAAACAATAACAATTGAGCACCCTATGGGGTACTTTTCAAAGCAAGTTTTGTTGTGGGTCCTTCCAAGGGGATGAGAGTTATAGAAATGTATGTGATTTTACCTATGTTTTTCAAACTTCAGAATTTTAGGCAGCAAAAAAGAAAATAAATATATATTATGCACAGTAAATCAAATAAGGTGGCTTTTTTGTCTTGTATTTAATTGTTGACAGTTAGTAGACACCATGTTTATATTGGAGAACGCAAAGCATTCAAGTTGATAATGTTGTGAGATGGAAATTATTTTCTGTTTGATGTGAGCAAACTTGTCTAACAAAAATATAGGATATAGTTGTCTTATGGGGAAGGTGTTACAGGCTCTGGTATTCACATTTTTATTTTGAGGTTGGAAGTTAGCACATGGGGCGCACCGTTTGGTGTCACCTCGTTATGTGTTACACCTGTGCTGGTTTGTCATCTCATTAGTGGGAAGGGGTTTCACCTGTGCTGGCCCAGGTGATATTTAAGTGGCTGGCCTAGTGGCCGGCCTAATGCCCCAGCTGCCTTGAGGGATGTGGAGGGTTAACAACTTTAGTTGGCTCTCTATTTGATTTCTAGACAAACAGTCTTATCTGATCTTCCTGGTTTTAATTTTGTTTGCCTGTTCTTGTGCAAATAGTGTGGCCGCTCATGGTGGGCGTCTTAGGTATATTTCCGATTTCAAGTTTTCATAATCAGTAATCGGCATTTTTGGACACCGATCATGGCCGATTACATTGCACTCCACGAGGGGACTGCGTGGCAGGCTGACTACCTGTTATGCGAGAGCAGCAAGGAGCCAAGGTAAGGTGCTAGCTAGCATTAAACGTATCTTATAAAAAACAATCAATCATAATCACTAGTTAATCACTAGTTAATCACTATCACTCCACATGGTTGATATTACTAGTTTATCTAGCGTGTCCTGCGTTGCATATAATCGATGCGGTGCATGTTAATTTATCATTGAACCACAGCCCACTTTGCCAAACGGGTGATTTAACAAGCGCATTAGCAAAAGAAAGCACTGTTGTTGCACCAATGTGTACCTAACCATAAACATCAATGCCTTTCTTAAAATCAATACACAAGTATATTTTTTTTTTTAAACTGCATATTTCTGTTCTGTGCAAGCAGAGTCAGGGTATATGCAGCAGTTTGGGCCGCCTGGCTCGTTGCGAACTGTGAAGATGATTTCTTCCTAACAAAGACTGCCAACTTCGCCAAACGGGATGATTTAACAAAAGTGCATTTGCGAAAAAAGCATAATCGTTGCACGAATGTACCTAACCATAAACACCAATGCCTTTCTTAAAATCAATACACAGAAGTATATATTTTTAAACCTGCATATTTAGTCAACAAATTCATGTTAGCAGGCAATATTAAACTAGGGAAATTGCGTCACTTCTCTTGCGTCCATTGCACGCATAGTCAGGGTATATGCAATAGTTGGGCCGCCTGGCTCATTGCGAACTAATTTGCCAGAATTTTACGTAATTATGACATAACATTGAAGGCTGCGTGATGTAACAGCAATATTTAGACTTCTGGATGCCACCCGTTAGATAAAATACAGAACGGTTCTGTATTTTACTGAAAGAATAAAGGTTTTGTTTTGGAAATTATAGTTTCTGGATTTGACCATATTAATGACCTAAGGCTTGTATTTCTGTGTGTTATTATGCTCTAATTAAGTCTGATTTGATAGAGCAGTCTGACTGAGCGGTGGTAGGCAGCAGAAGGCTTGTAAGCATTCATTCAAACAGCACTTTCCAATGCTTGAAGCACAGCGCTTTTTGCTTCAAGCATTGCGCTGTTTATGACTTCAAGCTTATTAACTCCCGAGATTAGGCTGGTGTAACCGATGTGAAATGGCTAGCTAGTTAGCGGGGTGCGCGCTAACAGCGTTTCAAACGTCACTCATTCTGAGACTTGGAATAGTTGTTCCCCTTGCTCTGCAAGGGCAGCGGCTTTTGTGGAGCGATGGGTAACTGAGGGTGGCTGTTGTCGATGTGTTCCTGGTTCGAGCCCAGGTAGGGGTGAGGAGAGGGACGGAAGCTATACTGTTACACTGGCAATACTAAAGTGCCTATAAGAACGTCCAATAGTCAAAGGTATATGAAATGCAAATGGTAGAGAGAAATAGTTCTATAATACCTATAATAACCTCAACCTAAAACTTCTTACCTGGGAATATTGAACACTCATGTTAAAAGAAACCACCAGCTTTCATATGTTCTCATGTTCTGAGCAAGGAACTTAAACGTTAGCTTATTTACATGGCACATATTGCACTTTCACTTTCTTTTCCATCACTTAGTTTTTGCATTATTTAAAACAAATTGTACATGCTTCATTATTTATTTGAGGCTAAATTGATTTGATTAATGTATTATATTAAGTTAAAATAAGTGTTCATTCAGTATTGTAATTGTCATTATTACAATAAATAAATACTTTTTAAAGCATTTTATTTTAATTTTTAAATCGGCCGATTTAAATCGGTATTGGCATTTTTTGGGGCCTCAAATAATCGGTACCTGCGTTGAAAAACCATAATCGGTCGACCTCTAGTCTTAGGTACCAGTTGTTGCTAGTCAACTTTCAGCGTACACCCCCATGAGTGTTTTTCAGAACCCCTCCTAACACCACCTTGTGCATTTTGGTTGTGGTCAGATTTTTGTTGTTTGCTCCCCTTCTGTTTGAGCGACATTATTAGTTTTTCTTGCTGGGGAACATAACGGATTGGTTAGGGGTATTTCATATCTAGAGCTGTTAAATGCTCCAGGTGGGAACAGTTCAGCGTTAGCCCCCATGCTGCCTAGCACCACTAAGACAGAGATATCCCAGGAATCTGTACTTCCCTCCTCTGATTGCTGCTCTACAGGGAGGCCTGAGGACAGCTTCCCACAGTGGCTCAGAAGGGTGAGTTAGCACTGAGGACACTGCACCACCCTCTCTGGTAACAAACAGGGCCCACTTGATGTGAAACACACCTAGACACACACACGCCAATCTCAAATAAGAGGACACTCCCCAGCACCGAACATTCCCACGAGGCATGATGTTACAGCCACATTCACTTTAGTATAAAGCTACAGATTAGTTTAATTACCGCCATACAAGACCACCCATATTAACTGCACCGAGAACTCAAACAGAAACTGTTTGAGTTCTCGGTGCAGTTACACCACATTTCTACTTCACTTTCACAGGTAGTTAACTTGTTTCAAAGTTCTAGTGTATCACATGTTTTTCTCAGAGTTTATACTCAATTCAATTAATCTTTCTCTGATTGATTAGGAACTAGGGTAGCATTCGTTCCATGTTTCCTAGGGATAAGAGGGTTTTGTCAGACTCCCAACTCACTTACTCCCCATCTGACCTCCCTGACCTCGTCTTTGGAACCAAGAGGTCAAAAGTAATCTCTAAGACGCAGAGATACAGCTGCCCACATTCCTTCAGCGGTTCATTTCGCTAACAAAGCCCGACTACTCCACCTGTGCCTTTAACGAACATTCATGCACTACATGCATTGGAAATTTGTAGGCCATTCAAGTCTCAGGGTGCGGCATGTGCATTAGAAACTTAAAAGGGCATTGTTCAATTTATTAAACCGGGTCGCTAGGTGATATGGAAAAAAAATCCACAGTGATAATCTAAACAATCACAATAACGATATCAAAGATGACCATGTAAATTTAGCATGTGATATGATTATGACATGGCTATGTAAAACATCCTACTGAACGTGACCAAGAAAAGCAGCGTGCTCCTGTTCTGCTAAACAGCATTCGGTCTTGTGCATTTAGGTAGAAAATCGTTTTAATATCATGGAATGCTAACCTCTGACAATATATATATATATATTGCGATAACAACAACAAAATGTTATCACCTAAGACAGAGTTCACCTTTTAACCATGACCTGACTGCAATCACCTCTCCCAGATGAATCCCATGGCGGAGGTCCTTGTTAACCTGGGGTTTCAAACTCACGGCCTGTGGGCCAAGTGCGGCCCTCAAGCCAATTCAATGTGGCCTGTGGTTGGCCCCTGTTATAAACCAAGGCCTTGGCTAAGGAGATGGGTTTGGTTAAGGGAGAGGGGTCGAAGGGCACCCTAACCCAGATGATGTACACCTTCCCCCCCGGGACTTTTCAGCCACATGGACCATTTCCACAACGACAGCCTGAATTCGAGTCAGGGCTGCACATTACTGGATTTTATTGCACTTCCCTTTTTGAACTTCAAAAGGACAGTAGCTAACTAGTCAGTGTCTCTCTAAGCATTACATGCGACAGGGACTCATCCTAGAAAGACAAATACAGCCTTGAACTACGAAGTGGCCTTCCTAAATGTACACTTACCTTTATTTATTTCACTCTGAGCTGCATTGAGCCAAGTTAAGTTACAATGAGTCTTGGCTGTTGCTGCTACTACACTATTCTGGTGGGATTATTTGCTGAACCTCGCCCGGCGGTTTGCCGCTTTTTCCAGATACGCTCTCTGTTTCAACATTGTCCAATGGGTCCTTTGTAGGGCAAGGCAGGGAGGGAGGGCAATGCGCTGCCAAAAATAATCATGGGACCAACAGACTGACCATACTACAGAGAGGACAACAAACGTGAGAAACAGTGGAAAGGAGCAGAAGTCTAAGTATTCATTCAGTTCAGGCGTGGTGGTGATCATATCGGCCTGTCTTGTGTTACAAAGCACCTTTGGACTGCGGAAGAGTTAGAATCCAGCATTTTAAGGGTTTGTGGGTTCAGGGTTCTTCATTTTAATAGGTGGAGGTGTGGCATACTAAGAAAGCAGGGGCCTCTTGTCTTGACTTTACACGTGCTGGATTGGTGTAACGGATAATGACGATATCCTACTGACACCACTATCCGTCTGCCCCCCACCCCACCCTCGACCAGGTGTGTTGCTGCCTGATACCTTCCAACTGCACATTACCACACAATGGGGTTACATTACCCAACAATGAAGACTCAGCACTCTAAAATCAACAATGTTGAAAAACTCCATCAAATGTATGTATCGTCATATCAAAACTGCCACCAGACAGTCACCACATTTAAGGTCTAGGCTACATCATGGGAAATATACCACTAAATAAATACTTTAGGGCATCACACGCTGTGCTCAAGCTTTCCCTGCCCCCATCACTGCCTCGATGTTTACAGTGTTACAAGGGGCAAAACTGAACTATTGAGACGAGATCCTATGTCAACCCTGTTGACAAAAACAATTCCTCTAACCCAGGCAGCTATCCACAAATGTTTCTGATTGAGTGGGACCAACTCACAATAGGGGGTGTTTCCTACACTTGTGTGCGGAGGCGCCTCCCTTAGAGACTCTGTCTAAGGCCTTGTTTATGGGGAACAATCAGGTCACAGCAACAGGCCTGTACAGTACAAGCCTACTACTGGCCTACATTTAGCATAGCTGAGAGGGAAATGGCATAGCTTCAGCTCAAAACCCTCATGCTTCTGCTCATCTCCCTGCCATCAAAATGCACAGTGATACCATTAGCATACTAATCTCTTTTCTCTCAGCTCAGCTTAACAATTCAACATCTTCTGCGCCTCACATACTGCTGGGCTCCCACTCATCATCCGGATTGGCAGATCAAATCCCTCTCCAGAAAGAGAGCTGCTATCTGACGGGCTCTTCACATAGCGGGTGCTATAAATTGCTAGTGTAGTCAAGTATCTACAAGTCTTAAATTGGGTAAAAGGAGCAGGAATGGCAAGGTTTACAGGTCATGTTCACCTGTGGAATGACAACCTCAGAGGACAATTATATTAGTTCATCTTAGAACGCAAACCTCGTCTTTGCCTTTAGGTGCCTTGGACTAGTTCAAACGGTAAGCCTTATTGCGCCTTTAGAAAGACTGCAGTCGAAGGAATAATGCCCACTTCATGTAGTTTGACTGTTCTATCCAGTAATGTAGGTTTATGGTAGCTTGGCTACCCATACTCCTTGCTCCGGCCAAACGCTATGCCATGTCCACGGACGTTTGTTTCTTTTCCAGAATGAGTCTGGATCGGAGTACCTCGGACTATTTTGAGGATAGACCATCTGATTGGTCCCAGAAACCGATAGTCTGGGCCAGAGACAGAACACACGTGGGTAAAGCGGTGTTTTGAAAATTCGTCATTGACTTTGATACTCTGATTGGTTAGGGATGATCCAATCACTGCTGACATTGTTTTGTACAACACCCCTCATTTTGATGTCACCACAAACAACTTCAATTATGGCAGCCTCAGACTGAAGCATGTAGCGAACGATAGACCAGCGGAAGAATTCAGTTTGAATTGTCAGGCAAGGTTTATGGATCTCAAACAAAGAGCCTGTGAAGCCTTGAGGAGATGGTAATATATTCTAATAATGCATGCCATTTAGCTGACACTTATCTAAAGTGACTTAGTCATGCATATATACATTTTTCGTATGGGTGACCCCAGCGGGAATCAAACCCACTACCCTGGTGTTGCAAGCACCCTGCTCTACCAACTGAGCGACTGAGGACCACACTCTGTTACTGAGGACCAGATGGTGAGTGGTGAATAAGCTATAGAGAGGGCGTTCTGTCAGATAAGAGAGCAGTCCGCGCAGTCTAGCTCTGAGGAGTGTTTCCAGTCTACAGTTGACCTCAACGCAGCCATAACAGGGCGAACTGGAGGCGTTTCTGCACTGAAGCTCTGAAGTGGGTTGACGCCACATAATAATGACAGACCTTTCATCGGTGATTGAATGTGCAAAGTCACAAAGACACATGTTCGTCATCCCTCTCCCACTTTCGGTACCCATATTTTCCTATGATAGTTCTGCTGTTGCGATACCAAGAACTTGAGGAATAAACACTTAAATTCTCAGAAGACTGAAGCTCATAGTTCAGAGCCATAGGTCCGCGATAGTCAAGACATCATTACCAGCCTAGCATTTAAATGTCATAATGGGCATGTGTACTATCGCGTTTAATCTTTAGGCTAAATAATGATGCAAGACTGTTGTTATTGTCATATAATTTCACATTGGGAATAATGTCTACACCTTTACATCCTCGTAGGGAGACTAAGAAAAAAGTCCTGAGCTAGAGCTAAACAAACCCAACCTGGCTGAAACAATACCATTTATGGAAGAGGAAAATGGTAGGTGTGGTGAGATGGTTTGGCGAAGGAGGGGCCCCGTAACAACCGCAGGCATGGAGAAACTACATCATTGTCTCCTTTCACAATACCAGCTGTGGTGAGGTAACCTGACCCTCTGTAATAAATGTTTCGCTGCTCGTTGCTATGCATCACACTCTCCATTCAGGTGTAGTCCAAGCCTTCCCCCAAACCTACACACTGGCCTAGATAAGAAAATGCCCTTGGCAGAGTGTCACATCACACAGAACTTAGAAAGTTAAAAACAGATGCCCTTACCTTTCTTAACTTTCTTCTGTAGCTTGATTGTGTCTGAGGATTTTTTCTTGATGTCTGCTCGGGCCTTCTTGTATTCTGCATTGGGTTGACATGAGAAGATGCATCAAGTGCCAGTTAAATAATTTAGACATCTCAGAATGTACACTACATGACTAAAAGTATGTGGACATTTGCTCCTCGAACATCTCATTCCAAAATGCTGGGCCTAAACATGGAGTTGGTCCCTCCTTTGCGGTTATAACAACATCCACTCTTCTGGGATTCCACTAGATGCTGGAACATTGCTGCAGGGACCTGCTTTCATTCAGCCACACGATATCATAACCGCCATCGATAATAGACAGTACTGTGTAGCCGTCTTCATCGACCTGGCCAAGGCTTTCGACTCTGTCAATCAACATATTCTTATCAGCTGACTCAGTAGCCTCGGTTTTTCTAATGACTGCCTTGCCTGTTTCACCAACTACTTTGCAGACAGAGTTCAGTGTGTCAAATCGGAGGGCATGTTTTCCGGTCCTCTGGCAGTCTATGGGGATACCATAGGGTTCAATTCTCGGGCCGACTCTTTTCTCTGTATATATCAATGATGTTGCTCTTGCTGCGGGCGATTCCCTGATACACCTCTACGCAGACGATATCATTCTGTATACTTCCGGCCCGTCCTTGGACACTGTGCTATCTAACCTCCAAATGAGCTTCAATGCCATTACAACACTCCTTCCGTGGCCTCCAACTGCTCTTAAACGCTAGTAAAACCAAATGCATGCTTTTCAACCGTTCGCTGCCTGCACCCGCACGCCCGACTAGCATCACCACCCTGAATGGTTCCGACCTAGAATATGTGGACATCTATAAGTACCTAGGTGTCTGGCTAGACTGCAAACTCTCCTTCCAGACTCATATCAAACATCTCCAATCCAAAATCAAATCTAGAATCGTCTTTCTATTTCGCAACAAAGCCTCCTTCACTCACGCAGCCAAACTTACCCTAGTAAAACTATCCTACCGATCCTAGACTTCGGCGATGTCATCTACAAAATAGCTTCCAATACTCTACTCAGCAAACTAGATGCAGTTTATCACAGTGCCATCCGTTTTGTTACTAAAGCACCTTATACCACCCACCACTGCGACCTGTATGCTCTAGTCGGCTGGCCCTCGCTACATATTCGTCGCCAGATCCACTGGCTCCAAGTCATCTACAAGTCTATGCTAGGTAAAGCTCCACCTTATCTCAGTTCAGTGGTCACGATGGCAACACCCACCCGTAGCACGCGCTCCAGCAGGTGTATCTCACTGATCATCCCTAAAGCCAACACCTCATTTGGTCGCCTTTCGTTCCAGTTCTCTGCTGCCTGTGACTGAAACGAATTGCAAAAATCGACGAAGTTGGGGACTTTTATTTCCCTCACCAACTTTAAATATCTGCTATCTGAGCAACTAACCGATCGCTGCAGCTGTACATAGTCCATCTGTAAATAGCCCACCCAATTTACCTACCTCATCCCCATATTGTTTTTATTTATTTACTTTTCTGCTCTTTTGCACACCAGTATCTCTACTTGCACATGATCATCTGATCATTTATCACTTGTGTTAATCTGCTAAATTGTAATTATTCGCTCCTATGGCCTATTTATTGCCTACCCCCTCATGTCTTTTGCACACAATGTATATAGACTTTTTTTCCTACTGTGTTATTGACTTGTTTATGGTTTACTCCATGTGTAACTCTGTGTTGTCTGTTCACACTGCTATGCTTTGTTCTTGGCCAGGTCGCAGTTGTAAATGAGAACTTGCTCTCAACTAGCCTACCTGGTTAAATAAAGGTGAAATAAAGGTGAAATAAAAAAAGTGTGTGTGTATGTACCGTCTCCTACCTTTGGCATGGTCCTTGTCCAACTGACTGGCCACCTTCTTCCACTCCTCAATCTTCAGCTCCAGGGGATTGATCAGGGTATCTGTTAGTGCCCTGCAGTGGAACCCAATAAACCAGCTGTTAAATTACAATCACACACCCAGTGGTTCACCTGGAGGTTTCACCAGAATGTTTGATAAGATTCAACTTCACCAAATTCAGAATTATCAATGGAAACAAATAGGGGAGGATTTTTTTTAGGGCCATGACTGATCCATGTAGCTAATTAATTGTAATTGATAGGTGGTCCTACAATAGATAAATCAAGTCATCAAATCTACACACTATAGCTTGGGAAGCAAAGCAATTAAACTGAGCATACTCTCAGGTATGCTGTAAACTCCTCTCGTCACATACCCGGCATAGCCAGAGCTGTTCAGCCGTGACAGGTTAGCACACAATGAGTATCTATGAATTGATGACATGAGATAGCACTTTAAACCAATTTCACCTAACCTCTTCCCACACACACGGTGTCTAGGGGAAAAACTAGACCAAAGTGATAAAGTTAAGAGATCTTATTAATGAAGCTGATAGGTTTAGCGGGTGTCTGTTAGTTCACCTTCCCTCAACTTTGTCTAATGGCCTATTCAGAGTTGAGCCCTTCTCTGGGATAGGCCTATGTACAGTAGGGTCGGTGGGATCTTGGGGTCGGTCAGTGTTAATTCCAACTGAAGCTGGGCAGTCAATGACTTGACATTGCATAATGCAATTGAAGAAAGACACTACAGCAATGTCAGAGGCCAGGAGTGATGGAAATAATGGAGGGAGAAATAAGAAATGAGAGACTACCGGGATTTCCACCGAAGAGAGGTAAAGTACAGCCTGGGCTATATCCTTTTCCCACTATCATGTCGACCCGAACAGTACTGGCTCTGATATTTTCTTTTCACATGGTTCTAGCAACTATGGTTAATGTGTAACCAGGACAGTGAAGTACAGCTTGGCCCGGCTTGGTTTAGTAGTGTGCAAATGGTACCAGAGAGCAACAATCCAATCTCCTACTCATCCATCCACAACAGTGTCCTAGGCTTAGAGAGCACTGGCTGTAGTACAACCGGTCCACAGTGCTGTTTTACAGCTGGTCAAAATGTTAATTTGTCTGTCTCATTAGCACACAGAGCAACAGAAGACCCCAAGCAGGGCCCAATTGGATTTGCTGGGGCTGAAGTAGGCAGGAATTGTGTTCAGGGTTGGAGAGCAGCGTGAGGCGAGCCGACCGTCACACACTTGCCAAGTCAGCCAGGGTCATCATCCGAGGTGAGAGCTCTCTGTGGTTTTTGGAGGAATGTCTGATACTGACTGAGTTCAGCACACAGGAAAACACATACAGCTGGAAATATTGAACACTAAGGCCATGCCAGAAACCAATCACTTGGATGAAAATGCAGGCCTGAGTCGATATCGCTCACTTTTCAGTGTGTGACAGAAATACATTGAGTATCAGAACAGCAACCATCTGATATATTAATATCAAGGAATGCTTCATGTCACGTTTTCAAATAGTCTGAAATGTTAAAGACAGACGGCAGTAATAATATGCCCTAACCAAAAAAAAGGAAACAATGGGGGTTTTGCCTTAAGACTAATACTACATTGTCTTCCAGAAACCATGATTTATAGTTCCATCACTTACGTGGTGAAGAGCTTCAGTTTTGACTCGATGCTTCTGTGCCTCATGCACATTCTCGTCAAGGCCGAGCCAATCTCTTTTGTCGCCCCTGGAAAACAATGGAACAAAACAGAACAAACCTGTCAATTTCCAAACCTTGACAACAATACCATATTACAAGCCTGATGAAGCCAAAAAAGTTGGACGTCCTCCAGCTCCCCCTTTCCTGGTAAAGTAATATTGCAAGTATAAATACAGTAATGTACAAAGACAGAAGTGTAAAAAAAATCTTTGAGCAAGTGTTTTTTAGACAATATTGTTCTAGAGAATTCTGCAGTACATCCAACCAGCATCACAACTTCAAGCGCAGGAACTCCACATCCGGCTTTACATGCGGGATCGTCTGAGACCAGCCATCAGGACAGCTGACGAAGCTGAAGAGTATGTGTGTTTGTAATAAAGTCCTTTTGTGGGGGAAAAACTCATTCAGATTGGCTGGGTCTGGCTCCCAAGCAGGTGGGTGGCGTCCCTGCCCAGTATATTTTAATGGGGTTGTTTTCGTTCATTCAGAAAGATTTGCACAAACTGCCAGTGAGTTCGTTGCACCACGTCGATAGGGATTCCACAGCAGGTCTGTCACACAGCAGACTTACTTATTGCTGTATTGAATTCAGATTTGACCGCAGACCAGTGCAGCTAACTCTTCCACCCCGACCCCTTCCCGAAGGCTTTCGAGGTTGGTATGAAGCCTCCGACTGGTTTTGAACACACACTCCTGCTGTTTCCATGGGCTCCAACATCCGCCGGGGGGGTGATGACCTTGTCGAGACACCAACATCTGCTTTTGATTGCACTCATTTATCCACTTAATATTCCCAGCCCAATCCCAGGCAGGCCCAGTGAGACCGTGATGTCTACACTGTACAAATCCACAGTCAGCCAGACATATGGGGGGGAAAGACAGAGAGCCCAGACAGATGGAGGCCTTTCCATTCTACAACATTTACACCACAATGACTATTCCCCAAATGGCACCCTATTCACTACACTGTAGGGAATAGGGTGCCATATGGGATGCACATAGTGACTCTGCCCTCTGGGACAGAAAATGATATCTCTTTAAACCACTGCAGAGATATAAATTCACACACTGCAAATCTTTCAGACGTCATATGTTTTCCCAAGTTCATTAGGATGTGTCCAGTTGTATGATGGAAGCAAGCAACACTTGGTCCTGTGGCCTGTTTACATCACAGCAGGAACAGCAAAAGCAGCATCAGGTCTCCATCTGGACTACTCATTAGGAGGTTAAAGACCTCAGATATTAGCTCTATCAACCATATGAGCTTATTAGGACAACCACAGTACTCTGCTTATGGCTTGCCAAAACAACAACAGAGAAAACAAGAGGCATTACTGAGTGCGAGACTTTCACTACAATTGCTTGTGTCATATCAAGCTTACCAGACTTTCTGGACATTATCGACTAACATTTCCATTGAAGAAAACAGACAAATGGAACCTGCAACTAACATTGGTCCCGCTAAACCAATTGTTGCAGGCTAGATAAGTCTGGAAGCCAGCCAAGATGTGAAAACCCCCCTAGTCGATTTCACCCTCGATTAGAAGCAAGGACAATTGGTGCCACCGATGGGGCGACTGACGCACTTGAAAATGCATGGGGTAATATGGCATATCAAACATGTCAACGCAGCACTGGATACATTTCCGCTCTGGCTGCATGAGGCTGTTCTGAGTGCTCTGGATCAGGTATTCATCAATGATCTCTGTACTTTACTCCGTTCATCTTTCCCTCGATCCTGACTAGTCTCCCAGTCCCTGAAAAACTTCCCCACAGCATGAAGCTGCCACCACGCTTCACCGTAGGGATGAAATTGGCCAGGTAATGAGCAGTGACTGGTTTCTTCCAGACGTGCCGCTTGGCATCTAGGCCAAAGAGTTCAATCAGAGTTTCATCAGAACAGAGAAACGTGTTTCTCATGATCTGAGTGACCTTTATGTGCCTTTTGCTCTGACATGCACGGTCAACTGTGGGACCTTATATAGACAAGTGTGTGCCTTTCCAAATCATGTCAAATCAATTGAACTTACCACAGATGGACTCCAATCAAGTTGAAGAAACATCAAGGATGATCAATGGAAACAGGATGCACCCGAGTTAAATTTAATCTCATAGCAAAGCGTCTGAATACTTATGTAAATAAGGTTCAATAATAACATGTCAAAAAAAACTGTTTTGCCTTGTCATTATGGGGTATTTTGTGTAGAATGCGGAAAAAATGTAATTGAATCAATTTTAGAATAAAGTTGTAACGCAACAAAATGTGAAAAGGTCTGAATACAATCCGAATGCACACTATAGGGCGAGAGAGAAACTGAGTCACTCCCATCACACAGGGCCCAGTGTGGATTCTCCAGCCCAGCCCTAAACTGCAAAGCCCTCGTCCTGTCGGCCCAGAGCCTCAATAATAAATAGGCCATTGTAGCATTCTGTCACTGAATACAGAGCACTTCGTATGAGATGGCCCAGTTTGCTGTGCTGAAAGGGAAGATAATACTCCTTTCAGTGATCGAGGAAAACAAGAGGGAAAGAAGGACCCAGCAAAGGTTCCTCCACAATCCCTCGTGATATTCCTCTCGCTTCTCCCCACCCTAACCCCTGGGCTGGACCGTGCGTCTCCTGCTGAGAACAGTGTTGAGATTATCAGCTGTATGAATGTGTCCCAGTTATCCCAATCCCTGCTAATGCTGGATCACCTGGGCCTCTCGCTGGCTCAGTAAGCCAACCTAGTAGCCCTATACACAGCCTCAACTGGCCACCAGTATCAGAGGGGTACAGATTATTATGACCACACAGACCCTCAGTTTCCCCATGGCAACTTTCACAACAAGGGAGATGGGAGAGTGTTGCTAAGGTTACAATGGGTGCACATGAACTATAATCTTGTGAGATATGTTACATCAGACAGTATGATAGAGTAGCGCTAATGCAAAAGGTGCACTCTGTTCCTTGCCTCAGGCTGCACAAGCTGTTCTCTCAATCAAGTGATCATATTTTCACCCATCAAACTATTCTTAATTTAAAAGGCAGGGGAAAAATATGTAATCCGTATGCACTCGAATAGTGAACGGAGGCCGCTTTCCCGCTGGTTCGTTTTCCATCATGCCCAGTAGGCTACTGTGGTTATTTCACTCCACCAATCAACCACTGAGGAGCATGCATCCCCCCGCTGAGCAACAGGTGATATTCCACCCAAACTCTGTTTGCCATGGGCTCTCCAACCCTGTTCCTGCTGCTACCCAGTGCTTCATTTGGTAAACCAAGTGAAATCTGTTCAGGAACATCGAAAGTAACATGTTTCAAAACAAAATATATTTCATTACTGTTCACAGCCCCTCTCCCTGCTTGCTTGAGAAAGGAATGAAGGCGAGCGAGGCGATGGAAACACAGTGGTAGTTAAAGGTAATGTGTTAGCCTATTAATTATGAAACTACAAAAAATGCCATTACTAGGCTATTCAAAATCAAAAATCACTATGATTGTTGCCCAACTCTGTAAGCCAACCTGCAAAATTAATGAACCAACAGCATCGCCTATGGATGTTTAACCATGAGTAATAGGCGGTGGGCTATTTACGGTAATATATATTTTACCTCTTGGGGATGTAATTCAAAAACATAATGCTAACTTTCATTGCTTTGCGAAAGACACACACCTGTACATTTAAATTAAACACGGTAAAGCCCAAAATTGCCCTCACTAGGAGCCTGTGTTTCAGACATAAGGTTAAACTTAGACAAAACAGAGATGCTTGTTCTAGGTCCCAAGAAACAAAGAGATCTTCTGTTGAATCTGACAATTAATCTTGATGGTTGTACAGTTGTCTCAAATAAAATTGAAGGACCTCTGCATTACTCTGGACCCTAATCTCTCTTTTGACAAACATATCAAGACTGTTTCAAGGACAGCTTTTTTCCATCTACATAACATTGCAAAAATGAGAAACTTTCTGTCCAAAAATTATGCAGAAAAATGTATCAATGCTTTTGCTACTTCTAGGTTAGACTACTGCAATGCTTTACTTTCTGGCTACCAGGATAAAGCACTAAATAAGGTTTGTGTGTCAGGGGCTAGAGTCAGTTTGTTTTATCTGGAGTACTTATCCAGTGTCCTGTGTGAATGTAAGTATGCTCTCTCTAATTCTTTCTTTCTCTCGGAGGACCTGAGCCCTAGGACCATGCCTCAGGACTACCTGGCATGATGACTCCTTGCTGTCCCCAGTCCACCTGGCTGTGCTGCTGCTCCAGTTTCAACTGTTCTGCCTGCGGCTATGGAACCCTGAACTGTTCACCGGACGTGCTACCTGTCCCAGAACTGCAGTTTTCAACTCTCTAGAGACAGCAGGAGCGGTAGAGATACTCCTAATGATCGGCTATGAAAAGCCAACTGACATTTACTCATGAGGTGCTGACTTGCTACACCATCGATAACGACTGATTATTATTTGACCATGCTGGTCATTTATGAACATTCGAAAATCTTGGCCATGTTCTGTTATAACCTCCACCTGGCACAGCCAGAAGATGACTGGCCACCCCTCATAACCTGGTTCCTCTTCTGGTTTCTTCCTAGGTTTTGGCCTTTCTAGGGAGTTTTTCCTAGGCACCGTGTTTCTACACCTGCATTGCTTGCTGTTTGGGGTTTTAGGCTGGGTTTCTATACAGCACTTTGAGATATCAGCTGATGTAAGAAGGGCTATATAAATCAATTTGATACACACCGTTTACATACACTTAGGTTGGAGTCATTGAAACTCGCTTTTCAACCACTCCACAAATGTCTTGTTAACAAACTATAGTTTTGGCAAGTAGGTTAGGACATCTACTTTGTGCATGACAAGTACTTTTTCCAACAATTGTTTACAGAATGATTATTTCACTGTATCACAATTCCAGTGGGTCAGAAGTTTACATAAGCTAAATTGACTGTGCCTTTAAAAAGCTTGGAAAATTCCAGAACATTATGTAATGGCTTAAGAAGCTTCTGATAGGCCTTGAAATACAGCCACAGGTACACTTCCAATTGACTCAAATGATATCAATTAGCCTATCTTCAAACTCAGTTCCTCTTTGTTTGACATCATGGGAAAAATCAAAAGATATCAGCCAAGACCTCAGAAAAAAATGGTGGATCTCCACAAGTCTGGTTCATGCTTGGGATAAATTTCCAAACACCTGAAGGTACCACGTTCATCTGTACAAACAATAGTACGCAATAATAAACACTGCGGGTCCACCCACCTCTTGAGGATTGACCACAAGTTCTCAATAGGATTAAGGTCCGGGGAGTTTCCTGGCCATGGACCCAAAATATAAATGTTTCGTTCCGAGCCACTTAGTTATCACTTTTGCCTTAAGGCAAGGTGCGCCATCATGCTGGAAAACGCATTGTTCGTCACCAAACTGTTCCTGGATGGTTGGGAGAAATTGCTCTCGGAGGATGTGTTGGTACCATTCTTTATTCATGGCTGTGTTCTTAGGCAAAATTATGAGTGAGCCCACTCCCTTGGTTGAGAAGCAACCCCACAACATGGATGGTCTCAGGATGCTTTACTGTTGGCATGACACAGGACTGATGGTAGCACTCACCTCGTCTTCTCTGGGCAAGCTTTTTTCCGGATGCCCCAAAAAATCGTAAAGGGTTTTCAGAGAAAATTAATGACTTTACCCCAGTCCTCAGCAGTCCAATCCCTGTACCTTTTGCAGAATATCAGTCTATCCCTGATGTTTTTCCTGGAGAGAAGTGGCTTCTTTGCTGCCCTTGACACCAGGCCATCCTCTAAAAGTCTTTGCCTCACTGTGCGTGCAGATGCACTCACACCCGCCTGCTGCCATTCCTGAGCAAGCTCTGTACTGATGTTGCCCCGATCCCGCACCTGAATCAACTTTAGGAGACGGTCCTGGCGCTTGCTGGACTTTCTTGGGCGCCCTGAAGCCTTCTTCACAACAATTGAACCGCTCTCCTTGAAGTTCTTAATGATCTGATAAATGGTTGATTTAGGTGTAATCTTACTGCCAGCAATATCCTTGCCTGTGAAGCCCTTTTTGTGCAAAGCAATGATGACGGCACGTGTTTCCTTGCAGATGACCATGGTTGACAGAGGAAGAACAATGATTCCAAGCACCACCCTCCTTTTGAAGCCTCCAGTATGTTATTCGAACTCAATCAGCATGACAGAGTGATCTCCAGCCTTGTCCTCGTCAACACTCACACCTGTGTTGACGAGAGAATCACTGGCATGTCAGCTGGTCCATTTGTGGCAGGGCTGAAATGCAGTGGAAATGTTTTTAGGGGGATCCAGTTTATTTGCAAGGCAAAGAGGGACTTTGCAATTAATTGCAATTCATCTGATCACTCTTCATAACATTCTGGAGTATATGCAAATTGCCATCATACAAACTGAGGCAGCAGACTTTGTGAAAATTAATGCCATTCTCAAAACTTTTGGCCACGACTGTATATCCACAGTAAAATGAGTCCTCTATCGACATAACCTGAAAGGCAGCTCATCAAGGAAGAAGCCACTATTCCAAAACTGCCATTAAAAAAAACAGACTGCACACGGGGACAAATATGGTACTTTTTGGAGAAATGTCCTCTGGTCTGATGAAACAAAAATAGAACTGACCATCATTATGTTTGGAGGAAATATAGGGGGATACTTGCAAGCCGAAGAACACCATCCTAAACGTGAAGCACGGGGGTGGAAGCATCATGTTGTGAAGGTGCTTAACTGCAGGAGGGATTGGTGCACTTCACAAAATAGTTGGCATCATGAGGAAGGGAAATTATATGGACATATTGAAGCACTTCACAAAATAGTTGGCATCATGAGGAAGGGAAATTATATGGACATATTGAAGCAACATCTCAAGACATCAGTCAGGAGTTAAAGCTTGGTCGCATATGGGTTTTCCAAAAGGACAATGACCCCAAGCATACTTCCAAAGTTGTGGCAAAAGCTTGTGGAAGGCTACCCGAACCGTTTGACCCAAGTTAAACAATTTAAAGGCAATGCTACCAAATACTAATTGAGTGTATGTCAACTTCTGACCCACTGGGAATGTGAGGAAAGAAATAAAAGCTGAAATAAATAATCCTAATATTATTCTGACGTTTCACATTCTTAAAATAAAGTGGTGATCCTAACTGACCTAAAACAGGGAATTTTTACTAGGATTAAATGTCAGGAATTGTGAAAAACAGAGTTGAAATATATTTGGCTACGGTCAATCACAGTGAGGCGAGTTTTAAAAGCATGATACTGTTTTGATGACAAGTGTTAGATGTGATTTTCAATTGCATTTGTATTGATGCCAAAGTGGTTAGTGGGACAATAGAGCCCTGAGTCGTTAGCTAGTTGGGTACTACCAACAAGTCCAGAGTGCTTAAGAGATTACAGTGACTCAGTGGTCACATGGAATTGTACTGCAGTCATGACTCACATGAAGATATCATAGGCCTGCAGTATAATCGTCTGATAATCACACCACACCTTCAAAACCCTAAACACTACCATGAGTGAAAAGCCCAGGAGGGCGGCCATTTCTGAGATACTGGAACCGGCGCACATGGCACCAACGATCATATCACGCTCAGCGCATAAGTCGTTTTGCCTATTCTAACTTTCAATTGAACAATAACAATGTCTCGATGCCCATCTTCTGGCTTTATATAGCAAGCGAAAGCCACATGAATCACTGTCTTTAGGAGCACAGCATTTTCATGAATGTGATGGTGTGTGCATGAGTGAGTGCATGTGCACTAAGGTGCGGAGAATCAGAGGAGGTGGTCAGTCGAGTTCAAGTGTTTAGCAGTTTGATGGCAGCAGAGGACTGAGGACCCACCCCTTGGGGAATCCTGTGTTAAGAGTCAGTGTGGAGGTGTTGCTGCCAATCCACACAGCCCGTTGTCTGCCCTTCATAAAGTCCAGGATTCAGTTGCAGAGGGTGGTGTCCAGACCCAGGGCTCTGAGCTTGGTGTCGAGCTTGGAGGGAACAATGTTGTTCAAAGCTGAACTATAATTAATGAACAGCAGTCTCACATAGGTGTTCCTCATGGCCATATGGATTACAGCTGTGTGAATAGCGATGGAA
The DNA here is from genome assembly GCF_018296145.1 of Oncorhynchus tshawytscha. Classification (NCBI taxonomy): domain Eukaryota; kingdom Metazoa; phylum Chordata; class Actinopteri; order Salmoniformes; family Salmonidae; genus Oncorhynchus; species Oncorhynchus tshawytscha. Next base: position 55,618,511 of record NC_056430.1, read on the forward strand.
ATTACATCTTCTGTGGAACTGGTGGAGCGGAAAGCAAATTGGAATGGTCTTAATGTGGGCCATGACGATCCTCTCAAAGCACTTCATGATGACCGAGGTGAGCACGATGGGGCGATAGTCATTTGAGCATGTCACCTTGTATTTCTTGGGCACTGGGACGATGGTGGTCTCCTTAAGCTCGTCTTAGAGGGAGGCTTCGGTGGGCACAGCACAGCTGGATTTGACTTTGTAGTCTTTTATTTGTCAAATATAACTGGCTTTTAGCCTACATTTATGTAATTAAGTCTCAAACTTTGGCTACATTTTCTGGCGCCTGCCGCATCATCGGTTTGGACATGAGACTGTAGCCCAGTGTTGACCTACCGGTCGATCGCGATAAACTTGTTGATCTCCGAGGCATTCCTAGTCAATCACCAAACATTTCTGCCAAAACCCCAACGATAAGCCTGAGTTTCTATCCCAGAGACGCAACATTGCGAGACTTCCGGGAACATTTGTGAAACAGACCAGGTCAGAGTTGGAGAAGTCAATGAGAGAAGAGAAATTCGTCCTTAGGTGTAAATTTTCTCGAAATCTAAAAGGCAAAAACTAGAATCGAGCAGATGTATTAAGCATTGAACATGTTATTACTCAAAACTTGTGAAAGTGAAACGTTTTTATTTTTGTCAAAAACTTTATATCCAAGAGTGCCTTTGATTTGACGGCCTGCACATGTGCAGATCGGCGTGAGACGACGGTTAGACCTGATGACAAACGTTCCCTCAAGTTTGAGGCCACTGAGCAAATGTCAGGTCTGCTGAGCGCAAACTTGAACATTGTGGAAATTCAGTTGTACCTGCTTTTTTGTTTGTTTTAACAGTGGCCATGTAGGCTACTGTGGCTATTTCATCATAATGTAGACCTACCATCAAAAACAACGGAGAAAATGCATCCAATAATATTTTAACATGGAAATGGCTGTTGTCATGTGTGGTGTTCAATGTAGGCGTACATTCCATGAGACTTTTGAAAGACAAAAAAAACATGCAGGGCTTGACACCAACCTGTTAATCCAATTGTCCTTCTGACATGGTGACTGAAAATATGGTTGTTTGACTCAAGAGTCCACTTTACAAAATAAAATGCATTATTATTCCTATACCATTTTTACAAAGAACCATACAAATGATGCTACCCTCTGCCTACTATTCAAGCCTGTCTCAAAATACAACACTGCCCATTTAAGACCAAAAAAAAAAACTGACTCGCTTTTCAAAAATGTCTAAAAATGTTTTGTGATCTTGTAGGGAGCAATCACTCCCTTATTGCTGACTACAAATGATCTATAACTGGGCTAATATCTCACTAACTAGCAAAGGATATTAACAAAATGTGCACACGTGGCTAAATGCAGCTCTCACTTTGATCTCAAAACAAGTGCATCTACATGACTGCTAATGCTGTAAACATAGTCCAGTTCAAAGTAAATGGCATAGATCCATATGGCAATGATCTACACTGCTCAAAAAAATAAAGGGAACACTTAAACAACAATGTAACTCCAAGTCAATCACACTTCTCTGGAAGCAATACTGATTGACAATAAATGTCACATGCTGTTGTGCAAATGGAATAGACAACAGGTGGAAATTATAGGCAATTAGCAAGACACCCCCAATAAAGGAGTGGTTCTGCAGGTGGTGACTAGAGACCACTTCTCAGTTCCTATGCTTCCTGGCTGGTGTTTTGGTCACTTTTGAATGCTGGCGTTGCTTTCACTCTAGTGGTAGCATGAGACGGAGTCTACAACCCACACAAGTGGCTCAGGTAGTGCAGCTCATCCAGGATGGCACATCAATGTGAGCTGTGGCAAGAAGGTTTGCTGTGTCTGTCAGCATAGTATCCAGAGCATGGAGGCGCTACCAGGAGACAGGCCAGTACATCAGGAGACATGGAGGAGGCCGTAGGAGGGAAACAACCCAGCAGCAGGACTGCTACCTCCGCCTTTGTGTGAGGAGGAGCACCGCCAGAGCCCTGCAAAATGACCTCCAGCAGGCCACAAATGTGCATGTGTCTGCTCAAACAGTCAGAAATAGACTCCATGAGGGTGGTATGAGGGCCCGACGTCCACAGGTGGGGGTTGTGCTTACAGCCCAACACCGTGCAGGACGTTTGGCATTTGTCAGAGAACACCAAGATTGCCAAATTCGCCCTGTGCTCTTCACAGATGAAAGCAGGTTCACACTGAGCACATGTGACAGGCGTGACAGTCTGGAGATGCAGTGGAGAACGTTCTGCTGCCTGCAACATCCTCCAGCATGACCGGTTTGGCGGTGGGTCAGTCATGGTGTGGCATTTCTTTGGGGGGCCGCACAGCCCTCCATGTGCTCGCCAGAGGTAGCCTGACTGCCATTAGGTACCGAGATGAGCTCCTCAGACCCCTTGTGAGACCATATGCTGATGCGGTTGGCCCTGGGTTCCCCCGAATGCAAGACAATGCTAGACCTCATGTGGCTGGAGTGTGTCAGCAGTTCCTGCAAGAGGAAGGCATTGATGCTATGGACTGGCCTGCCCGTTCCGCAGACCTGAATCCAATTGAGCACATCTGGGACATCAATCATGTCTCGCTCCATCCACCACAGTCTGTGGTGCCACGTTGCACCAGACTGTCCAGGAGTTGGCGGATGCTTTAGTCCAGGTCTGGGAGGAGATCCCTCAGGAGACCATCCGCCACCTCATCAGGAGCATGCCCAGGCATTGTAGGGAGGTCATACAGGCACGTGGAGGCCACACACACTACTGAGCCTCATTTTGACTTGTTTTAAGGACATTACATCAAAGTTGAATCAGCTTGTAGTGTGGTTTTCCACTTTAATTTAGAGTGCGACTCCAAATCCAGACCTCCATGGGTTGATAAATTTGATTTCCATTGATAATTTGTGTGATTTTGTTGTCCGCACATTCAACTATGTAAAGAAAAAGTATTTAAAGAAATATTTCATTCATTCAGATCTAGGATGTGTTATTTTAGTGTTCCCTTTATTTTTTGAGCAGTGTATTTGCATATAGGCCTACTGAAGCTCTGATTGTTCATGCCGCACTGATCTGTGTAGAGTACAGAATGACTAGTGCATGTCAATGCAATAGAATCCTACTCCGATGCGTTTTGCATACAACCAAATCTGTTAAAGTTTGTTTTCTTAGGTTGCATTGAAAGTGGCTAATATCGCCTGTTACAATTGCCACAGGAACGAGAGACATTGCTAGTGTTAACAGGCAAAACTCTAGAACAGTAGGCTAAAACTGGTGACCATCTTCATACTGAGCTGTCTTTGATAAAGCCTTGCATTCCTATTATTTTAGTCCTAGCGCCTGGAAGGCAAAGCATTCCCATTTTGAACCATTTCATGAGTCTGAAGGTAAAACTCCACCTACCCGGCAGGCCAAGAGAGAAAACCAAGTGCACTTTTAGGCCTACTGCTGGCTCAGATAACAGTGTCTGCACAGTTGAGCCATAGACTGTTAAATGAAGCCACGACCGCACAGGAAAAACCATGACTAGAGACGATCACAGCAACGAGCTGCTGTTGTTTTGAGTAAGTTCATGCTGAAGTTGTCAACACTTTGTTCAAACCCTTTATAAGCCATTAAATGCTCCCTACTGACACTCCCGCTATAACCTGCACTACAAAGTGTTTCGATAAGCTTCTGTTTTCTTAAATTGAGGAATATTTCACTTTCTCTGGTCATAGGGAGTAACAACACTAATTGGTGCATTAGGCGGAAATAATGCATTGCGACTTAAGTTTCACCATCAGCTGGAAGACTTGGTCCTGTTTTATCAGATAATATATATAATAAAGATAATTGTATATGTGGGGTATAGAGATGAGGTAATAATTTAAATATAATGTTAACACTATTTTTGCACAGAGTCCATGCAACTTGTAACTTAAGCAATTTTTTTTTACTCTTGAACTTATTTAGGCTTGCCATAACAAAGGGGTTGAATACTTACTTAAAACGTTTGAGTTTAATTTTTTATTAATTTGTAAAATAAAACAATACCACTGACATTATGGGGTATTGTGTGTAGTGAAACTCAATTTAATACAATTTCAATTGAGTCTGTAACAACACTTGGTTAAAGTCAAGGGGTGTGAACTTTCTGAAGGCAATATGTATATAAAAAATCTATTATTCAAATGTTGGCCTCCGATCGGTGTAATTGTTTGATATTGTGATGTGTGATTTTTTTTGCGTGATGTTTTTTTTTTTTTACTTGTTCATTTTTACATTTTTTTTTTTTTAAAGATTTGCATTTTGAAAAAAACTGGTTCAGATGAATAAATATGCCTACAATAATAATAAAACAAATTATTAGAAATACAAAAAGTTACAAAATTGCATCCTACCTGAAAAGCGAATTGCACAGTAGCAACGTTCTTATCTTTGTCCACTACAATATTAAAAAATGGTCCCTATAGACTACCACAGTATGAATCATAATAACCATAAAACCTAGCAGTCAAACAGTGAAATGGTTCCAATCACAAGTGAGGGGGAAGATGATACCCTCAATGGCCCAACAGGGGTCAGCAGCACTGTGGACGTTGAAGAAGTGTCTGAGGGGCAAGAAGAACAGAAGAGCAAGGCCGCTATTGGACAAACAGTCAGAATGCCTGAGTGCGATTAACCTTTCTTCAAGTCCCATCACCACATCATGTGAGTTGGCCTTGAGTAAGGGTTTATCTTTCGTCCCTACTGCATCATGTAATGACTTTGACACCACAATAGAGTTCCAAAAATGTTTTCGTACATTCAGATTTAGGGAGTTAATTTGTCCCATAAATGATAAGACTCCAAATGTGGATGTGTCAACTAGGAGTAAGAAGTGTGTTCAGACTATGGGTGACACAATAGAGAATGACATTGCCCATCGAATGAAAACCCCTTCGAGCTAAATCCACTTTTTGTCCACCCAGACACAAAAATACCTCCCTAGAAACATATTACAGATTAGTGGAAAAAGATGTCTCAGATTTTGAATAAGAAACAATAAATCTCCCTAAACAGAGGCAAGCATTGGACATTTTTTTTAAAATGATTCCACTTTATAATGCTGACAACGGCGGAGCTGTGATGTTGTTAAACCGTGATGACTGTGTGAATGAGATCCAGGGACAATTGTGAATGAGATCCTGGGACCACTTTCTATCAGAAAAGTCTCTTACGGAAAGTGGAGACATGACGGGAAAAAAAATGAGTTCATGAAAGTGGACAATCCAATCAGGAGCATCATTCATGCCTTACCAAAAATCCACAAATGACTGGATAATGACTGGATAAGCCACCAGGGAGACCTATTGTAGCCTATTGGCTCCATTGACTGAAAATATTTCTGCTTTTGTAGATTTTTTTCTAAAACACAGTCTGGTGTCACTCCTTGCATATATACGTGATGCTTTGGACATGATTAACACCCTCAAGACAATGCACAACACCAAATGGGGAGATGCTTATGGCTTGCTTTGATGTTGAATCACTATAGTAATATCCCCCACCAGGGAGGCCTAGAAGCCATGGCCACACTACCTCAGTCAACGACCCACTGGCACACTCCCTAGCACTAACTGTATTGTTGAACTTGCTGAGATTGTTAATTTTTTTTTAAATGACATGTTCATTCAACAGAAGGGAACTGCTATGGGTAGTAAAATGGCACCGAATTATGCCAATCTGTATGTTAAAAAAAAAAGAATGATTGTCAGCCCTAATAATCCATTCTTGCGCCATATTAGACTCTGGAAATAATTGATTGAAGACGTATTTGTTCTATTCCAGGGTACAGCAGAGGAACTTCATCTATTCCACTCCAATACAAGCAGTGAACATTTGACATTCACCCTCACATTTGATGCGCATGAAATAAGTTCTTAACATTTTAATTCAGAGGGATGATTTTTTTTTAAGAACCTAAAGACCCTTAGTCAATAGTCACATAGGGAGGATTTGTAGTACACAGTGTGGCTATGTCAAACAAACCAACCACCTGGATGAGCGTTTCAGACAGCGGGATAACCCAGAGTAATGGCTGCATGACAAGGGAATGTTATAAAAATATGACCCAGGATGACAGCCTCACGCCCAAACCTCTCCACCCTCCTGACCAACGCATTCAATGCTTCCTTCAGTATTCCCCACTAGGTAAACAGTTAGACCACATCATAAAACATTTATAAAAACTGGTACATTTAAGATAATTTTGTAAATTATATCATAAATAGGACTGGTGGAGTTGTCACATGCAGCTCACAGACATATGGAAATGTCTGCTCTCCCCACAATTACAACCAACTAATTACCACAAAAAAGGAAGAGGCAGTAGAACGGGGAAAAGGGTAAGGAACTTGTCTGTCGGCCCTGCATTAAAGACCATATATGGTTAAATAAAATTGTCAGAAATAAAAACATCTACCAATTTCATTTAAGAACCAAAAAATTGATAGCACCTTCGTCGTTATAGGAAGTTTTGTCCTCATCCAAGCTCAACCAAAATCTGGGAGCGCTCAAACCGCAGAACCGAAAAGGCAAAATTACCCACTAAGAAACAAACATTTGAATTTGACTCCTAAAAATACCCTAATGGCTGAATAGACCAGGTTTGGGTTTGAGGAAGGTGAAGGTTTGAACTGACTACACTAGGTAGCAGACTCATTGAATGTTATATCAAAACACATTGTAAAATAGGAGAGGTACTACAGTGCCAGTAATATCAGTGTCTCATAGCACACAGCTTATGCTATCAGATATTTCCACCATTTAATGTTTGGCGTTCTTCCTATAGTTAAATTCTGGTGTAGTGGTGCATGGGCCTGTAGAGTGTGAAGATCGATGGTACCATACAACACAATCTGTTCTCCTTCTGGCAACAAAACACTCAACTTGACAGTTCTCAATCTCTTCATTCAAAGACTCAATCATGGACACGCTTACTGACAGTTGTGGCTTGCTTTGTGTGATGCATTGTCTCTACCTTTGTGCTGTTGACTGTGCCCAATAATGTTTGTACCATGTTTTGTGCTGCATTTTGTTGTGTTGCTACCATGCTGTGTTATGTGTTGCTGCCTTGCTATGTTGTCTTAGGTCTCTTTATGTAGTGTTGTCTCTTCTTGTGATGTGTGTTTTGTCCTATATTTATATAGTATTTTTTTTACATCCTAGGACCCTGTCCCCGCAGGATGCCTTTTGTTAGTACGTCATTGTAAATAAGAATTTGTTCTTAATTGACTTGCCTAGTTAATAAAATAAAAAATACCATCAGCATTCTTTAATTCAACATTGAACACCGAAATGTTCATTTTAATATTGCAGAGATTCTCAATGCATGACTCATGTCAAATATGGACCTTGGAATTCTTAATCAGGTTTACATGGATGATTCACATCCTTACACGCCAACACATTTTTCCCCCCTGTTACTTTGTTTGTTCCCTTCCTCCCTAAAGCCTCGTTTGAAAAACCTCTCAAACATTCCTATGTCTCTGATGACCTCCAGGAGGAGAATGCTATCAATCCATTCGGCTGGGGATGTGGCATACTTTCTCGTGTAGTGCAAGTTGGCCGACAAAGACAATACAGCACACTTCTTTGGGGCTGTGCTGGGAAAGGAATGAGCACATTTTCAAGTAAAGCCCCCCAGAATGTACATGAAAGCATTTGAAGTAACTAAACTAATTAGCAATGTTTATTACCGATCTCTAAGTAATACGACCGTGTCTGCACAACAGATGGAAAGCCAAAGTATGGGATACAGAGCTTGCCAACGGGTGGTTTTTCTGACAAATAGCCCCACAACACAACAGGCTGAGTAAAATGGGAGCCTGTCGGTCCCCTGTTCCAATAGGGGGAGGAGTTGAGTGGAGACCATAAAGGTTTGGCGCTGGAAAAGGGGAGGCCAGTTTGGGTGTGTCTAAAACTGTTGGGGTAGAAGAACAGTGCAGGACAGAACAGGTTGGTAAAGTAATGCTTTTCTGAAACATGGCCACAGGCGATGAAGAGTGTGAAGTCAATGAGAAAAGAAAAAAACACCCATCCCTTCTTTAAGGTTGCACATGTCCTAGCACAAGACCTAGACTTTGAGGTGGATGGCCACGCCTTGTTATTAGGGGGAAGCTAGGCACTTCATCCAACTGACATCTGTCAAAATTTCTGTGAGATGAGCCCTGAGACAGGATGTGTGTAGCCCCGTGCCCCTCCTGTCAGCCCCAGTTTGGGATTCACTGGGCTACATGACTTGCACACCTTAGTCACAATAAGCAACACGGGAATGGCTCCTGCAGCACAGACGAGACATGTCAGGTCCTGCGTCTACTTTTAGAGTGTTGGTGGAGGAAGTAGTGCAAGTATTAAGACCATTTTACTTTTTCCACATTGTGTTATGTTACAGCCTTATTCTAAAATGTATTAAATAATTTCTCATCAAATCTACACACAATACCCCATGACAAAGAAAAAACATGTTTTTAGAAAAGTTCAACAATTTTAAGGCAATGCTACCAAATACTAATTGAGTGTATGTAGTAAACTTCTGACCCACTGGGAATGTGATGAAAGAAATAAAAGCTAAAAATTAATAATTCTCTACTATTAATCTGACATTCCACATTCTTAAAATAAAGTGGTGATCCTAATTTACCTAAAACAGGGAATTTTTTTACTAGGATTAAATGTCAGGAATTGCGAAAAACTGAGTTTAAGTGTATTTGGCTACGGTGTATTAAACATTCGACTTCAACTGTATATATATATTTTTTAAATGCATTATCACATTTACATACGTGTTCAGACCCTTTACTCAATACTTTGTTGAAGCACCTTTGGCAGCGATTACAGCCTCGAGACTCCTTGGGTATGACGCTACAAGCTTGGTACACCTGTATTTGGAGAGTTTCTCCCATTCTTCTCTGCAGAGCCTTTCTCAGATTGGATGGGGATTGTCGCTGCACTGCTATTTTCAGGTCTCTCCAGAGATGTTCAAATCGGGTTCATGTCCGGGCTCTGGCTGGGCCATTCAAGGACATTGAGATTGTCACGAAGCCACTCCTGCGTTGTCTTGGCTGTGTGCTTAGGGTAGTTATCCTGTTGGAAGGTGAACCTTCGCCCCAGTCGGAAGTTCTGAGCACTCTGGAGCAGGTTCCAGTCAGTGTGAACTGTGATCAAATAGGAAGGCATGGGCCACATTCTAAATCATTAAATTTCACTCCCAGCTGCATATTCTACGAGTCGAAACAAATAGCGCTAACATTTATATAGCGCGGCGCACAATTGGCCTAACGTCATTCGGATTAGGGTTTGGCCGGGGTAGGCCGTCATTGTAAATAAGAATTTGTTCTTAACTGACTTGCCTAGTTAAATAAAGGTTAAACAATATTTCTATACACTGAAATTCTTAAAGGGATTACTTAAGGATTTTGGCAATGAAGCCCTTTATTTACTTCTCCAGTCAGATGAACTTGTGGATACCCTTTTTAAGTCTGCGTGCAGTTTGAAGGAAGTTGCTAACTAGTATTAGTGCAATGTCTAACTAGCATGGTAGTAGATAAAGGTCAAAATAAAAGGTAAAATAAAAATACAATATTTTATTTTACCTTTATTTAACTAGGCAAGTCAGTTAAGATCAAATTCTTATTTTCAATGACTGCCTAGGAACAGTGGGTTAACTGCCTGTTCAGGGGCAGAACGACAGATTTGTACCGTGTCAGCTCGGGGGTTCGAACTTGCAATCTTCCAGTTACTAGTCCAATGCTCTAACCACTAGGCTACCCTGCCGCCCCGACTTCCAGTCATTCCGATAACGCTAATTAGCATTGGCTAACAAAGCGAACTTCCCTCATACTGGATGCAGAGACAAACATTGTATACATGAGACCATCTGACTCTCAGGAAGTAGATAATTGCAAAAATCCCAAAGTATCCCTTTAAGCCTCTCTATATGGCATTTATTTACTTTCAGGACATGACTCCAGTTTTCTGACAAATGTAGCCAACATAGTGACTAGGGATGCAAAGGTTTAACAGCCGTTAAAAACATTCCCATATAATCTAACCCCGTGTTTCCCAACTCCAGTCCTCGACTACCCCCAACAGCACACATTGTTGTAGCCCCGGAAAAATCAGTTTCAATTCGCAGAAGGCATGGTTAACGTAAATTGAATCAGGTGTGTTTGTCCTAGGCTACAATAAAAGTGTATACTGTTGGGGTACTCGAGGACTGGGATTGGGGAAACACTGGCCTAAAAAAAAAAAACTGGAAAGTAACATTGTTAAATAAAGTAAATGCAAATATGTTACAACAAGTACTTTTGCCTAAGTGAAAGAAAATAATGCCCAGGTCATTTATGTTGAATCTTCTTTTGGGACGCTCTCAATGCTGGTACTTTAGAGTAGTTACATAAAAACAGCCATTTATGTGGGCTTAAACAATTAGTTAAATCAGTTTTGGAACCATTAGCACGTGAGCCATACAGACAAAAATGAACAGTGGATGTTATCCACTTTTGTGCTTGACATGTTACATCAAGTAATCCATTTATAATTTTGCTCAATTGTTCCCTGAGGTATTAACTGTGGCAGGGAAAAAAGTCATATTTGTAGAACTTTTCATAGGAATAAAACTCTAGAGCTGCAAAGATTATTTCCCCTTGTATTACTTCATGTTGTTATCACTTACACACTGTGCCACATTTCTTTTGTCTTTGTATGCCTCTTCCATCAAAAAGTCACCTTTCCTTTATCCAAATAATTATTCTCCTCTGTAGCAATGAATTTCCAATGGATTCAAATGGGTAGTGTTCCGATTTCTAGGGGCATTTCTCCTGCTTCCAAATCTGTGCCAAAGTGTCTTTGGCTGTGCTAGCAAGTTCAGCTGTTATCAGTCTCGTACTGGTGCTAAAAACGGACAACTGCCATAATGTTTGGCGTTTCATTACTTAGGGTATATAACAAACCAAAACATTAAAATAATGTTATAGAAGGTAAAGTCAAAATCCAAACTGGTCTGTGGATGAATATCAGTATACAGTAAAAAACTATACACCGCCCTGCCCCAGTGGCACACTGGTCTAGTGGCGCCATTTGAAATGCTGCCAGAGCTTCCATGTTCTACCTCATGTCAAACGTGTGAGAGAACCGCAGGATGCTAGCTGACTGCAGATTACCTGATATCACGGTGCACACCTTAGAAAGCGGAGAGAAGAGAGGGAGATGGATGGACCGGGAAGTGAGATGAGCGAGACCGAGAACTAAAAACGGGTTTAAAAAAACTAAGCCTTTTCCACAGAGAGATAAGATGTAAAAGTATGCATTTGTTCTTGTCTAGGCCAAAAGTTGCCATTTGAAATCACTTAAATCATTTTATGTAGAGAGTTTAAAGAGGGAAACAAAAAAGAGATGGTCACTTGATCAAGTGCATGTGGCCTATTTCTTCAGGACATGACTCAGAAGAACAACATTTCCTGGCTGTAATGCACCAACTCAACCACTTAGGTATGAATTGTGAAAGGGGCCAAATGAACAGTCTATGTTCTCATGTAATAATATATTTGAGGAAAGAAAACATTAAGCTATTTAATTTCCTTCCAGTTTCCTTCGTCATGTTGCTGAAGACAGAGAGAGCATTTGAGGCAGTGTTCAATGTGGCATTTCATTCGCCCGGCCCTGGCCTAACCAATGCTTCTTGACCACAGGGCACATTTTCCAAGTCCAAGTCCATTCATAATGTGGTCATTGACAGCAGTGAACTACAAGACTGGGCTGCGGCAGAAGGGGGAGGCAGGCAAGCCTGTAGATCCAACCGCCGTTTTTCCTAAGACGGTTGCATTCTTTTTCATAGATACTCTTCAGTAATAATTTTTTTTATATTACAATACTCTATCAATGAGCGGGGCAGTATGATCTCTCCTGGTGGACACTTCAGCGCTTGTCTGTGTCGATAATTTCATGGATCCATGTCAGCTCAGCAGAGTAAGGTTTTATGCATGATTTTTCTGGTTCCATTTTCAGTCATCGCCAGAGGTAATTGGTGTCTGACTAGGACAGCGTTACAGATGTGAGACACTGCCTCAAGGGTAAGAGGGAGAGAACCTCCGAACTCATTTTCATGCAGATGTACGTGTACATATGTCTGATTAATTTGGCTAATGAGAGCAGTCTAATCATGTCTATCACGTAGAAAATACAATATAAAAGCAGAACGCTGCTGGGTATGATGACTTCAGATATGAAGCAGTAAGCATAACTGAAGATACAGAATACATGGCCAGGGGATGAATAAGGACAAGTGTGATATTTGAAGGCATTAAAGGAAGAGATGACTGTGGCAATGTAATTGTGCCTCAACAGAATAGACAATGAGCAATGACTAGAACTTATCCAGTGACCTGACTGGTTGACTTCGTTGAAAGGACACAAGTTAAATGGAAACAGAACTACGAGACTGCAAGTGGCCACTGAGTCACTTTAAAGCAGAAGCTTTGATGGGTGGATCCTGAGTCAAGTGGTAGGGAAGAGGAACATGGATGTTTCCTGTATCTCTGAGTGACTGTTGTGAAACTCCTTGCCCCTCTGCCTATTCTGGGCATAGCCATTGTCAAACCAAGCACACTACCGCTACACGAATGACTGACTGACACACTACAGCTGGGTGGGTGTAATTTCAAACCGGTTTCCATTGATAATTGCACTTACATTTCAATTAGAGATTATACAGTGGGGTACCAACAAAGTCATATTTTCAACTTTGCGCAAGAAAACACCGGGCAAGTGGATATCTGCAACACCTGGCTCTCTGCACAGCTGGTTAAAACCTGTCAAATCCCTTTTTAAAAAGAAAAACAATCCACCACCAGCTTTCTCCCAAGTCGACATGTCACCTATTAAGTCCACTTCCTATCACTAATCTATTTTTTTGCAATGCATGTGGGTGTGGCACCCGGATTATCAATCTGGCTCGATCTGTTTTTTTTGTAAATATGCAGCGCACAGCTTGGACGGATGAAAAGGCACCATGCAACCACAGCTACGCTGGCAGATTAGAGGGACTGTGGAGGCTCCTGCTGTGTGCAAATCTAGATCATGCTGAATATAGGCCTCTGGCAACACCCTGATGCAACTTCACCACTAGTCACCCCTACTTCTCCTGCTAGGAACAACTTCTTCCACATTGCACGGACTAAATCCTGCAACTCACCTGTGTTTGCAGTGTTTTTTGAAGCAGTTATAATCAAACTGAATAAATGGAATATTCTGGGGTTTGAGAAATGTTCATTTTTAATATGACACCAATAGTGAAATAAGGGCCTTCAATGAAACGGTGGTATACAGCAACCTTTCATTTAATTTCCTAATGAAAGACAGGGCACTCCACCAACGGCTTTCAATTTGACCTAAGATATTCAGCCCACAGAAGGATTCGTCAGCATAAAACCAGTCCCATGTCCAGGTGACGCCATCCCATCTGTCCAAAACCAATCTGAAGGAGAGTAATGAACCATCAACCTGGATTGTGCAGACCCATGATTGTATAATATCATAGCTGAAAAAGGATCCCGGAAGAACATCCAAGGCTCTTGGCTAAGCGATTCCTCTGAAGAGGCTGCTAACATGCAGTTGCTGTGACATTGAGAGGCTTGTCAGTAGGGTAGGGCAGGATGGTAATGTAGTCTAGCTGATCAGCAGAGTGTGCAGCAATAGATGGGGGTCACTCAGTGGAAAGAGGAAGGGGCAGAAGGGATGTCCACTGTCCTACTGCGGTCAGGAAATGCTCTCCAATTCCGTTTGGGGACAAACGTCCTATCCTGCTGGCTTTTTATGGCCCTCGGTCAAACGAGGCTGTCTTGTAAACTCCAGCCCGAGGCACCATCAAAAAGGCCTTTCCTACACACACCCTCACAAAGCTGTTATATACACACAGTCCCACACGACAACTTCTTTCTCACACACACTTCACATGGGGAGAACTCAGAATGGACTTCCAGTCTGGTTTCCTAAAAGGCCTGCCTGTTTGTCTCTTTTCAAAGGAGAGTGCGTCACCTTTCCCTCCCAACCCCCACAGCTTTCCTCTACAACAAACGCAGAGTGGAACCATCCTCAGTAAACTCCAGATTGGCCACTCTCCAAGGAACGCCAGAGAGAGAAAACCCCATTGCCCTGACTAGTCTGTGCCTCGTGAAAAAAGGCACGGAACTTATGAAATCCTCCTCGGATAGCGGACAGTCGTGTAGTTTTTGTATCAAACGGAATCCTCGCGTGCGTCACGCAGTGCTGTTTAGCCACAGGCCACAATAGGAGATAAAAGTTGCGAGCTCATGCTCCAGATGGGGATAATGCCTGCGAAAACATGACCCAGCTTTTCCTGGACCGCTCAGTCACAAAGTGGTTTCAAATGGATCAAATTAAAAAGAGTTTTACCACAGACGAAAACCCTGACAGGTCCCACCTCATTCATTCAAACCCTCCACTCCATGAGCCCTCTTCAGTTTGATAAATCTCTGGAGGTGTTACATGTGAATCACTTTTCCTCTGTTCATATGTAGCTGCCTTGCTAGACACCTTTGATTCTGGATATAAACTGGCACAGCCAATGTGGGAGGACATTGTCACAAAATGTACTGCGAAACTAATCCCAATACGTTGACAACAGTCTTCCTGCCAGAATCTAGCCATGTTGTTCACCAGTAGCATCATCCTACTAATGTCCAATTCTCACCAGCACACCAAACCATGTTCCGTCTTGCTCTTATACAAACACCAGAATAACTGGTGCCCACATCTCCCCACAGCACAAGGCACTCAGTGTCCCGCAGCACGAGAGCTGGGCTCTGCTCATACCTACTCAGTTTACCCAGACACCCCCTCTCAGTGGTCTGCTGTGGCAGTGTTCCAGACAGTTCTCCAGGGTAAGGCCCGAGTGCTTCGACTTTGACTAGTTTTGATTCCGTCCGAGGTAAAAATAGAATACATGAATATATCCTGGGGGACAGCACTCCAAAAATATATTAACTCTATTCACACAGTTCTAAATAGGGTCAGAACAATCAGTTCATGCTTTTCGTCTTTTCGTTTTTCTTTCAGTAACCTCAATCATATCATGCTCCTTCAAGTGTTGTCTCTAAAATGGTAGATCACTTAATTCTTCCACTAATTCTGTATGATATTGGTAACTAGGACAGACCTTCCCTTGGCTTCTGGATCCCTGTTGCGAGTCTTGTGATGTTTTCTTTGATGCATTGGACAAAAAGGAGTCTGCCTTGTATAAGACCAATTATGTCAACAACAAAAAAAAAATCCCCAGGGTAACCAGTCATGAGGATCAACAGAAAAACAATCAGATCATGCTGTTGACAACGGCCAGATAAAGCGTCTTACATCCACCGATTTCACAAATGATTCTAAATGTCCAGGTAAAAAAAAAAAAAAATTGAACTATATATTGATTCTGAGACCTCAAACCCTTTCGTACATCCAGAGTGTAATACTGTTAGTGTGTCACTAGTCAACTGATCACACAATGGTAAGACTCACTGTCGAGACCAGGGATGTTAAACGGCTAACCATTAAATAGGTTAGCTGACAAAAATATATTTGAGAAGTCATGCTTATCGGTCTACAGGTTAATTCGCATAATCTTGTGGAATTAAATTGCAGCGTGTATATTTTCATTAGTCGTCATTTATCTTTTTATCACACGTGCACAGCATACAGAGGACCTAGGTTGAAGAGCAAAATGGCCTCTCCCCTATCAGACAGCGAGAGCAGCTCCTCAAAAAACTGGTACTGGAGTGAAAGGTGCTTTTCTAAACCCAGTCATTACGAAACTAATTCTAAATGCAATCGCATGTTAACTTGATGGCCACTATTAAAAAGAGCTACTATTTATTTCTCAATCTCAATAAGTAATTAAAGCGTACCTCCCATTCGTGCATAGGTTAGTCAACATTAGGCAGGCTATCAGAGCACCACCCACCACTTTACAATGTGAGCTCGTGGCAGTATAAATAGTTTGAAACCTAAATAGTTTTTACTTTACTTCAACTAATGAGGAATGACTTACCTTGCTTCAAAGTAGCCTAGCCAAACCATAGAAATATGGAGCCAATTATTTTATAAATACCTCTTGCCATTAACCAGCACTTCTTTCCTGTTCTATTGGTTTTCATATCAACTATCTTTCATTGTCCAGAAGCCAAAAGGCACAATTCAAATCATATTAGCAACCCATCCTAGTTATGGCTATTAGTTTCCCCTCTTTCTAAGTTCATAAGAAATTAATCTGTGTCACATATGGAACCGCTCACATAAGGTGCGCTGTTTAGAACCATATTTTTCACCGAATTGCATTTTTGCAAATGTTTGCAAATTACATTTTATTAGCTACTTAATTTCAGAACTGGGGGGTTGGGAAGTGCTAATAACCCAACAAATGTCCCAGTAGATCTCAAGAGAGCCCAAAAGGGGGGAAATGTGAGGGGAGAACAATTGACTATTTGGACGTGTGTCGTCATCGCCACTCAAAGAAGATGGATAACACTAGAGGGGGACTGAAAGCTGGAGCGCTGCGCTCCCTCCACACTTCATCAAATACACAGCCATAACTTTTTTTCTCCCATTCTCCCCTTCCCTTTGTTTAGATTGTTTAGAAAAGGGGAAATGTATACAGAGATGTGCAGTGCATGTTTGCTTATAGAGAGCATGTGTCACACAGGAACATTTGACACAGGAACTCTAAAAACTTTGTCAAATTGTCCCCAGTGATAAATATTGCTTAGTCCTGAAGTCATGTTGCTGTTGTAAATACTAGGTCAATCATGTAATGCCTTTGACCAGACATTAGCTAAAAGACGTTAGCTAAAAACCGGGCTACAATGTGATGCTGTGTAGGTTATTGTGAGGTTGGAGAAACAGGCCTGAGTAACCGTTAGGGTTATACAAGAGGCAAGACTTATTGCACTGTCAAAACTATTTCAAACGTGAAAACATTTCAGACAAAGACAGCCTTGCAAGGCCATAATGCAGTATGTGAATTTGGGGGGGGGTATGGCCTCATTATAGCAGAAAGGTTGTCACTCCAGGGACAGCTGTTTGGGATCATGCTCCAGCGCATTTGGTCAGTTGAGTGGGGGACGGAGAGGGTAGTGAGTCCGAGCTTAAGGTGAGGCTCTGTGGGTAAAAAAACACACATCCCTCAAGCTCAGTTTGGAATGTGTCCGCTGTTCAGGGATCCCTGCTGACCGGTGGGGTGTGGGACATGGAGGGGTGGCAGAGGGGACAGCTGGCACTCAGAGGCGAATCCCACTTCATCATTGGACAGCTGAGTTAATGAAGGAAACAAAGAGGGGGATGTGAGTTCAAAGAGTTAAAACTTGGTTTAATCAGAGCAGAGAATCTTGTTTCTCATGGTCTGAGTCTTTTGGCAAACTCCAAGCGGGCTGTCATTTTCATATTGCTGAGGAGTGTCTTCCGTCTGGCCACTCTACCATAAAGGCCTGATTGGTGGAGTGCTGCAGAGATGGGAGAAACTTCCAAAAGGACAACCATATCCACAGAGGAACTCTGGAGTTCTGAGACCATAGGGTTCTTGGTCACCTCCCTCAGGTGGCCAGCTCTAGGAAGAGTCTTGGTGGTTCCAAACGGCTTCCATTTTAGAATGGATGAAAGCCACTTTGTTCTTGGGGACCTTCAATGTTGCAGAAATATTTTGCTACCCTTCCCCAGATCTGTGCCTCAACACAATCCTGTCTCAGAGCTCTACGGACAATTCCTTCGATCTCATGGCTTGGTTTTTCCTCTGACATGCACTGTCAAGAGTGGGACCTATAGACAGATGTACCTTTCCAACTCATGTCCAATCAATTGAATTTACCACAGGTAGACTCCAATCAAGTTGTAGCAACATCTCAAGGATGATCAATGGAAACAGGATGCACCTGTTAAATTTTGAGTCTCATAGCAAAGGGTCTGAATAATTGTTTATTTTGAATACATTTGCAAAAACATTTACTTGTTTTCACTTTGTCATTATGGGGTATTGTGTAGATTGCTGAGGATTCTTTTTAATATACATTTTAGAATGAGGCTGTAACGTAATAAAATTTGGATAAAGTCAAGAGGTCTAAATATTTTCTGAAGGTACTGTACAAACTGTAAATACCAAACTAAATTAAACCATGATATCCCTGAATCATTTGACATCCATTACGCATGAAAGATGAAAGCGATAGGAGCAGCATAGAACATCCCAGTGTTATAAAGGTATTTCCATGGCAAATCAAAGCATTGACACACGGCTTGAAATGCTCTGTAGCAGACAGGAGTAATGGCACTCTGCCCACAGGGAGGGCCTTTAAAAAACACTGAACTGGGCCACGTAAATTTACAACGAAAATGTAAAATCAGAGATTGCTAAGCGAGAAATTCAATTCATTCGAGGCAACAAATTACAACACACAGGCATTGTTTGTGTTGTATAACTTGTGATTAACTTTGGAAAGCTTTGGAAAGCTCTCCAAAATGCTGATGAGCGAGACCGCAGTGATTCAGTTGTCCTCTCAAGAAGATGAATGTGGCACCAAGGTTTAATCACATGAGAGATATTGCTATCTGAGGGAAATTGTGCAACATGTGTCTCTTGACTGGGGTTTTGGTCAGTCAAGGACTCAGACCATCACTGCACTGTCACCATCACTGCACTGGATGAAGCAACTAAAAATATATTTGCTGACTTGTTACTGAATCATGTGAGTGTTGAGGAACTGAAAAAATAAGGGAGTGGTTGAGAAATGGAGGGAAGGGGCCAGGCCACTTCAGTGAAAAGGGAGTTAGGGGGAGGTCTTCACTTGTTATGGCTGGGGGCAGTATTGAGTAGCTTGGATGAATAAGGTGCCCGCTACTCAGGCCCAGAAGCTACGATATGCATATTATTAGTAGATTTTGATTTGAAAAAAACTCTGAAGTTTCTAAAACTGTTTGAATGATGTCCGAGTATAACAGAACTCATATGGCAGGCAAAAACCAGAGTAAAAATCCAACCAGGAAGTGGGAAAAGGTTTGTATGTCATTCAACTCTTGGCCTATCGAATACAGTGTCTATGGTGTCATATTGCACTTCCTAAGGCTTCCACTAGATGTCAACAGTCGTTAGATCCTTGTTTGATGCTTCTACTGTGAAGTGGGGGCGAATGAGAGGGGAATGCGTCAGAGGTCTGCCAGAGAGGCATGCGCTGACCACAGGCGACCACAGGCGACCACAGGCGTCCACAGGCGTCCACGTGATAGTTAGCTTGCGTTCCATTGCAATTCTACAGACAAAGGAATTCTCCGGTTGGAACATTATTGAAGATTTATGATAAAAACATCCTAAAGATTGATTTTATACATCGTTTGAAATGTTTCTACAGACTATAATGAAACTTTTTGTCTGCACCTAGTGATCACGTGTCATGAATTTGGATTACTGGGCTAAACGCGAACAAAAAGGAGGTATTTGGACATAAATGAACTTTATTGAACAAATCAAACATTTGTGGAACTGGGATTCCTGGGAATGCATTCTGATGAAGATTCAAGGTAACTGAATATGTATAATGCTATTTCTGACTTCTGTTGACTACACAACAAGGCGGATATCTGTTTGGGTTGTTTTGGTCTCTGAGCGCTGTACTCAGATTATTGCATCGTGTGCTTTTTCAGTAAAGGTTATTTGAAATCTGAGACAGTGGTTGCATTAAGGAGATGTTTATCTAAAGTTCCACGCATAACACCTGTATCTTTTATCCATGTTTATTATGAGTATTTCTGTAAATTGATGCGGCTCTCTGCAAAATCACTGGATGTTTTGTAACTACTGAACGTAAACCTGCCAATGTATATAAATATGAACTTTATCGAACAAAACATACATGTATTGTGTAACATGAAGTCCTATGAGTGTCATCTGATGAAGATCAAAGGTTAGTGATTAATTGCTCTCTATTTCTGCTTTTTGTGACTCATCTTTGGCTGGAAAAGTGGCTGTTTTTCTCTGTGACTAGGCACTCCCCTAACATAATTGTTTGGTGTGCTTTCGTCGTAAAGCCTTTTTGAAATCGGACACTGTGGTGGGATTAACCAGAAGTCTCTTTAAAATGGTGTAAAAAACTTGTGTTTGAGGAATTTTAATTATAAGATTTCTGTTTGAATTTGGCACTGTCACTGGTTTTTGTCATATCGATCGCGTTAGCGGGATCTCAGCCCAATGAGGTTAAGGTATTCGTAACCTGTTTGCACTTAGGCGGAAATGGACCATGTCTGAAGGGAGACCACAAGCTGATTATTAGGGAGTAAGAGAACGGCAGATACCCAAAAATGTATGTCCACAATGTCAGCTGTGTGGATCTATTTTGACGTTTCAAAGGAAGATAACAAAAAAGGCCATATGCAACATTTGTGCTGCTATTATTTCCCGATGTGAGAAAGTGAAATTGTTCAATACCACAAACCTAATTACAAATTTGAAAGTGAATCACCCAGACATTCAGCGACTACTTAGTGTAGTAGAAAAAAACTAAAACGCACACTTCCAACAACTAAACAAGTTCAAATCGAGCAGTCATTTGAAAGAGAAAGAAGATTTCAGCGAGACAACTCAAAGGCTAAATCCATTTACGCCATTGTCCTTGACAATCAACCGTTCTCTGTCGTGGATGATGTTGGCTTTCGCCAACTGGTTGAGCACCTTGAACCCCGGTACGCACTACCAAGTAGGTGCTATTTTTCAGATGTTGCCCTACCGGAGTTACACAGTATTGTTGAAACGCACTTCCATGAGCTACTTGCTATAGGCGTCACTACTATCAGCTTCACGACTGACAGTTGGACCAGAGATGTCAGTTCCATGAGCATGCTGAGTGACAGCACAGTGGGTCAACGAGGATTTCGTACTGAGGAAAGCCGTATTGCATCCTTAAGAACGTGCTGGTTCTCATACCACTGCTGCCATTTCAGAACATGAACACTCGCCTAGCTCCATTCTAACAACTGACTCGAGAAACAAGCTCATCAACTGCGTCTGTAGCAGACGTGATACCCTCGGTCATGGCATTGAAACGCCTGCTCAACAACACCGTCTGTCGGCAGTTGGGTTAAAACTTGCAAAAGTACTCTACTAGAGACTGTGAACAAGCAATTCGGTGGCACTCTCTAAGCCTCTACTGTATCGACACCATGCTCGATGCCAGGTACAAGGACCGCTACTCCGATGCAGACAAGAAAGGTTTTACTTGAAACTTTACAGACACAGCTGGACAAGATGGAAACGGACTCAGCGACAGTACGCACCGAGGAAGAGGCGCCACGGACAGGCAGAGCTGAAACTTCACTGCTTGACATATGAAGAAATTCTGGTTTGAAATGACTGAACGACGAAACAGCACAGCATGTAAGTGAAATAAATGGGTTTTGATTATGTTCTACTGGTAATGGGGACATAAGTAAATGCCAGCAAAATAACTTTTTGGTGTTGTTTCAACTATAACTGTACTAGAATGCTTAAGGCCACAAATGTTAAATATCGGCATCGGGTTCTTTGGCAAGAAAGATATTGGATATCGGTATCGGACAAAAATGTCATATCAGTGCATCCCTAATTGAATGTGTTAGGGGCAAATCCTATACATTACCGAGTACCACTCTCCATATTTTCAAGCATACTGGTGGCTGCATCATTTTAGGAGTATGCTTGTAATCGTTAAGGACTGGGGAGTTTTTCAGGATGAAAGAAATCAACTGAATGGAGCTAAGCACAGGCAAAATCCTAAAGCAAGACCTGGTTCAGTCTGCTTTCTACCAGACACTGGGAGATTAATTCCCCTTTCTGCAGGGCAATAACCTAAAACGAGGCCAAATATACACTGGAGTTGCTTACCAAGACTGTAGTGAATGTTCCTGAGAGGCAGTTACATTTTTTACTTAAAAATGCTTGAAATTCTATGGGCAAATTTTGTACAACCCAGACGTACAAGGCACTTACCCAGAAAGACTCCAAAAATGTATTGACTCAGAGGTGTGAAAATTAAGAAAATTAGATATTTCTACATTTCATTTTTCAATACATTTGCTAAAATGTATAAAAACATGTTTTCACTTTATCGTGGGTTATTGTGCGTAGATAGGTGAGAAGAAGAAAACAATTATCCAAGGGGAATTCACACTTTCTGAAGGCATTGTATATCAAGTCCAGCCAGGTTTTAGAAAGGCTTGAATTAAGGCAATGTAACAATATGAAAGCACCTCCGACAATTCCCTATGAAATGACCCTCAGTAAACAAGCAAAACAGAGCAGGGATACTTCAGGATTTTGGCAATAGGCCCTTTATTCTACATCCGCAGAGTCAGATGAACTCGTGGATACCATTTTTAAATGTCTTTGCATGCTTTTTGAAAGAAAGGGTGTTCCTAACGTTTTGTACAGTGTATCTGACTCATGTTTTAACACTGTTTTGAAGCTATACAGACCGTGTACATTGACTTTGTTTATAAACATTGAAGTAAAACAAGCTTATATTTTGTGTTCTGATGGTGTACAACAGTTGAACTAACCTTCAAGTATCAATGGATATATATAATTAATTTAACACCCCAAAAATGGTGGAGCAACTCCAAATTGCACCTTTATGAGGTTCTGGAAAGGAAAGGAGCATAGCAGGACACCTGTGGGGGACTAAGTGGAGAGAGAATGATGACTGGTCAATGCAGTGTTCTCCACAAGTACATAGAGTAGCCAGCCAAACAGAAAAAGTCGCCAGCCAGGCGTCCCCGGCCCTGGGTTTGAAATGTTTTGCCAAAGGAGCTCTATTTTGGTGGCCTCTGCTACATTCTAGCACCTTGATTCCATCTGAAAGAAAATTGAATACTTTAAAATCACATTTACCTCCTAGATTCAAAGAATTTGCTGTGGTATTGTGTAGAAAGACATGATTTTACCATTTGTTTTATTACTGAAAACATATGAATTCAGTGAGAACTGTTCACTAACAGGGATGTAAACAAATGTGTGCACAGTTGAATTATTCAGACACGTCTCTTGAGATACCCAGAACATCTGGGTAATGCACCTAGACATCCAGAAAGTACAGTTTAGACATTTAAAAAGAGTCCAAGCACTCCGCATGAAACAAAATGAAATAATCCACATGACTGGGCAGGTGTGCATCCATTTTTCTTTTTTTTAATATCCACTGGGGAGCCAGGCCCAGCCAATCAGAATTAGTTTTCCCCACAAAAAGGGCTTTATTACAGACAGAAATACTCCTCAGCACCCCACCTCCACTCCCCCTCAGACAATCCCGCAGGTGAAGATGGTGGTCCTGAGCTAGAGTGGTTACACGTTGTTTTTGGTTGTGAGGCCGGTTGGATGTACTCACAAATTCTCTAAAACGACATTGGAGGCAGCTTATGGTAGAGAAATGCCAACTGCAAGCTCTCTCAAAACATGCAGCAATGTGTTGTGACAAAACTGCACATTTTAAAGGGCCGTTTATTGTCCCCAGCACAATGTGCACCTCTGTAATGATCATGCTATTTAATCAACTTCTTGATATGCCACACCTGTCAGGTGGATGGCTTATCTTGGCAAAAGAGAAATGCTCACTAACATGGATGTAAAAAAAAAAATGTGCCAAAACATAAAACAAAGTTGAGAA
Organism: Oncorhynchus tshawytscha; assembly: GCF_018296145.1. Lineage (NCBI taxonomy): Eukaryota > Metazoa > Chordata > Actinopteri > Salmoniformes > Salmonidae > Oncorhynchus > Oncorhynchus tshawytscha. Next base: position 55,642,225 of record NC_056430.1, read on the forward strand.
ACACTTTGTGTAAAAAAAATAATAACGTACAACGTAATGAAATACATCACGATGTAAACAAGGCATCACACAACAAAACCTACACAACCACTAAGTTGCTTTGCAGAGTAGGTAGACATTGCTTAAACAGTTCCCCAAGGGAACTTATGGGTCAAAAGCATTGGCTTCTCTAAACGGTGATAGGGCTGTGTGTGCATGGCTACACGCAAGGCTTGCCAAAGCACCTTTATACTTTGTGTTATTACAGCAAGAAATGCATGTGCAGGGTCTGCCTTACTGTGTAAAGTCTAACTTCAACATATTGGCCAGGAACATAAGCAGATCATGTAGTAAACTATTTTATAATATTTTTAATTTACGAGGCGCTATAACAAAAGAGCCAAATACAAGGGAAAGTGCCAAGTACTACCACTCTCTGAAAAATAAAAAAACATCAGCAGCTCCATCCAAGTCAGGGCTAGTGACACTGATAGTAGCTTAAGGTCTGGTTTATAGAGAGCAATGGGAAAACTGATAGTCTTTTATTCATGTCCCATCAAACTGGAAGCAGGAGGGGGGTCTAATACTGTCTCAGGTATTATGATCTAGCATTACCAGCTCTCATTGTTCAAGTGGTGGATAATGAGAGGCCTGGCTGACGGCACGCCCACTGTTATTACTGCAGTTTTTCCACTTGAGTGCAAAGAGCAGGTCGTAAATTGTAGGTGCGGGTTTTAGGCTGAGAATCTGACAAGGTGATAATACACTGACCCAGTACCCAAACAACTGATGGAATGATTCCCCTCCAAGACCGGCACACTTAAAAACTAAGCTGATTTTCATGGGTAAGCGTCGACTGTAATCCTTAGCAGAAAGTAAGCATGAAAGGAACTGGCAGTTTAACATTTCAATCTGTTACAAAATATGAATATTTCAAAACAATTAAAAAGATTCAAAGGCCACTTTACTGTTGTATAACAGCAATGTTAATGGTTCAGTGTGATCATTTCAAAACTGGATTGTGTCACTTGATCTCTAGGGATAGGGGGAGTTTAGTAACAATATCACAGTGGAAACTGACACTTTGTACTGTGCTTCAGTGCCGTGTTAACTGAAAGCATGCGCCTGCACGCATGCACAACGCACACGGAAGAATTGTCCTGCGAATTCTCAGATCGTCTGCCCTTTGGGAGTTCTGTTTTTAAATGTATTTGTGAGACCCTCACCCTATCCGCTGTTTCTTAGAAATACACAGAACCTCAGATGGAAATAAGCCGTTTCAGTAGTAGCTTATTAATAACCAGTTACACTTGTACCCTTATAAAGGGTTGAAAAATGGCAGATTTGGGGACTAATAAGCACCTAAATTGGAACGTAGTGGCTGTACATTAACATATTATATATGACATCATAGCTCTGGCTTTGCCTCTCCCAGCTGTATAGGTTTAGACTAACATAAGTTGCGTGACAAGACGTTCCCCCATCCCTTCTGATAATTGGGCAACTTAAGCACATTTTTAATAGTCTGAGGCAAATACTATAAATTAATATCAATTTGTTTTTTGAAAGATTAGACGCAGAGGACAATAAATAACACTGATGTCATACAAGCAAGCCAAACACCCGTGAGTCCAAACGTGTACTTCACATTTCCATTTACAGTGTCAACATTTATGATCACTATGTTTGATGTAGAGTACCAGTCAAGTTTGGACACACCTACTCATTCAAGGGTTTCATTTATTTTTTACTATTTTCTACATTGTATAATAGTGAAAACATCAAATCTATGAAATAACACATGGAATCATGTAGTAACCAAAAAGGTGTTAAAACAAAATATATTTGAGGTTCTTCAAAGTAGCCACCCTTTACCTTGATGACAGCTTTGCACACTAGGCATTCAATCAACCAGCGTCACCTGGAATGCTTCTCCAACAGTTGAAGGAGTTACCAAATATGCTGAGCATATAAAGAATTTTTTTTGAGTGAGTCCAACCTTTGACTGGGACTATATAGTTAAAAGTTGGCATTGCGTCATACACTGGGTTGTTCTGAACAGAATGAGCCTGTTTGTTTACTGTGAAGTTCCCGCTGCACATGCATCCGAATTCACTCATGACTCCTTTCTACTCACACAAAAATTAGAATCCGTTTCTCTGAATTGCCCTGTGAAAGCCTATCACTGTAAGAGTATATTCTATAACTTAGCTAGTCGTGTTGGCAAAAGAACAAGTCATTGAAATCATTCACACCTGACCCAGATTTATAATGGACCGTTTAGGACAGCGTAAACTGTAATTGTGTGATGGAGGAGACGCAGGGATGTGTTCCAAACAAAACTACCAGTGCGCTCTCTAGTTCCTCAACGGCACAGCTAGGGGTGCTCAAAAAGTACTGTATAGTTAAATCTTCTTTGAGTCACAAAAGAGCATTTAAATTGCTTAGGAACTATGCACACTTGGAGGTGCGTGGCCACTTGAAACACAAGTTAGTCCCCTCACTCAAGCCCATGTACTGTTTTTGACTTGTGTTGCACCTACCCCACATTCTCCAGGAATAGTCTTAACATGTTACTGAAAGTATCCCAGAGTATTTTCAGATTTCGTCACTAACAAATGCGGCAAAAAGTACACTAAATGTAAAATGCACAAAATCAACAGTGTAATGTTCGGTCTTGTGAACTGTTGTGTACACATCTTTGGTCTAATAATTTCTGCCATTATCTACAAACTGATATGTTTCTATTGCTAACATGATTATGCCTATGCATTTCAAATTTGTTCTGTAAGAAAAATTTCTATTTAGCCATATAGCTATAGGCCAATTCCCAAAAGTGTAAAGGCAACTATCCTGGAAGGATATTGACCACCATCCGTCAGAAGAGGAAGCCTGGTTATTCTATAGAAGTGCCTTCCTCGCCATCTTAAATAAGCATTCCCCGTTCAAAAAATGTTGAACTAGGAACAGATATACAAAAACATCCTGTGGCATTCTGCATTAGCATCGACTAGCCCCCGTGATATGTACATTTTCAGGGAAGTTAGGAACCAATGTACACATGCAGTTAGGAAAGCGAAGGCTAGCCTTTTCAAGCAGAAATTTGCATCTGTAGCACAAACTCAAAAAGGTTCTGGGACACTGTAAAGTCCATGAAGAAAAATAGCACCACCTCCCAGCTGCCCACTGCAGTAAGGCTAGGAAACACTTACCACTGATAAATCCACTATAATCGAGAATTTCAAAAAGCATTTTTCTACGGCATTGCCATGCCTTCCACCTGGCTACCCCTACCCCGATCAACAGCCCTCCATCCCCCACAGCAACTCGCCCAAGCCTCCCCATTTCCAGATAGCTCATGTTCTGAAAGAGCTGCTAAATCTGGACCCCTACAAATCAGCCGGGCTAGACAATCTGGACCCTCTCTAAAATTATCTGTCGAAATGGTTGCAACCCCTATTACTAGCCTGTTCAAACCCTTTCGAATCGTCTGAGATTCCAATAGACTGGAAAGCTGCCGCAGTCATCGGTCCCTTCAAAAGGGGGAGACTCTAGACCCAAACTGCTACAGACCAATATCTATCCTACCCTGCCTTTCTAAGGTCATCGAAAGCCAAGTTAACAAAGAGATCACCGACCATCTCGAATCCCACCGTACCTTCTCCGCTATGCAATCTGGTTTCAGAGCTGGTCACGGGTGCACCTCAGCCATGCTCAAGGTCCTAAACGATATCATAACCACCATCGATGATGGTGGCCAAGGCTTTCGACTCTGTCAATCACCATATTCTTATCGGTAGACTCAACAGCCTTGGTATCCCAAATGACTGCCTCGCCTGGTTCACCGACTTCTTCTCTGATAGAGTTCAGTGTGTCAAATTGGAGGGCCTGTTGTCCGGACCTCTGGCAGTCTTCTATGGGGGTGCCAGAGTGTTCAATTCTCGGGCCGACTATTTCCTCTGTATCAATGATGTTGCTCTTGCTGCTGGTGATTCTCTGATCCATTTCGAAACAGACGACACCATGCTGTATACCTCTGGCCCTTCTTTGGACACTTAACTAACCTCCAGATGAGCTTCAACGCCTCCCCTTCTGTGGCCTCCAACTGATCTTAAATGCAAGCTCGTCAACCGCAACTACCGATCGCTGCCCGCAACTGCCCGCCCCGCCCGCCCACCCAACCAGCACCACTACTCTGGACTAGAGGTCGACCGATTAATCGGAATGGCCGATTAATTAGGGTCGATTTCAAGTTTTCATAACAATCGGAAAATGGTATTTTTGGACAACGGTTTGGACATTTTTAACACTTATTTAATATTTATTTATCTAGGCAAATCAGTCAAGAACACATTCTTATTTTCAATGACGGCCTAGGGACGGTGGATTAACTGCCGTGTTCAGATTTTTACCTTGTCAGCCCGGGGGAATCAATCTTGCAACCGTACAGTTAACTCGTCCAATGCTCTAACCACCTGATTACATAGCACTCCACGAGGAGACTGCCTGTTACGCGAATGCAGTAAGCTAAAACTTATCTTATAAAAAACAATCAATCATAATCACTAGTTATCTACACATGGTTGATGATATTACTAGTTTATCTAGCGTGTCCTGCGTTGCATATAATCGATGCGGTGCGTATTGTTGCTCCAATGTGTACCTAACCATAAACATCAATGCCTTTCTTAAAATCAACACAAAAGTATTTACTTTTAAACCTGCATATTTAGCTAAAAGAAATCCAGGTTAGCAAGCAATATTAACCAGGTGAAACTGTGTCACTTCTCTTGCGTTCATTGCACGCAGAGTCAGTGTATATGCAAGTTTGGGCAGCCTGGCTTTTTGCAAACTAATTTGCCAGAATTTTACGTAATCATGACATAACATTGAAAGTTGTACAATGTAACAGGAATATTTAGACTTAGGGATGCCACCCGTTAGATAAAATACCGAACGGTTCCCGATTTCACTGAAATAGTAAACGTCTTGTTTTCGAGATGACGGTTTCCAGATTCGACCATATTAATGACCAAATGCTCGTATTTCTGTGTGTTATGTTATAATGAAGTATGACTTGATCGAGCAGTCTGAGCGGTGGTAGGCAGCAGCAGGCTAGTAAAGCATTCATTCAAACAGCACTTTCGAGCGTTTTGCCAGCAGCTCGTTGCTGTGCTTCAAGCATTGCGCTGTTTATGACTTCAAGCCTGTCAACTCCCGAGATTAGGCTGGTGTAACAGATGTGAAATGGCTAGCTAGATAGCGGGGTGCGCGCTAATAGCATTTCACACGTTACTCCCTCTGAGACTTGGAGTGGTTGATCCCCTTGCTATGCATGGGTAACGCTGCTTCGAGGGTGGCTGTTGTCGATGTGTTCCTGGTTCGAGCCCAGGAAGGAGCGAGGAGAGGGACGGAAGCTATACTGTTGCACTGGCAATACTAAAGTGCCTATAAGAACATCCAATAGTCAAAGGTTAATGAAATACAAATGGTAGAGAGAAATAGTCCTATAATAACTACAACCTAAAAATTCTTACCTGGGAATATTGAAGACTCATGTTAAAAGGAACCAACATCGTTCATATGTTCTCAAGTTCTGAGCAAGGAACATAAACGTTAGCTTTCTTACATGGCACAACGAGACGTGGTGTGGTCACAAAAGCATACAGGAACTCAAGTCCTTCTGTTCACCTGATTTAGAATTCCTCACAATCAAATGTTGACCGCATTATCTACCAAGGGAATTCTCTTCGATTATAATCACAGCCGTATATATTCCCCCCCAAGCAGACACATTGATGGCTCTGAAAGAACTCTATTTGACTCTTTGCAAACTGGAATCCATACATCCTGAGGCTGCATTCATTGTAGCTGGGGATTTTAACAAGGCTAATCTGAAAACAAGACTCCCTAAATTGTATCAGCATATCGATTGCGCAACCAGGGATGGCAAAACCTTGGATCACTGCTATTCTAACTTCCGCGACGCATATAAGGCCCTGCACTGCCCTCCTTTCGGAAAAGCTGACCACGAGTCCGTTTTGTTGATCCCTGCCTACAGACAGAAACTAAAACAAGAAGCTCCCACGCTGAGGTCTGTTCAACGCTGGTCCGACCAATCTGATTCCACACTCCAAGACTGCTTCCATCACGTGGACTGGGATATGTTTCGTATTGCGTCAGACAACATTGACGAATACGCTGATTCGGTGTGCGAGTTCATTAGAACGTGCGTTGAAGATGTCGTTCCCATAGCAACGATTAAAACATTCCCAAACCAGAAACCGTGGATTGATGGCAGCATTCGCGTGAAACTGAAAGCGCGAACCACTGCTTTTAAATCAGGGCAAGGTGACCGGAAACATGACCGAATACAAACAGTGTAGCTATTCCCTCCGCAAGGCAATCAAACAAGCTAAGCGTCAGTATAGAGACAAAGTAGAATCTCAATTCAACGGCTCAGACACAAGAGGTATATGGCAGGGTCTACAGTCAATCACGGATTACAAAAAGAAAACCAGCCCCGTCACGGACCAGGATGTCTTGCTCCCAGGCAGACTAAATAACTTTTTTGCCCGCTTTGAGGACAATACAGCGCCACTGACACGGCCTGCAACAAAAACATGCGGCCTCTCCTTCACTGCAGCCGAGGTGAGTAAAACATTTAAACGTGTTAACCCTCGCAAGGCTGCAGGCCCAGACGGCATCCCCAGCCGCGCCCTCAGAGCATGCGCAGACCAGCTGGCCGGTGTGTTTACGGACATATTCAATCAATACCTATCCCAGTCTGCTGTTCCCACATGCTTCAAGAGGGCCACCATTGTTCCTGTTCCCAAGAAAGCTAAGGTAACTGAGCTAAACGACTACCGCCCCGTAGCACTCACTTCCGTCATCATGAAGTGCTTTGAGAGACTAGTCAAGGACCATATCACCTCCACCCTACCTGACACCCTAGACCCACTCCAATTTGCTTACTGCCCAAATAGGTCCACAGACGATGCAATCTCAACCACACTGCCCTTACCCATCTGGACAAGAGGAATACCTATGTGAGAATGCTGTTCATCGACTACAGCTTGGCATTTAACACCATAGTACCCTCCAAGCTCGTCATCAAGCTCGAGACCCTGGGTCTCGACCCCGCCCTGTGCAATTGGGTACTGGACTTCCTGACGGGCCGCCCCAGGTGGTGAGGGTAAGAAACAACATCTCCACCCCGCTGATCCTCAACACTGGGGCCCCACAAGGGTGCGTTCTGAGCCCTCTCCTGTACTCCCTGTTCACCCACGACTGCGTGGCCACGCACGCCTCCAACTCAATCATCAAGTTTGCGGACGACACAACAGTGGTAGGCTTGATTACCAACAACGACGAGACGGCCTACAGGGAGGAGGTGAGGGCCCTCGGAGTGTGGTGTCAGGAAAATAACCTCACACTCAACGTCAACAAAACTAAGGAGATGATTGTGGACTTCAGGAAACAGCAGAGGGAACACCCCCCTATCCACATCGATGGAACAGTTGGGTAGCAAGTTAAGTTCCTCGGCGTACACATCACAGACAAACTGAATTGGTCCACCCACACAGACAGCATTGTGAAGAAGGCGCAGCAGCGCCTCTTCAACCTCAGGAGGCTGAAGAAATTCGGCTTGTCACCAAAAGCACTCGCAAACTTCTACAGATGCACAATCGAGAGCATCCTGGCGGGCTGTATCACCGCCTGGTACGGCAACTGCTCCGCCCACAACCGTAAGGCTCTCCAGAGGGTAGTGAGGTCTGCACAACGCATCACCGGGGGCAAACTACCTGCCCTCCAGGACACCTACACCACCCGATGTTACAGGAAGGCCATAAAGATCATCAAGGACAACAACCACCCGAGCCACTGCCTGTTCACCCCGCTATCATCCAGAAGGCGAGGTCAGTACAGGTGCATCAAAGCTGGGACCGAGAGACTGAAAAACAGCTTCTATCTCAAGGCCATCAGACTGTTAAACAGCCACCACTAACATTGAGTGGCTGCTGCCAACACACTGACTCAACTCCAGCCACTTTAATAATGGGAATTGATGGGAAATGTAAAATATATCACTAGCCACTTTAAACAATGCTACCTAATATAATGTTTACATACCCTACATTATTCATCTCATATGTATACGTATATACTGTACTCTATCATCTACTGCATCTTTATGTAATACATGTATCACTAGCCACTTTAACTATGCCACTTTGTTCACATACTCCTCTCATGTATATACTGTACTCGATACCATCTACTGTATCTTGCCTATGCCGCTCTGTACCATCACTCATTCATATATCTTTATGTACATATTCTTTATCCCCTTACACTTGTGTATAAGACAGTAGTCTTGGAATTGTTAATTAGATTACTTGTTGGTTATTACTGCATTGTCGGAACTAGAAGCACAAGCATTTCGCTACACTCGCATTAACATCTACTAACCATGTGTATGTGACAAATAAAATTTGATTTGACATATTGCACTTTTACTTTCTTCTCCAACACTTTGTTTTTACATTATTTAAACAAACTTGAACACGTTTCATTATTTATTTGAGGCTAAATTGATTTTATTGATTTTTTATTAGGTTAAAATAAGTTAATTCAGTATTGTTGTAATTGTCATTATTACAACAACAAAAAAAAATTAAATCTGCTTTTTTTGATCCTCCAATAAATCTGTATCGGTGTTGAAAAATAATAATCGGTCGACCTCTACTCTGGACGGTTCTGACTTACAATATTTGGACAACTACAAATACCTAGGTGTCTGGTTAGACTGTAAAGTCTCCTTCCAGACTCACATTAAGCATCTCCAATCCAAAATTAAATGTAGAAATGGCTTCCTATTTCGCAACAAAGCATCCTTCACTCATGCTGCCAAACATACCCTCGTAAAACTGACCATCCTACCGATCCTCGACTTCGGCGATGTCATTTACAATAAAAGCCTCCAACACTCTACTCAACAAATTGGATGCAGTCTATCACAGTGTCATCAGTTTTGTAACCAAAGCTCCATATACTACCCACCACTGCGACATGTACGCTCTCGTTGGCTGGCTTTGCTTCATACTCGTCGCCAAACCCACTGGTTCCAGGTCATCTATAAGTCTCTTTTAGGTAAAACCCCGCCTTATCTCAGCTCACTGGTCACCATAGCAGCACCCACCCGTAGCACGCGCTCCAGCGGGTATATCTCACTGGTCACCTCCAAAGCCAATTCCTCTTTTGGCCGCCTTTCCTTCCAGTTCTCTGCTGCCAATGACTGGAAGGAACTGCAAAAATCACTAAAGCTGGAGACTCATATCTCCCTCAATAGCTTTAAGCATCAGTTGTCAGAGCAGCTCACAGATCACTGCACATAGCCCATCTGTAAATAGCCCATGCAACTACCTCATCCCCATATTGTATTTTTTTATTTTGCTCTTTTGCCCCCGAGTAGCTCTACTTGCACGTTCATCTTCTGCACATCTACCATTCCAGTATTTAATTGCTATTTTGTAATTACTTTGCCACCATGGCCTAGATATTGCCTTACTCACCTTATCCAACCTCATTTGCACACACTGTATATAGACTTTTTCTACTGTATTATTGACTGTGTGTTTGTTTATTCCATGTGTAACTCTGTGTTGTTGTGTGTCAAACTACTTTGCTTTATCTTGGCCAGGTCGCAGTTGCAAATGAGAACTTGTGCTCAACCAGCCTACCTGGTTAAATAAAGGTGGGGGGGGAAATGTATATATTTTTCTTTTTAAGCACCACAGCAAAAAGTCAAAATCATTGACTGACCTACATGCACCATATTTGCAAAGTGTAAGTGCAATTCAGGACACATGCAGCCAGCAGTTGACTTCCATTCAAAAAACTACAATTGTCTACGTTATCTATTGTAGCATCAATAAGGGATGGAGACAGGTGCATATCTTTGGCTTTACCTCTTGTTCCAGTTGCCATATCTGCCACCTTCTGAAAGGCTTCCAGGAAAGAGCCTGTGACGACGATAGTTGTCCTAAAAAATAAAAACAAATACAATGATACACATTACAATTAAACCACTTTAAAAAAGGCATATTGCAGTGAAACATTTGATTTTCCTGTGTTTTAAATACACTCAGTGGCCAGTTTATTACGTACATCCATCTTGTATCGGGTCGTACCGGCCTTTGCTTCCAGAACAGCCTGAATTCTTAGGGACATGGAAACATATCTCAATTGGTATCAAGGGACCTAATGTGTGCCAGGTAAACATTCCCACACCGTTACACCATCAGCCTGTACCATTGAGACCAGGCTGGATGTGGCCATGGACTAGAGGTCGACCGATCAATCGGAATGGCCGATGAATTAGGGCCGATTTCATGTTTTCATAACAATCGGAAATCTGTATTTTTGGGTGCCGATTTGACTTTTCTTTAATGTATATATATATATATATATACACACACACCTTTATTTAACTAGGCAAGTCACATTCTTATTTTCAATGGCGGCCAAGGAACGGTGGGTTAACTGCCGTGGTCAGGGGCAGAACAGATTTTCACCGTGTCAGCTCAGCGGATCCAATCTTGCAACCTTACAGTTAACTAGTCCAACACAATAACGACCTGCCTCTCTCTCGTTGCACTCCACAAGGAGACTGCCTGTTACGCGAATGCAGTAAGCCAAGGTAAGTTGCTAGCTAGCATTAAACTTATCTTCTAAAAAACAATCATAATCACTAGTTAACTACACATGGTTGATGATATTACTAGATATTATCTAGCATGTCCTATGCGTTGCATATAATGTGACTGAGCATACAAGTATCTGACTGAGCGGTGGTAGGCAGAAGCAGGCGCATAAACATTAATTCAAACAGCACTTTCGAGAGTTTTGCCAGCAGCTCTTCATTGTGCGCTGTTTATGACTTCAAGCCTATCAACTCCCGAGATGAGGCTGGTGTAACCGAAGTGAAATGGCTAGCTAGTTAGCGCGCGCTAACTAGAGGGACGGAAGCTATACTGTTTCACTGGCAATACTAAAGTGCCTATAAGAACATCCAATAGTCAAAGGTTAATGAAATACAAATGGCATAGAGGGAAATAGTCCTATAATTCCTATAATAACTACAACCTAAAACTTCTTACCTGGGAATATTTTAGACTCATGTTAAAAAGGAACCACCAGCTTTCATATGTTCTCATGTTCTGAGCAAGGAACTGAAACGTTAGCTTTCTTACATAGCACATATTGCACTTTTACTTTCTTCTCCAACACTGTTTTTGCATTTAAACCAAATTGAACATGTTTCATTATTTACTTGAGGCTAAATTGATTTTATTGATGTATTATATTAAGTTAAAATCGGTGTTCATTCAGTATTGTTGTAATTGTCATTATTACAAATTTTAAAAAATTAAACATTTTAAAAATAGTTAATTTAAATCGGTATTGGCTATCAGTCCTCCAATAAATCGGTAACTGCGTTGAAAAATCATTTAAAAAAAATCGGTCAACCTCTAGTGTGTATGGCCCAATAAATCACTCGGACCAAGCATCCTGACATCCAGGACCTGCATACTAGGCAGTGTCAGAGAAAGGCCCAAAAAATTGTCAAAGACTCCAGTCACCCAAGCCACAGGTTCTCTACCGCATAGCAAGTAGTACCAGAGCGCCAAGCCAAGGACCAAAGGGCTCCTTAACAGCTTCTACTCCCAAGCCATGAGACTGCTGAACAATTAATCAAATGACAACCTGGACTAATTACATTGACCACCCCCCTTTGTTTATTATTTATGCTTAGTCACTTTACAAATTACCTCGACTAACCTGTACCCCCTGCACTTTGACTCGGTACTGGTAGCCCCTCGTTATGTAATTTCTTGTCTTAGATTATTTTCTCTTTTTTTATACTTTAGTTCATTTAGTAAATACTTAACTATTTCTTGAACTGCATTGTTGGTTAACCTCTCTGGGTAATGTGGGACGCTAGCATCCCACCTGGCCAAAAGCCAGAGAAAATGCAGAGCGCCAAATTCAAATAAATTACTATAAAAATCAAACATTCACTAAATCACACGTTAGATACCAAATTAAAGCTACACTTGTTGTGAATCCAACCAACATGTCAAATTTCAAAAAAGGGTTTTTGGTGAAAGAAAACAATGCTATTATCTGAGGATAATAGTAAACAAAGAGAGAACATATTTCAACCCTGCAGGCGCGACACAAAACGCAGAAATAAAAATATAAATCACGCCTTTCATTTGACGAGCTTCTTCTGTTGGCACTCCAAAATGTCCAATAAACATCACAAATGGTCCTTTTTTGATTAATTCCGTCGATGTATATCCAAAATGTCCATTTATTTGACACGTTTGATCGAGAAAAAACACAGGTTCCAACTTGCGCAATGTGACTACAAAATATCTCAAACGTTACCTGTAAACTTCACCAAAACATTTCAAACTACTTTTGTAATACATCTTTAGGTATTTTTTTACATAAATAATCGATAAAATTGAAGACTGGATGATCTGTGTTCAATACAGGAGGAAAACAAACTGACGCTACTTTTCTGGTCACGCGCCTCTAACTAACAGTACACTTCAAGTGACCCTCGTTTTGAACAGGCATACTTCTTCATTACACAAAGGAAAAACCTCAACCAATTTCTAAAGACTGGTGACATCCAGTGGAAGCCGTAGGAACTGCAAGAAATCTGGATTCCCAATGAAAACCCATTGAAAAGAGAGTGACCTCAACAACAAAAATCAGAATGGTTTTTCCTGCTACATAAGTTCTGTTATACTCACAGACATGATTCAAGCAGCTTTAGAAACTTTTGAGTTTCCTATCCACATCTACAAATAATAGGCATATCTTATCTTCTGGGAATGAGTAGCAGGCAGTAGAATTTGGGCATGCAATTTCATCCGGACATGAAAATACTGCCCCGTCACCAAGAAGTTAAGCTTGTAAATATGAATTTCACGGGAAGGTTTATCTAAACATGTTGTATTTGGCGCCACTCCTGCTTTGTCTTGACTGTGTGTTTAGGGTCATTGTCCTGTTGGAAGGTGAAACTCCACCCAAAGTCTGTGGTCCTGAGCACTCTGGAGAAGGTTTTCATCAAGGATCTCTGTACTCTGTTCATCTTTCCCCAATCCTGACTAGTCTCACAGTCCCTGCTGCTGAAAAACATCCCCACAGCATGATGCTGCCACCACACTTCACCTTGAGGATGGTGCCAGATTTCCTCTAGATGTGAATCTTGGACTTCAGGGCAAAGAGTTCCATCAGACCAGAGAACCTTGTTTTTCCATGGTCTGAGAGTCTTTAGTTGCCTGTTGGCAAACTCCAAGCGGGAGTGTGCCTCTTGCTGAGGAGTGGCATCCACCTGGCCACTACCATAAATGCCTGATTAGTGGAGCGCTGCAGAGATGGTTGTTCTTCTGGAAGGTTTTCCCATCTCAACAGAGGAACTCTGTCAGGATGACCATCGGGTTCTTGGTCACCTCCCTGACCAAGGGCCTTGTCCCTGATTGTTGTTTGGCTAGGTGGCCAGCTCTAGGAAGATTCTTGATGGTTCCAAAATTCTTCCATTTAAGAATGATGGAGGTCACTGTGTTCTTGGGGACCTTCAATGCTGCAGAAATATTACGGTCCTCTTCCCCAGATCTGTGCCTGGACACAATCCAGTCTCGGATCTCTATGGACAATTCCTTCGACCACATGGCTTGGTTTTTGGTGTGACACGCAATGTCAACTGTGGGACCTTATATAGACTGGTGTGTGCCTTTCCAAATCATGTCCAATCAATTGAATTTACCACAGGTGGATTCCAATCAAGTTGTAGAAACATCTCAATGATGATTAATGGAAAATTGGACACACCTGAGCTCAATTTCCAGTCTCAAAGCAAAAAGTCTGAGTTTATTTTTAATACATTAGTAAATATTTTGAAAAACCTGTTTTGGCCTTGTCATTATGGGGTATTGTGTATGGATTTCTGAGGAAATGTTTATTTAATCCATTTTAGAAAAAGGCTGTAATGTAACAAAATGTGGATAAAGTCAAGGGGTCTGAACACTTTCGAAGGCTATGTGCAGCACTTAATTTTAAAATCCTCGAATTATCAAATCAGTTCGGTTTCCTGCTCAACACCTGTCAAACTCAGACATATACTAAAAGGAATGTCGATTTGCAAGGGACTAGTATGATCAGAGGTTCTTGTAATTTGTAAAAAAAAAAAAAAAAAAAGTCATTTCTTCCCCCGGCTGGAATTCTTACTCTCCTACGTAAAAATGACAGACATCGCAGATTCAGACAGGACTTAAAATTACAGATGTAGTGCTCTTGCACATAATAGCATAACCTTAACATCACAGTAAAAGGGGCAGCGCAAGTATCCCTTGGCAACTTAGCAAACTTGCTGGATATTTGTTAGCTAGCCAACCTTCCTACAGTAATTTAGTAAGTGTTACATTTTTACCATTCCCTTCAGGCTGGGTGCCATGTCACAACATGGTCATAAATAAACATTTTAAATAACGGTCATCCAACTCAGAATTACAAGTCAGAAACTGAGGCAACATCCCAGAGCTCCAACCAGACATTTTTCAGTCTGAGCTTGTTTTGTTTGAGTTCACAGTTGTCTTGAAAGCACCAAAAGTAATACGTTAGGGCGTGGCATACGGCATAGCTTTTTTACTAAGCAGAACGTGCTAAAGAGTATGTAGTACGATTAGTACACAGTATGCCATTTAAATAAGTAGTGGGCAAGTCAGATTTCAGACACGGCCTGTGACTGTTTCGATGACAGGAAGGTCAGTCCTAAATCACGGTTAGGAAAACCCCTACATAACTACGCCTTATACCCATTTTCTTATTGCCCTTTAGATGGAAGTTTCTGGGATTTTAAATCATTATTAAATGTAGACATTGTTCCCCTAGTGAGTATGCCATTGCTTTATATATTGGATTGTTTAACTGTGATCTGTTAAAAATAGACTAATCTGTCATTTGTATGGATTCTTTTGCAAATGTTCCAAAGTGGGAATCAATTTGTTTTCAATATTGTCACCCTAGTGAGTTTAATTTAGGTAGAGTATTGTGCATTTCCAAACAGAGGTGAAACAGCTTCACCCACTCGTGTCTGGACTAGACGTTTCCCCAAAACAGCACTCTTGTACTGGCCTGAGGGGTATCCTATGAAGCAGGTTTGAAGAGTTATTAGCGAGGTAACTTTGGTAAATTCTGGATAAACTGTCATACGAAAGCGTCTCACCTTTCAGCCTGGTACATTTCAATGGCAACGAATCCTTCAGAACTAAAATGGTTAAGGCATAGGCAGACCTGCTCCAGACAGCATATGGAGTCATGGAGGACACAGTAGCTCAGACACAGAGCATCAATGGCTGTATTGTAGAGACCCTGTAATGTACTGTGAGTGCTGGGTGGTATTACCGATGAGGACCAGGGTATCAGGTGTTACGGCTGTGAATGGCCATCGGTGGCTCTCACTCGTAACCAAGATAGGTTGGTGGAAATACTACAACTTGACAATCGTCAGCAAGCTTGGCCAATGGAAACTGTTTGACGGGAAGAGCAGAGAGGTGCCATTGTTACAGGGTAATAATTGGCAGAGTATGGCAACACTGTTCCTTGTGACGCTCCTTCCTTCAATCACTATTAAACGACAGACCCAAAATAAATCAAGAGAGACACACGACTGCTGAATCCCAAGTCAACCTTTACTCCAAGCAAATGGACATGTAGAGATATGGGGGGCGTAAAGCAAGCAATATGGTGAAAAATTCAACCAAGCTCATCGGAAGGCAATGTGGAACAAGTTCCATATTGCTAAAAACCTATATCAGTAACCTCCTTGGGTATACAGGAGTAATTGTTTTGGGTCTAGGACAGGGCTCTCCAACCATGTTTCTGTAGAGCTACCATCCAGTAGATTTTTGCGCCAACCCTAATCTAGTGCCCCTTGATTCTAATAATTAGCTGGTTGATGAACTGAATCAGTTTAGTTACAACTGTGGTTGTAGCGAAAACCTACAGGAGGATAGCTCTCCGGGAACAGGGTTGGAGAGTCCTGGTCTAGGAGTTAATTTTAACATTCAGGAGTAAAGTGGGTGGCTAGCCTAAAGTACCAAAGAGACGGTGGCTTCAGAAAGTATTCACACCCCTCAACTTTTTCCACATTTTGTTGTGCTACAACCTGCATTTAAAATGGAGGCCCTTTTAGCGGGTGGAATGGCAGAGAACAATTCATTATGGTACTTTATGGTAAGTTTACAAACATGCTATGATCAATAGAATTGAAACTTGTATCTCACGACTGTAAATGGTGAAATACAGTACCAGTAAAATGTTTGGACACCTACTCGTTCAAGGGTTTTTCTTTATTTTTACTATTTTCTACATTGTAGAATAATAGTGAAGACATCAAAACTATGAAATAACATATGGAATCAACCTGGCGACCATGCCTGTACATGCACGCTGACACGTTTCCTCCGACACATTGGTGTGGCTGGCTTCTGGGTTAAGGGGGCATTGTGTCAAGAAGTAGCGCGACTTGGTTGGGTTTCGGAGGACGCACGGCTCTCGACCTTCGCCTCTCTGTTCCTGTTTTATGACTGGCCATTGTTCAATTCTGACACCAATTTAAATGTACCATTAACATCCCTAATACTAAACTAATTGACAGAATGAAAAGGAAGCCTGTACAAACAAATATTCCAACAAGGAACTAAAGTCATACTGCAAAAAATGTGGCCAAGCAATTAACTTTTTGTCCTAAATACAAAGTGTTATGTTTGGGGCAAATCCAATACAACAAATTACTGAGTACCACTCTCCATATTTTCAAGCACAGTGGTGGCTGCATCATGTTATGGGTATGCTTGTAATGGTTAAGGACTGGGGAGGTTTTCAGGATAAAAATAAATAAATGGAATGGAGCTTAGCACAGGCAAAATCCTGGAGGAAGACCTGGTTCAGTCTGCTTTCCACCAGACACTGAGATTAATTCTTCTTGAACATCTACGGCAAGACCTGAAAATGGTTGTCTAGCAATGATCAAGGACCAATTTGACAGAGCTGTTAGTGAAACAATGAAAATAATAAATTTGCAAATGTTGCACAATCCAGGTGTGGAAAGCTCTTAGAGACGTACCCAGAAAGACTCACAGCTTTAAAATCACTGCCAAAAGGTGTTTATACAAAGTATTGACTCTGGGGTGTGAACTTCTTTGTAAATGATATATCTGTATTTCATTTTCAAGACATTTGAAAACATGTTTTCAATGTCCTTATGTAGTGTTGTGTAGATTGGTGAACAAATATTAAATCCATTTTGAAAAAGTCAACAGGTATGAATACTTCCTGAAGGCACTGTTTGTTGGTCTGCTTACTCCTAGGGTGGTTGAGCAAGGCAGTGCCCTGCCCTCCAGTTGCCCTGACAGTATGCTATATTAGCGCCAGTGCTAATTGGGCATGAGTGAAGCGAACACGGTGATGTTTTTATCAACTCAAGTGGACCGCAGGGAGTCATTATCCTCATTTTCAATTTTTCTCCCGAGGGCAGCGAGGCAGTGCTGTGGCCAGAATATATGCTGACCCTGCAAACATGACCTTCCATTTCATATGAGATCTCTATACAGAGTCGTATCTGGCCAAGAAATCTGCAGGAAACTGGCTGTTATTTTATGTCATCGGGGATGGGTTTTCAGTCATTACTTCACTGTTCATCTTTGGCACATGCAAACACAGATCCTTTTTGCAAATGAATGGATATTGATTGAGAGGGGTTGCAGAGGCAAGGGTTAGTTCTTACCTTAGCTGGGATTGCAGCTTCACTCCTTTGGTTACAAAGTCCTCCCAGGCTGGATAACTAGCCTGTAAAGAAAACGCATGGGGATTAGATGTTAAAAACAGTAGTAAATCATTAAATATATAGGACATAAACATTTCATGTCAGCAGCTACTAGACCATTCTATGATACTGCAATTGCTTAGATGATTTAACTCAATCAAGTCCATTTTTAATTGGATGTGAAGGATATTGCCTGTTACTGGGAAAAGGAGTGGGTCAGGGAGGCTTGAACAGTCAATAGGGCTGCTGCATTGAACCAGTTGGAGTTCAAATCAAATTGTATTGGTCACACATTTAGCAGCATTTATTTCGCATGTAGCGAAATGCCTGTGTTCCTAGCTCTAATAGTGCAGTTATAAATGCTAGTTTACTAAGGGGTTCTTCTGTATGTGAAATTAAATATAAGGCCGCAGCTGTCTGTCAAGTCCCAATATTTCAGAGGCAAAAACATAGCACTGGCTACAGAACATGAGTAGAAATTAAAGCCTAAACATCACAGAGCCAACTAAAGGACCACTGCATGGTGCACAAAAATAAGTAAAATTCTATAGAGATGATTCAATGTAAAAATAGAAACAGAGGTAGGCCTAGCCAAAACTTGGTCACCTGTTAATAGCTGACCCAAGCCGCTGTTGATAAAATGTGGGGTGGATAATGCCGCTTAGACAATAAGTCTCAAACGTTTAGCCTCTTATCGGCCAAGCCAAGCTGTTCGCTCCCACTGCAAGCACGCACCTCGGCTGAATTAAATATATTAGACCACAGGAGATGAACCACCACTGAGGCCAGTCAGTCACTTTTCCCTTTGTCACATTTTAACCTAAATTTGCTTACATTTATTTAACAAGGCTAGTCAGTTAAGAGAAAATTCTTATTTACAATGACTGCCTACCCCGGCCAAATTGTGTGCCGCCCTATGGGACTCCCAATCATGGCCGTTTGTGATACAGCATGGAATCAAACCAGGGTCTGTAGTGACGCCTCTAGGACAGATGCAGTGCCTTAGACCGCTGTGCGGAGCCCCACTACATTTCATAGAACTTGCTTTATATGGACATGGAGCTTCCATTACTAAACTCAACTTCTCCATTGGAAAAAAGTTCAAAATAGAATGACTACTCTTTTTGCTCAGACAACGCCATGACTGTAGTCACCTGCTATTCCTACAAATCTGACAACCCTAATCCTGCACTGTTCGAGTGACCATTGGAAAAGGGGCCAGCGAAGGCAGAGTGGGCAGTCACTGATGCAACCTGGCTCTGGATGAAGAGAAGAAGTCCACCGTGCCACTTGGGTCATGAACCAATGCACACATGGATGTAACAGGTGGTGTTTGTTTTGTACCTTCCGTCTCCAAAAGGGGCTATTTGGTGTGTGACTATCCACTAACAATTAAGAATCAAATCAACCTTTGTCCTTGGCCGAGGGAGCGATTGATCCAGAAAGCTACTGGAAGTAGTCACTACGAAACAAGGACATTAACTACAGAACAAGCCATGTATGCAAT
This sequence comes from Oncorhynchus tshawytscha, assembly GCF_018296145.1. Lineage (NCBI taxonomy): Eukaryota > Metazoa > Chordata > Actinopteri > Salmoniformes > Salmonidae > Oncorhynchus > Oncorhynchus tshawytscha. Next base: position 55,661,616 of record NC_056430.1, read on the forward strand.
GTAGAAATGAAATAAATAATTTCTCCTTGAATTGTGACAGTAAATGACCTGCTTCAACAAACCAATCCTTATGTAAGTTCACATAGTGAGTAAACGAGCCCAGTGAGTAAACGAGATACGTCAACATGATAATGAGCCTTTTGCTGCCCCAAGGCCAGTGAGAAAAAAAATAAGCTTTTTTCCCCCCTGTTGGCAACAGAGCAATACAGCTGTTATGCGCTACAGTTTTAAGAGATGTGCTGACTCGCAGAGGTAATGTATTCTAGAGGAGGAAAATAAACTGATAGTGATCTCTATGGAGCGATTTCTGAGGAAACAAATAACTCTAAACCGGTTTCTCAGCACAAACATTCTAGGAAATCCTTGTTTGCCTTTCAGGCTACATAGAATTGGTTAAGGTTGGGAAGTACTCAAAGTTTTATTGGGGCCGTTCCAACAAGATATGACACCAACCATCTCAGATTGTTCTGAAATCATTTATGTAGTTAGAAACATAAGATTATCATTCCTGCAACATTATTTGTTGAAATATAATTGGAGAAATTAAGCTAATTGATTGCATCCAAATTAGCCATTTTAATTTCTAAGTTTAAAATAAAATCCAATAAATATACACTACCGTTCAAAAGTTTGGGGTCACTTAGAAATGTCCTTGAAAGAAGGGCGCTTTGTTTTTTGTGTATTTAAAATGTCAAAATTGAGCCGAAAACAGTGTAGACATTGTTAACTTGACGCACCCCATCCCATTAGCGGAATCATTTATCAACACGCACTGAATTGCAGCGCGCCATATTCAAATAAAATTACTAAACATATTTCCTTTTCATGAAATCACAATATAGCAAAACACAGCTTCGCTTGTTGTTAATCCACCTGTCGTGTCAGATTGAGAATATACTTTACAGCGAAAGCAATCCAAGCGTTTGTGTAGACAAAACATTATGAACACCTAGCATCAAAGTAGCGTGGGATCTTTGATCATATTGATGATCTTCAGACGTTTTCACTCACGAGACTCCCAGTTACACAATAAATGTTCTTGTTCCATAAAGATTATTTTTATATCCAAAATACCTCCATTTGTTTGGCGCGTTATGTTTAGAAATCCACAGGCTCGAGCGGTCACGACATCGCAGACAAATTCCAAATAGTATCCGTAATGTCCACAGAAATATGTCAAACGTTTTTTATAATCCATCCTCAGGTTGCTTTTAAAATATATAATCGATAATATATCAACCGGGACAGTCGCTTTTTCAATAGGAGAGGGAGAGACAATGGCTGTCCCACTCTGTTGCACAAGCAAAACTCATGCGAACACCCAGCTATCCACTGACGCGATGTTGTCTTTCTCGCTCATTTTTCAAAATAAAAGCCTGAAACTATGTTTAAAGACTTGACACCTTGAGGAAGCGATAGGAAAAGGAATCTGGTTGATATCCCTTTAAATGGAGCGAAGGCCAGCTATGGAACATGGAGCTTTCAAAATAGCCACTTCCTGGTTCGATTTTCCTCCGGTTTTCGCCTGCAATATCAGTTCTGTTATACTCACAGACGATATTTTGACAGTTTTGTAAACTTTAGAGTGTTTTCTATCCTAATCTGACAATTCTATGCATATTCTAGTTTCTGGGCCTTAGAAATAGGTAGTTTCAAATGGGTACATTTTTCATTAAAAAAAATCAATACACTGCACCCTACACTCAACAAGTTAATGCTTTAAATGACTATCGTACCCGCAAAAACATCAGTCTCAACGTCAACAGTGAAGAGGCGACTCCAGGATGCTGGCCTTCTAGGCAGAGTTGCAAAGAAAAAGCCTTATCTCAGACTAGTCAATAAAAACAACACACTGGACAGAGGAACTCTGCCAGAAGGCCAGCATCCCGGAGTCGCCTCTTCACTGTTGACATTGAGACTGGTGTTTTGCAGGTACTATTTAATGAAGCTGCCAGTTGAGGACTTGTGAGGAGCCTGTTTCTCAAACTAGACAGTAATGTACTTGTCCTCTTGCCCAGTTGTGCACCGGGGCCTCCCACTCCTCTTTCTATTCTGGTTAGGGCCAGTTTGCGCTGTTCTGTGAATGGAGTAGTACACAGCGTTGTACGAGATCTTCAGTTTCTTGGTAATTTCTCGCATGGGATAGCCTTCATTTCTCAGAACAAGAATAGACTGATGAGTTTCTGAAGAAAATTCTTTGTTTCTGGCCATTTTCAACCTGTAAGCGAACCCACAAATGCTGATGCTCCAGATACCCAAGTAGCCTAAAGGCACGTTTAATTGCTTCTTTAACTTCTCTAGGATAGGGGGCAGCATTCGGAATTTTGGATGAAAAGCATGCCCAAATCCAACTGCCCGCTACTCATCCCCAGAAGATAAGACCTGCATATTATTCATTGGGAGTCCAGATTTTTAAGGGACCTTCTTGCAGTTCCTACGGCTTCCACTGGATGTCACCAGTCTTTAGAAATTGGTTGAGGTTTTTCCTTTGTGTAATGAATAAGTAGCACTGTTCAGAACGAGGGTCACTTGAAGTGTACTGTTAGATAGAGGCGCATGACCAGAAAGTTAGCTACAGTTTGTTTTCCTCCTGTATTGAACACAGATCATCCAGTCTTCAATATTATAGATTATTTACATAAAAAAATACCTAAAGATGTATTACAAAAGTAGTTTGAAATGTTTTGGTAAAGTTTACAGGTAACTTTTGAGATATTTTGTAGTCACGTTGCGCAAGTTGGAACCGGTGTTTATCTGGAGCAAACGTGCCAAATAAATGGACATTTTGGATATATAGACGGAATTAAATCGAACAAAAAGGACCATTTGTGATGTTTATGGGACATATCGGAGTGCCAACGGAAGAAGCTCGTCAAATGAAAGGCATGATTTATATTTTTATTTCTGTGTTTCGTGTCGCGCCTGCAGGGTTGAAATATCCTTTTCGCTCTTTGTTTACTGGGGTGCTATCCTCAGATAATAGCATCGTTTGCTTTCGCTGAAAAACCTTTTTGAAATCTGACATGTTGGCTGGATTCACAACAAGTGTAGCTTTAATTTGCCATCTTGCATGTGTGATTTCATGAAAGTTTGATTTTTATAGTAATTTATTTGAATTTGGCGCTCTGCATTTTCACTGGCTTCTGGCCATATCCCAGAGAGGTTTTAATCAGGACAACAGTTTTTAGCTGTGCTACCATAATTGCTAAAGGGTTTTCTAATGATCAATTAGCCTTTTAAAATTATAAACTTGGATTAGCTAACCAATGGGACGTTGTGAGCACAGGAGTGATGGTTGCTGATAATGGGCTTCTGTACGCCAATGTAGATAATCCATTTAAAAAATAAATTAGCTAGTCATTTACAACATTAACAATGTCTACACTGTTTTTTCTGAAAAATGTGATGTTATTTTAAAGTAAAAAAGTGCTTTTCTTTCAAAAACAAGGACATTTCTAAGTGACCCCAAAGTTTTTTAGGGTAGTGTAGTACGTAACATCTGATTTGGACCAAACCTTGAGATCCAAAAAAACAGTGCCCCACACAAACCCACCCCAACAACGAATATACAGTATCAGTTCTCCATGACTGACTAGTATGGCGCTGCGGCTCAGAGTAGGACTATCCCTGACACATGAGTGGGTGGCTTTTGACCATTTCTTTGGATTCCTCATGTCTAACTCATTGTTAGAAAAACTTGGTCCAAATCAGATGTTAAATATAGTACCTATGGGATATCATATGAATCCTATAGATAAACTTGCCAGTTTGGGTGCAATCAATTAGTTTAATTTCTCAGAGATCAAATTATATTTCAACAAAATCATTTTACGGGAATGCTAATCTTATGTTTCTAACTACATAAATGAACAGAAAAAAGGTGGGTGTCAAAATCCTCATGCTTTTGAGGTGTGATGACCCACTGTTCGATCAATTGCCGTCACAATGACTAATTGTTTGCGGGTGCTGTTTCACAGGCACTGTTTGATTTATATTACTTCGATAGAAATACCATGAAAACACAGGAAATGATAGATTCACACGGCAGCCTGAATGCAATAGCAAAACCGTAAATGAACAGTGGAGATGCTCTGAAATGGAAACCTGAGGCAATTGCACCTGGCAAAACGTGATCTGGATCAAAGGGGCTGGACAGTGTGGGATGGGGAGTATAGCCTATAGCCTGCAGTTTTGTGCTCGTCTCTCACCTTTCAAACTGGTTTCAGTAGCAGAATTCAATAAAATAAATAATTTTACAACTTCATGAAATTATGAAGGGGAAAATAGCTGTAGACTACTTGCAGGCTAGAAAACTGTGTGCATAGAGTCTAAGCACCACTTGTAGCCTACCAGTGCCAATGGTTTGTACCAAAGAGGCTGCTTTCCTGTGTCTGAAAAAAGCTTAAAGTGATCCACCCAGGAGAGCCCTCCCTGTTTCTTTCATGGTTTCACTTCCTTGATTCTTTTTTCTCCCTAGTGAGTAGAGCTCTTCTGAAGTTAGTCTCTCGAGTTGCTCTTTAAACTGCATTAAAGCCTTTGTATCGGAGTTGACTCCCGGAGAGAATCTCTATTACATTTTGCCGTTGCTATGGAAAGACGAAATGACGAACATACACCTACACTCCTACTGGCTAATTCTTGCGCCATTTCTCTGCCTCCAAAAACAGCATCAGGTATGCCACTAGAACGGATCATTGATCCTGTTGAACAGTAAAGTAGCGGACTTTGCTCCATTCAAGCTGAAGCTCAGCTGTCCTTCATTCATGCCTAGAGCTGTACCAACAGCGGAGCCAGCCTGCCCCCCGTGCTCCACTTATTGGATTAATAATTGATACAAAAAAAGATGACAGTCCAGCTCCTCTCGACACTTAAACTGCTACTAACAAGGGCCCTTAGGAGGCTAGGGGAGCCCGATAGCCCAGTAACAAATCAAATCAAATCAAATTTTATTTGTCACATACACATGGTTAGCAGATGTTAATGCGAGTGTAGCGAAATGCTTGTGCTTCTAGTTCCGACAATGCAGTAATAACGAGCAAGTAATCTAACTAACAATTCCAAAAAAAAACTACTGTCATACACAGTGTAAGGGGATAAAGAATATGTACATAAGGATATATGAATGAGTGATGGTACAGAGCAGCATAGGCAAGATACAGTAGATGATATCGAGTACAGTATATACATATGAGATAAGTATGTAAACCAAGTGGCATAGTTAAAGTGGCTAGTGATACATGTATTACATAAGGATGCAGTCGATGATATAGAGTACAGTATCAACGTATGCATATGAGATGAACAATGTAGGGTAAGTAACATTATATAAGGTAGCATTGTTTAAAGTGGCTAGTGATATATTTACATCATTTCCCATCGATTCCCATGATTAAAGTGGCTGGAGTAGAGTCAGTGTCATTGACAGTGTGTTGGCAGTAGCCACTCAATGTTAGTGGTGGCTGTTTAACAGTCTGATGGCCTTGAGATAGAAGCTGTTTTTCAGTCTCTCGGTCCCAGCTTTGATGCACCTGTACTGACCTCGCCTTCTGGATGGCAGCGGGGTGAACAGGCAGTGGCTCGGGTGGTTGATGTCCTTGATGATCTTTATGGCCTTCCTGTAGCATCGGGTGGTGTAGGTGTCCTGGAGGGCAGGTAGTTTGCCCCCGGTGATGCGTTGTGCAGACCTCACTACCCTCTGGAGAGCCTTACGGTTGAGGGCGGTGCAGTTGCCATACCAGGCGGTGATACAGCCCGCCAGGATGCTCTCGATTGTGCATCTGTAGAAGTTTGTGAGTGCTTTTGGTGACAAGCCGAATTTCTTCAGCCTCCTGAGGTTGAAGAGGCGCTGCTGCGCCTTCCTCACGATGCTGTCTGTGTGAGTGGACCAATTCAGTTTGTCTGTGATGTGTATGCCGAGGAACTTAAAACTTGCTACCCTCTCCACTACTGTTCCATCGATGTGGATGGGGGTGTTCCCTCTGCAGTTTCCTGAAGTCCACAATCATCTCCTTAGTTTTGTTGACGTTGAGTGTGAGGTTATTTTCCTGACACCACACTCCGAGGGCCCTCACCTCCTCCCTGTAGGCCGTCTCGTCGTTGTTGGTAATCAAGCCTACCACTGTTGTGTCGTCCGCAAACTTGATGATTGAGTTGGAGGCGTGCATGGCCACGCAGTCGTGGGTGAACAGGGAGTACAGGAGAGGGCTCAGAACGCACCCTTGTGGGGCCCCAGTGTTGAGGATCAGCGGGGAGGAGATGTTGTTGCCTACCCTCACCACCTGGGGGCGGCCCGTCAGGAAGTCCAGTACCCAGTTGCACAGGGCGGGGTCGAGACCCAGGGTCTCGAGCTTGATGACGAGCTTGGAGGGTACTACGGTGTTGAATGCCGAGCTGTCGATGAACAGCATTCTCACATAGGTATTCCTCTTGTCCAGATGGGTTAGGGCAGTGTGCAGTGTGGTTGAGATTGCATCGTCTGTGGACCTATTTGGGCGGTAAGCAAATTGGAGTGGGTCAAGGGTGTCAGGTAGGGTGGAGGTGATATGGTCCTTGACTAGTCTCTCAAAGCACTTCATGATGACTGATGTGAGTGCTACGGGCGGTAGTCGTTTAGCTCAGTTACCTTAGCTTTCTTGGGAACAGGAACAATGGTGGCCCTCTTGAAGCATGTGGGAACAGCAGACTGGTATAGGGATTGATTGAATATGTCCGTAAACACACCGGCCAGCTGGTCTGCGCATGCTCTGAGGGCGCGGCTGGGGATGCCGTCTGGGCCTGCAGCCTTGCGAGGGTTAACACGTTTAAATGTCTTACTCACTTCGGCTGCAGACCGCATGTTTCCGTTGCAGGCCGTGTCAGTGGCACTGTATTGTCCTCAAAGCGGGCAAAAAGTTATTTAGTCTGCCTGGGAGCAAGACATCCTGGTCCGTGACTGGGCTGGGTTTCTTCCTGTAGTCCGTGATTGACTGTAGACCCTGCCACATACCTCTTGTGTCTGAGCCGTTGAATTGAGATTCTACTTTGTCTCTGTACTGGCGCTTAGCTTGTTTGATAGCCTTGCGGAGGGAATAGCTGCACTGTTTGTATTCAGCCATGTTACCAGACACCTTGCCCTGATTAAAAGCAGTGGTTCGTGCCTTCAGTTTCACACGAATGCTGCCATCAATCCACGGTTTCTGGTTAGGGAATGTTTTAATCGTTGCTATGGGAACGACATCTTCAACGCACGTTCTAATGAACTCGCACACCGTATCAGCGTATTGTCAATGTTGTTGTCTGACGCAACGAAACATCTCCCAGTCCACGTGATGGAAGCAGTCTTGGAGTGTGGAGTCAGCTTGGTCGGACCAGCGTTGGACAGACCTCAGCGTGGGAGCTTCTTGTTTTAGTTTCTGTCTGTAGGCAGGGATCAACAAAATGGAGTCGTGGTCAGCTTTTCCGAAAGCAACAAATCATACACTGACGTTGAGCATACTTTTCGCACTTCTCAAATCCATCCAGTGTGAAAATGTAGAATGATGCACTGTCCTTATAAAGATAGATGGAACCTAAAAGGGCACTTGTTGATTGAGAATACCTGTGGATCACACAGTTAAGGTGGGTGCGTTTGGATACTACAATACCACAGTTTCCCACAGGGCTGTTCAGAGGTTGATGGGCTGTTAAATTCCAGTGATCCGTAGTACTGCATGGGTCCTGAGCAAACACCGGAGACCTGAAAGCCACCCTCACCATCCTCCAAATGCAAATTTCTTCTATCACCAGGGCTCGGCCCCTAGCATGGCCGCTCCCCGATTCCAAGCTTAGATAAGGGCACACTCAACAATTGTCAAAGTGAAAGCACGGTGTTACCTCTGCCCACAAATTACATGGAACCACTTCAATTCCGGGATCTCCTCCATAGGGAAAGTCTGAGGATGGGTGTGGATGGATAACAGTTGAGTAGCATGTCAACACGCCGACTTAAACGTCTTTCATCATATGCCAACATCCCTGCGAGAGGGAGCATCAGATAGCAACAAGCTTTGACAGTGGTGGCACAAACCCTATTACCAGGAAACTATGACTCAAGCTTTAGTCATCCTCCTGAAGTTCTCACTGTTCAGTATAGCATTTTGCTTGATGTTGAAAAGACCAGCTTTGAGTGCAGACTGCACAAGTAGGCTGCTGTAACATAAAATATGAGGGGTTCAACAAGGTTTCTTCTAAGCTCCTTAAAGTTCTTTGAAGAACCTTAAGGTTATTGGCACTGAAATGGTTCTTCCAAGAACCCGAAAGGTGGTGGGGGGTCTTGCAGGAACTGCCAAACTGAAACATTTGGATTTGAAAGGGCAGCAGGTGCAGGCACTTACCTTAAAAATTGAGATCTTCAAATTTTTCAGTTAAGGTTTGTCCCTCGAATGAACTAAATGTATATGTTTTTTGATAATGATGCCATCTATAGTCATATTTGCGCAAATCTTTCTAAAACAGACACAATTTGATAGATATCTATCAACAAAAAGGTACAAATATGTAGGCTATAAGAACTATGTTGAAGGCTAGCTGTATTGGGTGCAGATTAACGAACTGATCACTTTTATGTCTGCAGGTATACAGACGAGGCATACACAAGGTATGTAAATTTGTATTGGTATGTTACCCTCCCTACACCTCCGATCAATATAAGAGGAAACCTGTTCAATCACAAAGCACTGCAAAATCATTCAGGCTATGGATACGGAGATTATCAACACGCCAGAGGATATACCCATTGGACTTGGGACTCCGCTGGGAGTTCAAATCCAAATTAGGTTTTTAATTCTGCTTTGCCACTAAAATCAAAATAAACAAACAATGACAACTAAAATGGTGTTATTGTTATGCATATCATTATCAACATCAACAATAAATAGGGGGGGGGAAGGGGGGTAGTTAACACCAAAAGGTTCTTGATAAAGGTTTGAGGGTCCATTAAGGGGTTATTTGAAGAAACCTTTTTAAAAAGTTATTCCAAGGACTTAGGGTTTCCTCCAGTTTCAATTTGAAGAACCCCTAAAGGATACTCCAGGAACATTTTCATTTTTGAGTGTATAACATCTTGATGTCTTAACCATTAGAATAGTACTGGCCTGTTTACAGGTTGGGACCCAACAACTAGATTAAAATCAGCCAGCAACATCTTCCTCAATATATAGTCAGCATAGGATCATGTTAAATGATCGAAGAAAATGCACATTTAGTGTCCAAATGTTAATTCATTGTGCTACAGTTAAACCAGCAAATCAGTGTGGCGCTCAAGACAAAATAATTGGCTTGTTAAATTAAATTTCCCCCACTCAGTTGCACCTGCAAAGAAAGCATCTTGCTCGGTTACAACCACAATACATAGACCAGGTCAGTGTTCTAGACTGGAGATTTCAGGAGCTGTTATGGCCAGAACAGCGAACTGGAGGACAGGGTAACCCGACAGGCTTTGCCCGAAGGCACTGTTCTCAGTGGCCCTTTTTATTTTATTTATTTTACCTTTATTTAGCCAGGCAAATCAGTTAAGAACAAATTCTTATTTTCAATGACGGCCTAGGAACAGTGGGTTAACTGCCTGTTCAGGGGCAGAACGACAGATTTGTACCTTGTCAGATCGGGGGTTTGAAACCTTGCGGTTACTAGTCCAACGCTCTAACCACTAGGCTACCCTTTGCCCAGTGTACAAGGCTACTGAGGCCCAGTGAACCAGCAGAGGTTGCTTCTTAATTTAAGGATTAGCCCCATTTATTTTTCAATTTTTGTCTAAAATGAAATACCCAAATCTAACTGCCTGTAGCTTAGGACCTCAACCAAGTATATCCATATTCCTTATACCATTTTAAAAGGAAACACTGAAGTTTGTGGAAATGTGAAATTAAACACAGGAAAATAACCCATATCTAGTTAAAGATAATACAAAGAGAAAAAAACATGCGTATTTGTGTTCCATCTTTGAAATGCAAGAGAAAGGCCAAAATATAATATTCCAGGTTAGGAGCAATTTAGATTTTGGCCACTACAGCAATGTGCAAAGTTTTAGACTGATTCAATAAACCATTGCATTTCTGTTCAAAATGTTGTATCAAGACTGCCCAAATGTACCCAATTGGTTTTATTAATACATTTAAGTTCATAAATGTGCACTCTCCTCAAACAATAGCATGGTATTCTTTCACTGTAATAGCTACTGTAAATTGGACAGTGCAGTTAAATTAACAAGAATTTAAGCTTTCTGCCCATATCAGACGTGTCCATGTCCTGGGTAACGTTCTTTTTATTTACAACCTCATGCTAATCACATTAGCCTACGTTAGCGCAACCATCCTGTGGTGTAGGGGCGGAGACACCGATCCCGTAGATGTTATCAAGATGGTGATAAAGACAAACATCAGCTCCCACATGAATGAAATCAAAGTTTGTCACGTGCTTACTTATTGTTCACCTTTTTTACACTAGGTAAGTAAAGAAATAAAAACAGTAAAAAGACAGTGAAAAATTAACAGTAGCGAGGCTACACGCAGGCACCGGTTAGTCGGGCTGATTGAGGTAGTATGTGCATATGGTTAAAGTGACTATGCATATGATAAACAGAGATTATCTGCAAATTCCACTATATTGCCTAATCCTTATTGTGGCTAGCTTCACAACACATTAACCAGTCCGGTCAAACCTCACTAGCCAAATGAAGCTAGCTGGATGCTTATAACTTTAGCTTTGGGCAACAGGGCTAAGTTCCTGACTAGCCATTAATTTTTTATGAACTGAAGTTCAATAGGTGAACAAGTGGCAACCTAGCTAATACTTACAAGGATTCCTAAATAATTGCTAAGAATAATGAAGATGACTGCAGGTTCTACTGGTCATTGTTTTCAGGCTGGTTGTATTGGTACTTGCTAGGTCCCAAGCTAAAGATAGCTACCCCAGAAGTTGCGGTTGAACAAATGATGATTTATTACCAATGCGGTATTGTAAACACATTGTTCGTGGCCGGTGTTTGCAGACTTATGTACAGCTTTGACAGTGCTACTTTATATTTTTTGACAAAGACCCAAACGGTGTTCCATAGTTTGTATGTCGTGAAGCTAAAAGCAGGGACGCTATTACTGTGTAACTCCAGTAGGGCAATAACTGAAAAATAGCGCACTTGGTAGTGTGTAACGGTGCTCGACCAGTCGGCAAAATCCTACATTACCCACGAGAGAGAACGGTTGAATGTCAAGGGCAATGAATTCCATTATCTTGGTTTTAATGGATTTAGACTGAGTTGTCTCGTGGTAAATGTTCTTACTCGATCAAATGACTGCTCGATTCACACAGCAGCCATTGTGGGCTAAGTTAGGAATGCTGTGTTGCACGTGTAGCGCAACACTTTACGAGGTGTCATTACACCATATAGGTATGCACGGTAGCTTTGACGTCGGCGTTAAACTAGACCAACGTCGGCCAATACACATGTTGGCATTTTTAGCTAATATCAGACGATACCAATATGTTCACCGACAAATCGTGCATCCCTACTTTATATGGATCATTTATAACACCAGTCACATTTAACAGTTGGACTATTGATTATAGACCTAATTAAGTTGGGTTTTTCTTTTCTTAGACAATTATGGCAAGAGCTATATCCTCTCGACGCTGCTGCCTCAGACACATTGTTCTCAACACCAATAAATTTGCTTAAAATGCATAGCGACATATTGGGGAAGGGGCCAATTCAATTCAACTGAAGATTGTCCACGGTTCTGAAACGGAGTCCGCTTTCCAATGCGGGAGAATATATACACTGCTCAAAAAAATAAAGGGAACACTACAACACAATGTAACTCCAAGTCAATCACACTTCTGTGAAATCAAACTGTCCACTTAGGAAGCAACACTGATTGAAAATACATTTCACTTGCTGTTGTGCAAATGGAATAGACAACAGGTGGAAATTATAGGCAATTAGCAAGACACCCCCAATAAAGGAGTGGTTCTGCAGGTGGTGACCACAGACCACTCCTCAGTTCCTAGGCTTCCTGGCTGATGTTTTGGTCACTTTTGATGCTTTGGTGCTTTCACTCTAGTGGTAGCATGAGACGGAGTCTACAACCCACACAAGTGGCTCAGGTAGTGCAGCTCATCCAGGATGGCACATCAATGTGAGCTGTGGCAAGAAGGTTTGCTGTGTCTATCAGCGTAGTGTCCAGAGCATGGAGGCGCTACCAGGAGACAGGCTAATACATCAGGAGATGTGGAGAAGGCCGTAGGAGGGCAACAACCCAGCAGCAGGACCGCTACATCCGCCTTTGTGCAAGGAAGAGCAGGAGGAGCACCGCCAGAGCCCTGCAAAATGACCTCCAGCAGGCCACAAATGTGCATGTGTCTGCTCAAACGGTCAGAAACAGACTCCATGAGGGTGGTATGACGGACCGACGTCCACAGGTGGGGGTTGTGCTTACAGCCCAACACCGTGCAGGACGTTTGGCATTTGCCAGAGAACACCAAGATTGGCAAATTCACCACTGGTCCCCTGTGCTCTTCACTGATGAAAGCAGGTTCACACTGAGCACATGTGACAGACGTGACAGAGTCTGGAGATGCAGTGGAGAACGTTCTGCTGCCTACAACATGCTCCAGCATGACCGGTTTGTCATGGTCTGTCATGGTGTGGGGTGTAATTTCTTTGGGGGGGCCGCACAGCCCTCCATGTGCTCGCCAGAGGTAGCCTGACTGCCATTAGGTACCGAGATGAGATCCTCAGACCCCTTGTGAGACCATATGCTGGTGCGGTTGGCCCTGGGTTCCTCCTAATGCAAGACAATGCTAGACCTGATGTGGCTGGAGTGTGTCAGCAGTTCCTGCAAGAGGAAGGCATGGATGCTATGGACTGGCCCGCCCGTTCCCCAGACCTGAATCCAATTGAGCACATCTGGGACATCATGTCTCGCTCCATCCACCAACGCCACGTTGTACCACAGACTGTCCAGGAGTTGGCGGATGCTTTAGTCCAGGTCTGGGAGGAGATCCCTCAGGAGACTCCAAATCCAGACCTCCATGGGTTGATAAATTTGATTTCCATTGATAAGTTGTGTGATTTTGTTGTCAGCAAGAAAAAAGTATTTAATAAAAATATTTAATTCATTCAGATCTAGGATGTTATTTTAGTGTTCCCTTTATTTTTTTGAGCAGTGTATATATTTTTTAATTACAAAAATGTTTACAAAATGTATGTCACATGCACCGAATACAAAAGGTGTAGTAGGCCTAAAAGTGAAATGCTTACTTACAAGCCCTTTACCAAAAGTTAAGTTAAGAAAAATAAGTGTTGAAGTCGAACGTTTACATTCACTTATGGAGTTTTTCAACCACTAAAAATGTATTGTTAACAAACTATAGTTCGCCAAGTCGGTTAGGACACTACTTTGTGCATTTCCAACAATTGTTTACAGACAGATTTCACTTATAATTCACTGTATCACAATTCAAGTGGGTCAGAAGGTTACATGCACTAAGTTGACTGCGCCTTTATACAGCCTGAAAAATTACAGAAAAATATGTCATGGCGTTAGAAGCTTCTGAATAATTTACATAATTTGAGTCAATTGGAGGTGTACCTGTGGATGTATTTCAAGGCCCATCTTCAAACTCAGTGCCTCGTTGCTTGACATCATGGGAAAATCAAAAGAAATCAGCCAAGACCTCAGAAAAAAAATAGACCTTAACAAGTCTGGTTCATCATTGGGAGCAATTTCCAAATGCCTGAAGGTCCCACGTTCATCTGTACAAACAATAGTACGCAAGTATAAACACCATGGGACCACGCAGCCATCATACCGCTCAGGAAGGAGATTCATTCTGTCTCCTAGAGATGAATGTACTTTGTAGTGGAAAGTGCAAATCAATCCCAGAACAGCAGCAAAGGACCTTGTGAGGATGCTGGAGGAAATAAGTTCAAAAGTATCTATATCCACAGTAAAAAAAAGTCCTATATCGACATAACCTGAAAGGCCGCTCAGCAAGGAAGATGCCTCTGCTCCAAAACCAGACTACGTTTGGGACTGCACATGGGGACAAAGATCATACTTTTTGGAGAAATGTCCTCTGGTCTGATGAACCAAAAATAAACGGTTTGGCCATAATGACTAGCGGTCGACCGATTAATCGGAATGGCCGATTCATTAGGGCTGATTTCAAGTTCAGGGGCAGAACGACAGATTTTCACCTCGTCAGCTCGGGGGATTCAATCTCGCAAACTTACAGTTAACTAGTCACACACAATAACGACCTGCCTCTCGTTGCACTCCACAAAGAGACTGCCTATTACACTAATGCAGTAAGCCAAGGTAAGTTGCTAGCTAGCATTAAACTTATATTCTAAAAAAATCAATCATAATCACTAGTTAACTACACATGGTTGATGATATTACTAGATATTATCTAGCATGTCCTGCGTTGCATATAATCTGACTAAGCATACAAGTATCTGACTGAGCGGTGGTAGGCAGAAGCAGGCGCGTAAACATTCATTCAAACAGAACTTGAGAGTTCTGCAAGCAGCTCTTCGTTGTGCATCAAACATTGTGCTGTTTATGACTTCAAGCCTATCAACCCCCGAGATGAGGCTGGTGTAACCGAAGTGAAATGGCTAGCTAGTTAGCGCGCGGAAGCTATACTGTTACACTGGCAATACTAAAGTGCCTATAAGAACATCCAATAGTCAAAGGTTAATGAAATACAAATGGTATAGAGGGAAATAGTCCTATAATAACTACAACCTAAAACATCTTACCTGGGAATATTTAAGACTCATGTTAAAAGGAACCACCAGCATTCATAGGTTCTCATGTTCTGAGCAAGGAACTGAAACATTAGCACATATTGCACTTTTACTTTCTTCTCCAACACTGTTTTTGCATTTAAACCAAATTGAACATGTTTCATTATTTACTTGAGGCGAAATGGATTTTATTGATGTATTATATCAAGTTAAAATAAGTGTTCATTCAGTATTGTTGTAATTGTTATATATATATATATATATATATATATATATATATATATATATTATATATATATATATATATTTTTTTTTTTTTTTTTTTTTTTAATCGACTGATTAACTGGTATCGGCGTTGAAAAATCATAATCGGAGGTGAAAATAGTGCCCCCTACCCTAATGAAGTCAAACAATTTAAAGGCAATGCTACCAAATGCTAATTGAGTGCATGTAAACTTCTGACCCACTGGGAATGTGTTTAAATAAATACAAGCTGAAATTAATCACTCACTATTATTCTGACATTACACATTCTTAAATAAGTGATGATCCTAACTGACATAAGACAGGGAATTGTTACTAGGATTAAATGTCAGGAATTGTGAAAGACTGAGTTGAAATTTATTTGTCTGAGGTGTATGTAAACTTCCAACTTCAACTGACCAAAATGTTGAAGCTGCCGACTTTGATTCATTTTTTCTCAAATATATTTGACATTTGTATGTATGTGAACAATCCTTCCTCAAGTCCCATTCTATGGATTCAATTTCATGACAGTCCAAAAATATTGGTCCTTTGTTGTAATTTTGTGAGGAATTACGCATCATTCCTTCGTACCCTGGCTTGAAGTTCATCAGATATAGCCTAGGCCTACAAATGTGTATGTGGAATGTCCAGGGAAGGGCAGCTTGAGGATCAATCAGGAAACTGCTATTAGGCTATTTCTCACAACCATTGATTTAGTCTATGGTCTCTGTTGGGGCCTTGTAGAAATGCTGTATCCCTTACAATGCCTAACCCCTCCATTGCCTACACTGATTGGGAATAACCTCGGGGCGTGAATGCTTATTGATATCTGGCTCATCGATATTGGAAATGACCTGAGGCTGCAACACTACTTTCACCAAGGTAGGCACATTCCTTGAGTGTTTCACCCCCCCCAAAAAAAAAAAAAAGTCTGCAATGCGTAAATAATGCAACCATTGTGTACACATTTATAAAATGTATTTCACCTTTATTTAACTTGGCAAGTCAGTTAAGAACAAATTCTTATTTTCAATAACGACCAAGGAACAGTGGGTTAACGGCCTTGTTCAGGGGCAGAACATCAGATTTGTACCGTGTCAGCTCGGGGATTCTAACTTGTTTGCTCATGTATTGCATGCTGAAGGTGCTCCTGCTTAAGTCGTGAAGTTGAGATTTCCTTAGTCGTTCAGTCGCAAATTGACTTTCATGTTGCACAAGACACCGGTATGAAATTGCATATGGTTATTTTATTCAAGAATAATGGTGGAACACTGATAAAATGTCATTTTATAACATGTGCTAATCAAGTGGCTACCTGGACTAATTGGAACCCCCCCCCCCCTATTTTTACGCTACTGCTACTCTGTTTATATCTATGCATTACCTCTACCTACATGTACATTTTGCCTCGACTAACCTGTGCCCCCACACATTGACTCTGTACCGGTACTCTCTGTATATAGCCTTGCTACTGTTGTAGCAACCGCAGCCTTGCTACGGCTTAAGTTATTTTACTTCAGTTTATTTGAGTAAATACAGTTGAAGTTGGAAGTTTACATACACCTTAGCAAATACATTTAAACTCAGTCGTTCACAATTCCTGACATTTAATCCCAGTAAAAACATCCCACTTTTATTTTAAGAATGTGAAATGTCAGAATAATAGTGAGCGATTTATTTCAGCTTTTGTTTCTTTCCTCACATTCCCAGTGGGTCAGAAGTTCACATACACTCAATTAGTATTTGGTAGCATTGCATTTAAAATGTTTTACTTGGGTCAAATGTTTCAGGTAGCCTTCTACAAGCTTCCCAAAATAAGTTGGGTGAATTTTGGCCCATTCCTCCTGACAGAGCTGGTGTAACTGAGTCAGGTTTGTAGGCCTCCTTGCTCGCACACACTTTTTCAGATCTGCCCACACATTTCCATATGATTGAGGTCAGGGCTTTGTAATGGCCACTCTAATACCTTGACTTTGTTGTCCTTAAGCCATTTTGCCACAACTTTGGAAGTATGCTTGGAATCATTGTCCATTTGGAAGACACATTTGCGACCAAGCTTTAACTTCCTGACTGATGTCTTGAGATGTTGCTTCAATATATCCACATAATTGTCCTGCCTCATGATGCCATCTATTTTGTAAAGTGCATCAGTCCCTCCTGCAGCAAAGCACCCCCACAACATGAATCTGCCACCCCTGTGCTTCACATTTGGGATGGTGTTCTTCGGCTTGCAAGACTCCCCTTTTTCCTCCTAACATAACGTTGGTCATTATGGCCAAACAGTTCTATTTTTGTTTCATCAGACCAGAGGACATTTCTCCAAAAAGTATGATCTTTGTCCCCATGTGCAGTTGCAAACCATAGTCTGGCTTTTTTTAATGGAGGTTTTGGAGCAGTGGCTCTTCTTTGCTGAGTGGCCTTTCAGGTTGTTGATATAGGAGTCGTTTTACTGTGGATATAGATACTTTTGAACCGGTTTGCCCCAGCATCTTCACTAGGTCCTTTGCTGTTGTTCTGGGATTGATTTGCACTTTTCACACCAAAGTACGTTCATCTCCAGAAGACAGAACGCATCTCCTTCCTAAGTGGTATGACAGGTGCGTGGCCCCATGGTGTTTATACTTGCATACTTTTGTTTGTACAGATGAACGTGGTACCTACAGGAGTTTGGAAATTGCTCCAAAGGATGAACCAGACTTGGGGAGGTCTACAATTTTTTTTCTGAAGTCTTGGCTGATTTCTTTAGATTTTTTCCATGATGTCAAGCAAGGAGGCACTGAGTTTGAAGGCAAGCCTTGAAATACATCCACCGGTACACCTCCAATTGACTCAAATTATGTCAATTAGCCTATCAGAAGCTTCTAAAGCCATGACATCGTTTCCTGGAACTTTCCAATTTGTTTAAAGGCACAGTCAAGTTAGTGTATGTCCACTTCTGACCCACTGGAATTGGGATACAGTGAATAATTAGTGAAATAATCTGTCTGTAAACAATCTACATTGTAGAATAATAGTTCAAAATAAAGAAAACCCTGGAATGAGTAGGTGTCCAAACTTTTGCCTGGTACTGTATGTGGGGTGGGAGTACATTGAACAGTACAAAACAGCACAGCAGAGGTTGACAGTGAAAATGTATTCCTGACCTGTCTCAAAAAGTTTTCCCGTACTGTCCTGATCACGCAGTTTTCTATAATCCCTTAACTTTCTTGTCCCCAAAAAAATTAAATCATTCCAGCTCCGTGCTCATTTTTACACACCAAAAATCAGAAACAACTTTATCCGTTAGTTGCTCGTCTGTCTGTTCTTGCTCTGCGGCAGCAATGCATTAGTGGAACCCCCCCCCCAAAAAAACATAAGTATTGCTGTACTGCTTGTTCCTTTGAACAGTCGATCCCGTCGTCTCGAATTCTCCTCTAGAACTTCACTCCTATTCCTGCACGAATCGCACAGGAGTCCTGGTCCCATGTCAACCTCAAGAGTTGAGTACAGTAAATTATACTGTACTATAGTGTGCCTACTTTACTGGCCTATACTCTACTGCACTGGTCCTAGTTTCCCAAAGCCTCTTTAGTGTTAAGATCATCGTTACAACCATCTCAAGATGCATCTTTAGTAGCCAAGCTGTTTCCCAGAGCTTTCATTAATAATGTGGCTCTTAAACACTTCTAGCAGCCAAAGAACATCATCATAAGTTTATTTTGCCCTTCCGCATCACTTTTTTATGGAGCCCCTTAGGGGTCATGGTGGGGGGGCAGCCAAGTTAATCCATTCAGTTGTCACATAACGCCACAAGTTTTGAATGAACGTGCAATTGGCATGTCGAATGCAGGAATGTCCCCCAGAGCTGTTTGCCAGAGAACGTAATGTTCATTTATCTACCAGAAGCCGCTTGCCAATGCCATTTTAGAGAATTTGGCGGTACATCCAACCAGCCCCACAACCACAGACCATGTGCATGTCAGTTTGGTCATGTCAACGTTATCACAGAGCACCCCATGATGGCGGTGGGGATTGGGTATAGGCAGGCATAAGTTAAAGGCAATGAACAAAAGCATTTATTCGATGGCAATTTGAAAACAGAAATCGTGACGAGATCCTGAAGCTCATTGTCGTGCCATTCATCCGCTACCATCAATTCATATTTCAGCATGATAATGCACAGCCAAGTCGCAAGAAGATGTACACAATTCCTGGAATCTGAAAATGTCCCAGTTCCTACATGGCCTGCATACTCACTACACAGGTCACCCATTGAGCATGTTTGGTATGCTCTGGATTGACGTGTAGGACAGAGTGTACC
This sequence comes from Oncorhynchus tshawytscha, assembly GCF_018296145.1. NCBI lineage: Eukaryota > Metazoa > Chordata > Actinopteri > Salmoniformes > Salmonidae > Oncorhynchus > Oncorhynchus tshawytscha. Next base: position 55,680,929 of record NC_056430.1, read on the forward strand.
TGCCAATGTCCAGCAACTTCGCATAGCCATTGAAGAGTGGGACAACATTCCACAAGCCAATCAACCCTATGCGAAGGAGATGTGTCGCACTGCATGAGGCAATTGGTGGTCACACCAGACAATGACTGATCCACAGCCCTACCATAAGGTAGTCATGTGAAACACTTTCTTTTTTTTAACCAGGTAGGCCAGTTGAGAACAAGTTCTCATTTACAACTGCAACCTGGCCAAGATAAAGCAAAGCAGTGCGACAAACACAGAGTTACACAAGGGATAAACAAACGTACAGTCAATAACAATAGAAAAAAATCTATACAGTGTGTGCAAATGTGGTAAGATTAGGGAGGTAAGGCTATAAATAGGCCATAGTGGCAAAATAATTACAATTTAGCAATTGAACACCGGATTGATAGATATGCAGAAGATTAATGTGCAAGTGTAGATACTGGGATGCAAAGGAGCAAAAATAAATAACAATATGGGGATGAGGTAGTTGGGCGGGCTATTTACAAATGGGCTAAGTGCAGGTGCAATGATCAGTAAGCTGCTCTGACATATTGTAAGTCAGAACGGTTCAGAGTAGTGATGCTGGATGGACGGGCAGGTAGCGATCGGTTGACGAGCATGCATTTAGATTTACTTGCATTTAAGAGCAGTTGGAGGCCACAGAAGGAGAGTTGTAATGGCATTGAAGCTCGTCTGGAGGTTTTTAACACAGTGTCCAAAAGGACAGAAGTATACAGAATGGTGTCATCGGCGTAGAGGTGGATCAGAGAATCACCAGCAGCAAGAGCGACATCATTGATGTATACAGAGAAAAGAGTCGGCCCGAGAATTGAACCCTGTGACACCCCCATAAAGACTGCCAGAGGTCCGGACAACAGGCCCTCCGATTTGACACACTGAACTCTGCCTGAGAAGTAGTTGGTGAACCAGGAGAGGCAGTCATTTGAGAAACCAACGCTGTTGAGTCTGCCGATAAGAATGTGGTGATTGACAGAGTCGAAAGCCTTGGCCAAGTCGATGAAGACGGCTGCACAGTACTGTCTTTTATCGATGGTGGTTATGATATTGTTTAGGACCTTGAGCGTGGCTGAGGTGCACCCATGACCAGCTCGGAAACCAGATTGCATAGCGCAGAAGGTACGATTCGAAATGGTCAGTGATCTGTTTATTAACTTGGCTCTCGAAGACTTTAGAAAGGCAAGGCAGGATAGATATAGGTCTGTAACAGTTTGGGTCTAGAGTGTCTCCCCCGTTGAAGAGGGGGATGACCGCGGCAGCTTTCCAATCTTTAGGGATCTCAGATGATACGAAAGAGGTTGAACAGGCAAGTAATAGGGGTTGCAACAATTGCGATGGATCATTTTACAAAGAAAGGGTCCAGATTGTCTAGCCTAGCTGATTTGTAGTGGTCCAGATTTTGCAGCTCTTTCAGAACATTAGGATTTGGGTGAAGGAGAAGCATGGGGGTGCTTCGGCAATTGCTGTGGGGGGTGCAGAGCTGTTGGCAGGGGTAGAGGTAGCCAGGTGGAAAGCATGTACAGCCGTAGAAAAATGCTTATTGAAATTCTCAATTATCATGGATTTATCGGTGGTGACAGTGTTTCCTATCCTCAGTGCAGTGGGCAGCTGGGAGGAGGTGCTCTTATTCTCCATGGACTTTAAGTGTTGGCATTGAGCAAACAGTAGATTTTTTTTTTATTTTACCTTTATTTAACTAGGCAAGTCTGTTAAGAACAAATTCTTATTTTCAATGACGGCCTAGGAACAGTGGGTTAACTGACTGTTCAGATGGGGAAGCTGTGGGGCAAAAAGGCCTAGGCCCAACCTGAAATAGCCTACTCAATTTACCTCTAATTTAACCCTTTAATTTAAAAAAAGGACATTGGTTGCAATCACAGTATCATGCCCAAGGGTAGATCTATAAATTTAATCCAAGGATATAGGCCTAGGTGCTTGTAAGTAAATTAAATATGAATATGAGGGGAATATATGGCCATATGGTGGGGATGCCATGCTGGTAATTTGCTGGGTGTTTCTGCCACATGCAACTCATACCCTGCCAATGTCAGCTGCCAATCAGGATAACAGTCACTGACATTGGGTGACTTCATGGCCTTAATGACCTTAATTTATGACCAAAGATAGATAAAAAGAGCCCAAATGCTGTCTAAGACAGTCTCCCCTTTATACACTCTACTGCTATTCAGGAAAAGCTAGGTCTACTGTAACCCCCTCCCCAATAGTATTGTTCACAGACAAGAGTGGCCTTATGCATTTTACAACGACCAATTTCCTGCTCACCTGTGCACAATCGAATGGAAACAATTCAGAAGTGAGTGCTATTGGTGTTCAGTCACACGTGCAAATAATTGCGATAGATTCAACAAATACATGGGGAGATTTATAATTCAGCTTGCTAACGTTCACTAGTTAGTAGAACATCTGACCAGGGGCTACAGGTAAAATGGATGGCCCCGTTTGATCTACTCCAGCTTGGGTTAGCTAGCCAGCTAACATCAAAGCAAGTAGAGTTGGTCTACCAGCAAGTTGGCAAACATTAGTTAGCCTGCTGCATTTGTTTTAGCTTGGTAAAATTTGTTTTATATTGGATATTCAATTATCCCATCAATAACTACTGAACCAAGCATGCCATGACTATGAAAACGGTATATTCCGAATCAGGGGTGGATGGAGAACAATCCACGCCTTCTAACGTTCTATTATTGTGCCCCCCCAACAAAACAAAAAAAAAGTACATACTGCAGCTTAAACCAATGCGTGACATGACTATGAAAATTAGATATCCTGAACCAGGGGAGGATAGAAGAGGGGGTTCTCAATTCACCCCAAAATCAGAAAATACCATGTTCATAGTCATGCCATGCTGAGTAAATAGCTATTGACGAGTGAAGACCAATTGTCCACCAAATTCTAATACAAAACCAATTGTACCTCAGTCTCACACTTTGGGTTGGCAAAATGAATACCGAGGCAAGCCGTAAAAACGTGGCAAACTGCAAATAACTTAGCTCGATAGCTACTACTTGAAGTGTCTCACCAGATAACCTTTAAACATCCATTTGAGTTATATCTACTGTACTAAGAATGTTATTTAACCAATGTGAACTTCTCTTACCTTCATGTCGTTCATGATGATCTGGAAGAGCCCTCCCAGAGCGCTACATTCCTTTTCAATACCCGAATCCATTTTCCAAGTCGAAAAACTACTAACAGTAGTAGCTAGATTTGAAGTTAAAAGTAATGCGTTTATAAATATATGTTGAGGGAAACCCCGACGTGCAAAGTGTAATTGGGCCAAAAACAGAGCCCGATCGAGACAAATATATTTCAAAGTAACTACCTAACGTTAGTTATTTAGAGAGTAAAACAAAAAATCGGGGGGGGACAATACATAGCTAACTATATGGAATAGTAATACCACATACTGTCTGTTAACTGTCGTTCCAACTGTTCCAGTCAGACTCAGTGTGGCAGGCTAGCTAGCTAACTAGCCAGCCAACTTGATACACCTCCAAGAAAACATGGCATGGTTGAGTACCGCCCGGTAGCTCGAATGGAAAGTCCGTCGAATTGACCTGATATTACTGTATCCAAACCTATAACTACCACACAGCCAAATAGGCAATGCGGCTGGCTAGCAATACCTTACTAGCGACCTGATAGCTAACGCGCGGGCAGGTAACTGGCAGATTCTTGATCAATTACTTACTAGTCAGCGAATAATATTTATTTTAAAATCTTATTTCAGTTTCCCATGGTCCGGTGAAAATGACTCCTCTTATTCCTATGCGTTTTCAGCTTGTTTGCACATGTGTGTCATGGCCTTTCACCCAACTAACAATTCGATGAGAATCCACGTATCGTTTTGAGTTTGCTTGCCTTGTGTGTGTTGCTACCACCGTACACTCAATATTCCCTCTTCTTCGTCTTCTTCTTCTTCTTCTTCTTCAGTGGGGTTTGTCCGCGGTTGGCATCGAACGTTATGATGCATTATCGCCACCTACTGTACTGGGGCGTGGGCCAGAGACGGAGAAACGAAAATCTACCTGCCAGCCACGTTGCTCTTAAAAAAGATAACACAATATTTGAGACTATATCTAATGACGTTCTACTCAAAATAATCTTTAAACTATGCTAGATCTCAGCCTCTCTCTTTTAAGGCTCCCGAGTGTCACATTGGTCTATGGCACTGCATCTCAACGTGTGAGGCATCACTACAGACACCCTGGTTTGAATCCAGGCTGTATCACAACTGTCCGTGAGTGGGAGTCCCATAGGGCAGTGCACAATTGGCCCAGAGTCGCCTGGGCTTGGCCGGTGTAGGCCGTCATTGTAAATAAGAATTTGTTCTTTAACTGACTTGTCTAGTTAAATAAAGGTTCAATTAAATGTTTAAAAAGCAACTTTGACACTGCCCATACTGTAGCAATACATGCTCCACTGTCTCTGTTTCCTGCCAATAATCACACTTTCCTGTCGGATGCATTCCTATCACATTTAAGACCTTATTCAATTGGCTGTGTCCCACCGTTAATCTTGTAAAAATAGCCTCCTCTCTTCTGTCCCTTCCTGCTGTCCTCCCCGACTTTTGTCTGTACTTTAAATAAATGCCTTCCCTTATTTTCTCTATTCCACTTCTCCTGCCATCTCTGCACCATCACTGTCCATATCAGGCTTTTTGCCTCTGCCTTGCTCATTGACACTACAAAATCAACATCCCCACGCCTAAGTGCTTGTTTAGCCAGTACATCAACTGCCTCGTTCCCCTCCACCCCCACATGGGCTAGTACCCAAGTAAATCTTAACTGTATACCCATCTGTCTAATCCTGCCATGGGTTTGTAGCCCATCATAAAGCAGGTTTTGTCTGCTTCAGTTGAAGTTGGAAGTTTACATACACATAGGTTGGAGTCACTAAAACACGTTTTTTCAACCAGTGGATGTATTTCAAGGCCTACCTTCAAACTCAGTGCCTCTTTGCTTGACATCATGGGAAAATCAAAAAAAAATCAGTCAAAACTTCAGAAAAAAAAATTGTAGACCTCCACAAGTCTGGTTCATCAATGGGAGCAATATCCAAACGCCTGAAGGTACCATGTTCATCTGTACAAACAATAGTACGCAAGTATAAGCACCGTAGGACCACGCAGCCGTCATACCACTCAGGAAGGAGATGTGTTCTGTCTCCTAGAGATGAACGTACTTTGGTGCGAAAAGTGCAAATCAATCCCAGAACAACAGCAAAGGATCTTGTGAAGATGCTGGAGGAAACAGATTTTTTTTAAAACATCTATATCCACAGAAAAACTAGTCCTATATCAACATAACCTGAAAGGCCGCTCAGCAAGGAAGAAGCTACTGCTCCAAAAACTCCATTAAAAAAAGCCAGACTACGGTTTGCAACTGCACATGGGGACAAAGATCATACTTTTTGGAGAAATGTCCTCTGGTCTGATGAAACAAAAATAGAACTGTTTGGCCATAATGACCAACGTTATGTTAGGAGGAAAAAGGGGAGTCTTGCAAGCCGAAGAACACCATCCCAAATGTGAAGCACAGGGGTGGCAGCATCATGTTGTGGGGGTGCTTTGCTGCAGGAGGGACTGGTGCACTTCACAAAATAGATGGTATCATAAGGATGAAAAGTATGTGGATATATTAAAGCAACATCTCAAGACATCAGTCAGGAAGTTAAAGCTTGGTCGCAAATGGGTCTTCCAAATGGACGTTGACCACAAGCATACTTCCAAAGTTGTGGCAAAATGGCTTAAGAACAACAAAGTCAAGGTATTGGAGTGGCCATCATAAAGCCCTGACCTCAATCCCATAGAAAATTTGTGGGCAGAACTGAAAAACCATATGCGAGCAAGGAGGCCTACAAACCTGACTCAGTTACACCAGCTCTGTCAGGAGGAATGGGCCAAAATTCACCCAACTTATTGTGGAAGCTTGTGGAAGGCTACCCGAAACATTTGACCCAAGTAAAACAATTTAAAGGCAATGATACCAAATACTAATGGAGTGTATGTAAACTTCTGACCCACTGGGAATGTGATGAAATAAATTAAAGCTGAAATAAAACATTCTCTCTACTATTATTCTGACATTTCACATTCTTAAAATAAAGTGGTGATCCTAACTGACCTAAGACAGGGAATTTGTACTCAGATTAAATGTCAGGAATTGAGTTGAAGTGAGTTGAAATGTATTTGGCTAAGGTGTATGTAAAACTTCCGACTTCAACTGTACATGAGCTAAAGGACTGGAGACTCATTAACACTGCACATGAATCAGAGTAAATAACTACACCTTCTGGCTTGACTTCCTCCACCCACTGCAAGGCCAACAGTATGGCCATCAGCACCGCCGTATATATAGCCAGATGATCTGTAAGACTTTTCCTGACTTCCACCCCACATTCCTGCACTACTAATGCTGACCCAGTACGTCCTGTCCTTGGCTCTTTTGAACCATCTATGTAAATGGCCACAAAATCCTGATACATAGCATCCAGACGTCTCTTAAACAAATCAGATGGAACAACACCCTCCCGATCTTCCTGAAGTCTCTCCAGCACCGCTAGATCAACTACTGGAGGTGGGAGTAGCCATGGTCAATTTACAGGAATAGCTACCATTGAACTAAACTCTCTTCCATACAGTCCCCTCTCCTTCGCCTGGGTATGACACACCTAAAACTTGTGTTCTGTCTTGTTCTGCTCATGTTCCCAGCATGTCTTCGAAATCCCGTTCGCTGGATGCGACATGCCATGTCCCTGTAAATTAACCCAATAATGAATTGCCAGCTGCTGTCTCCTAATCTGCAATGGCATACCCCCCAACTCCACCTGTAGTGCAGCCACTGGGGATGTCCAAAACACCCACTACATAATCTGAGTCCTTGCCCCTGTATGACATCTAGCCTTTCCAATGAGGTCCGGGATGCCGAACCATACACTATACTGCCATAGTCTATTACAGATCGGATCAATGCAGCATGCATGGTCCTCAATGAGGAACGCCCAGCCCCCCACTCCTTCCCCGTCAGACAGCGCATCACATATAGCACCTTCTTACACTTTCCTACCCCTCTCTCAATGTGTTCTGCCCAGGTCAGTCTAGTGTCAAGTATACCCCAAGGAACCTGAATCCCCCCACCCTCTCCCAGTTTCTCTCCAAATTCCCTCTTTCCCAAGGTCGACCTCTTCTTCTTCGTCTTTTTTCCCCCCTTGTTCTTCTTCTTCTTGTATGATATAATGGCGGTCAGCAAACAAATGTTAGGGGTGCATGCTGCCACCTACTGTGCTGGAGTGTGTGGTCAATTACGGTTTACAAAATTTCAAAATCCTCCTACCTAACTTAGTATTTCTTAGAAAATAAAAAAGACACCTACTAACTTCTAATATACCCTCCCCCATCCCCAATTTCCCTTCCAAACCCACCCAACCTTGTCCAACCTCAATGACCATACACTTCAATCGTTCGCTCTCTTCAACATCCTTACAACAATATAACACATGCTCCACCGTTTCATCGACCATACAGTATATCACAAAAGTGAGTACACCCCTCACATTTTTGTAAATATTTGAGTATATCTTTTCATGTGACAACACTGAAGAAATTACACTTTCCTACAATGTAAAGTAGTGAGTGTACAGCTTGTATAACAGTGTAAATTCGCTGTCCCCTCAAAATAACTCAACACACAGCCATTAATGTCTAAACCGCTGGCAACAAAAGTGAGTACACCCCTAAGTGAAAATGTCCAAATTGGGCCCAAAGTGTCAATATTTTGTGTGGACACCATCATTTTCAAGCACTGCCTTAACCCTCTTGGGCATGGAGTTCACCAGAGCTTCACAGGTTGCCACTGGAGTCCTCTTCCACTCCTCCATGACGACATCACTGAGCTGGTGGATGTTAGAGACCTTGCACTCCTCCACCTTCCTTTTGAGGATGCCCCACAGATGCTCAATAGGGTTTAGGTCTGGAGACATGCTTGGCCAGTCCATCACCTTTACCCTCAGCTTCTTTAGCAAGGCAGTGGTCGTCTTGGAGGTGTGTTTGGGGTCGTTATCATGTTGGAATACTGCCCTGCGGCCCAGTCTCCGAAGGGAGGGGGATCATGCTCTGCTTCAGTATGTCACAGTACATGTTGGCATTCATGGTTCCCTCAATGAATTGTAGCTCCCCAGTGCCGGCAGCACTCATGTAGCCCCAGACCATGACACTCCCACCACCATGCTTGACTGTAGGCAAGACACACTTGTCTTTGTACTCCTCATCTGGTTGTCGCCACACACGCTTGACACCATCTGAACCAAATAAGCTTAGCTTGGTCTCATCAGACCACAGGACATGGTTCCAGTAATCCATGTCCTTAGTCTGCTTGTCTTCAGCAAACTGTTTGTGGGCTTTCTTGTGCATCATCTTTAGAAGAGGCTTCCTTCTGGGACGACAGCCATGCAGACCAATTTGATGCAGTGTACAGCGTATGGTCTGAGCACTGACAGGCTGACCCCCCACCCCTTCAACCTCTGCAGCAATGCTGGCAGCACTCATATGTCTATTTCCCAAAGACAACCTCTGGATATGACACTGAGCACGTGCACTCAACTTCTTTGGTCGACCAAGGCGAGGCCAGTTCTGAGTGGAACCTGTCCAGTTAAACCGCTGTATGGTCTTGGCCACCGTGCTGCAGCTCAGTTTCAGGGTCTTGGCAATCTTCTTATAGCCCAGGCCATCTTTATGTAGAGCAACAATTATTTTTTTCAGATCCTCAGAGAGTTCTTTGCCATGAGGTGCCATGTTGAACTTCCAGTGACCAGTCAGTATGAGGGAGTGTGAGAGCGATGACACCAAATTGAACACACCTGCTCCCCATTCACACCTGAGACCTTGTAACACGAATGTGACACCGGGGAGGGAAAATGGCTAATTGGGCCCAATTTGGACATTTTCACTTAGGGGTGTACTCACTTTTGTTGCCAGCGGTTTAGACATTAATGGCTGTGTGTTGAGTTATTTTGAGGGGACAGCAAATTTATACAAGCTGTTATACAAGCTGTACACTCACTACTTTACATTGTAGCAAAGTGTCATTTCTTCAGTGTTGTCACATGAAAAGATATACTCAAATATTTACAAAAATGTGAGGGGTGTACTCACTTTTGTGATATACTGTATACTCCAGACACAAACCAACCAGATGTAATGACGAGTTTAATGTACAATGGCCTAAGTGCAATCGAACAAACACCACCTCTTCCTTCCTAATCTGATCTTTGAATCTTGGTCCACCGACCTTTCTTTAAAGGGCATATACAGTAAATGCCGACCCTTGGGCTCAGAGTCCCATCTCTTCTCCCACACATCTATCAAAATGGCTCCGATCTTACATTTGGCCTCACCTCTACCCAGTGGAACATGAATATCAATTATATCTCTTTTCAAAGCTCTTTTGGCTAACTGGTCTACGATTTAATTCCCTTCCACACCCAAATGTGCTGGGACCCTGCAAAATCTCACTACTACACCCATTCTCTCAATTCTCCATTCTAACATTAATACCTCCAACAGTAGGTCACTGCTATTAGATTTACCAGATGATAAGCTATTCAATACAGACAGAGAATCTCCCCATACTATAATTCGAACAGGTTGTACGTCCTCCACCCACTGGAAGGCAACTACCATAGCCAACAGTTCATCTGTTTGGTATTTGGTATTTTATTAGGATCCCCATTAGCTGTTGCAAAAGCAGCAGCTACTCTTCCTGGGGTCATATCTGGACATCAAATTCAGGAACGTAAATGCTTGCTCCTGTGCGCCCACTATCTTGGTCCTTGGATCCATCTGTGAAAAGCAGTAGTAAAGCATAAAAACTTCTACCAATGTAATTGTCAACCAGTTTCCCTATATCACTGACTTCTGACCTATCTTTCCCTTTCTCTACCAAGGTTAGTTTGACAACAGAATCTGGGAGTAACCATGGAGGAACATCCCCTATCACCACAGAAGTGCCAACCTCCAACTCCCTCAAACCCCTCTCGTCGGCAAGCTTTCCAACTGTCCAACCAAAAACACTGCATTGTCTACTGGTATATTCCCAACAGTCATCTAGAACAGTAGCAGTGGATGCTCAACCTCACAGCCTTTCAACCTAAACAAATAAGCTAATGCCAATTTTTTTATACTGTGTATCCAAAGGCATCTCACCTGCCTCCACTAGTAAGGCACATACAGATGTTGACTTAAATGCACCAATACATATCCTTAAAGCTATATACTGGATTCTGTCCAGCCTCTGAAGCCTAGTCTTCACCTCTGTTCCATAAACTACACACCTGTAATCAATTGTCGTTCTGATCAGAGCTCTATAAATATCCATCAACGATTGTCTGTCAGCACCCCATTCATAACCAGAGGCCGAGCACATAAGATTCAGCACCTTCTTACATTTTGTTTCAATATTTATGACATGATCTTTCCATGTATATCGCTCATTGAACCATAGACCCAAATATTTGTACTTAGAAACCCTCCCCATAGGCTGTTGTCCGTACAGAAACAACTGTATATTATCAGCAACTTTCTTCTTACATACAACAAGACTTCGCCACTGACAATTTAAAACCCAAGTCAATCTACCATCGTTCAACATCTACTATAGCTTGTTGAATAGATTTGATTACATGAGACACATTCCTTCCCCTCTTCCAAATATAGTGTATTCAGAAAGTATTCAGACCCCTTGACTTTTTCCACATTTTGTTACGTTACAGCCTTATTCTAAAATGGATTCAATTGTTTTTTTCTTTCATCAATCTAAACACAATACCTCATAACAACAATGCAAGAACAGGTTTTTAGATTTATTTTTGCAAATTGACCAAATATAAGAAACTGAAATATAAAAACGACATAAGTATTCAGACCCTTTATCCAGTACTTTGTTAATGCACCTTTGGCAGAGATTACAGCCTCAAGTCTCCTTAATGCACCTTTGGCAGCGATTACAGCCTCAAGTCTCCTTAGGTATGACGCTACAAGCTTGGAACACCTGTATTTGGGGAGTTTCTCCCATTCTTCCCTGCAGATCCTCTCAAGCTCTGTCAGGTTGGATGGGGAGCGTCGCTGCACAGCTATTTTCAGGTCTCACCAGAGATGTTAGATTGGGATAAAGTCTGGGCTCTGGCTGGCCACACAAGGACATTCAGAAACTTGTCTCGAAGCCACTCCTGCGTTGTCTTGGCTATGTGCTTAGGGTCGTTGTCCTGTTGAAAGGTGAACCTTCGCCCCAGTCTGAGGTCCTGAGCACTCTGGAGCAGGTTTTCATCAAGGATCTCTCTGTACTTTGTTCCATTCATCTTTCCCTCGATCCTGACTAATCCCCCAGTCCCTGCTGCTGAAAAACATCCCCACAGCATGATGCTGCCACCTCCATGCTTCACCGTAGAGATGGTGCCAGGTTTCCTCCAGACATGAGTGACACTTGGCATTCAGGCCAAAGAGTTCAATCTTGGTTTCATCCGACCAGAGAATCTTGTTTCTCATGGTCTAACAGTCCATTAGGTGCCTTTTAGCAAACTCCAAGCAGGTTGTCATGTGCCTTTCACTGAATAGTGGCTTCCGTCTGGCCACTCTACCATAAAGGCCCGATTGGTGAAGTGCTGCAGAGATGGTTGTCTTTCAGGAAGTTTCTCTCATCTCCACAGAGGAACTTTGGAGCTCTGTCAGAGTGACCATCAGGTTCTTGGTCACCTCCCTGACCAAAGCCCTTCTCCCCCAATTGCTCAGTTTGGCCAAACGACCAGCTCTAGGAAGAATCTTGGTGGTTCCAAACTTCCATTTAAGAATAACAGATGCCACTGTGTTCTTGGGGACCTTCAATGCTGCAAAATGTTTTTGGTAGCCTTCCCCAGATGTTGAACAAAATAGGACAGATAGATACTGTCTTGAGGAATACCATTGTCAACTCCATAGTTATCTGATAAAATGGATCCTATTTCAACTCGAAAAGAGCGATTAAATAAGGCCAAAACCCAGTTAGTGTCATAAAGGGTCCTTACCGGGATTTACAAAAGGTAATATAACTGCACGTTTTCAACCAGAAGGGATAACCCCCCTCAATTCAAATCTTGTAAAATAATCCCAGGAGAACATGTATGACCTCATCAGGTAGATGCTTAAACATTACATAGCACAACTGATCATGACCTGGGGCTGTATATCCACAGCCTATTAAGGCTGAACACATCTCGTATGGTAAAAACTGCATCCAAAGAAGAATCAACAGTATCCATTTTGTTATACACAATAATATGAGCATTTAAAATTTCACACCTGCGTTGCTTATATACTTCATCCAAAGTAACACCACTATGTACCCTAGCAAATGTCTTCCCCAACAAGTCAGCTTTTTCTTTATCAGTTACATCCATTTTTTTGACCCACAACCAAAACTGGAATTCGAGTGGACTTGCCTCTTCCAGCCATCTTCTTCAACATAGACCATACATCCCCCAGCTCAGGAAACTTGCCTATTGTAGAGCAGAATTGTCTCTGTGCATTTCTCTTAACAGATTTCTGAACAGGTCTCGTATCGATGTCTGGACCAACATAAGCAACATTTCCAACAGTTTGTCCACTTATTCCAGGAGTAACCCTATTATCTCCATCATTCTGGCTAATGCCTCGATCACAACGACAGCTTCATTGACTTTTGGAACACCAGAAGTACATTCATTTCCAATGTAACGCTGTGTTTGCCTTGCAGCATTACGTTGCAGAGGCAATTGCAGGGAATTCTGTGTGGTGCATGTGTCAAACTGTATGCATAGATGGCTTGACAGAAATGGTAGCAGAAGGTGGATATTGAACTTTTATTGCAAACATATCCAGATGATGCTGCGTACAACTTTGCGCAATGATGCAGTCGGTGTGATCAAGGCATAATGGTTCCACCAATCTGCCCTGCAGCCTCTGCATTAGAGACATGATTTTATATCTTAGATATCTTAGATTTTATATCTATATCTCGAGCCTATTTTTGCACCTGGCATCCACGAAATGCTGCACTGTGTTCCCCCCCCACAATTACAACCGTTAACCTTGACATTGTTCCCACGTTCACCATAATCATGTTCCCCTTCACAGTTGGCACATCTTTTCTTTCCTTTGCACAGAGCCACTACATGTCCGATTCTTTGGCATTTAAAAAACCTTAATGGAGGTGGGACAAACTCTCTAACAGTGAAAGACAGGAAGTCCATCTGTACTTTCTTAGGTAAAACCTTCTCAAACATGAGTGATATTGACAGGCTTTCACTTCTCTGCCCCTCTTTCTTACTGAACAGCCTTTTGACTTCAACTACTTTGCCCCCCTCTACATTTTATTTGATATAATCTATGGACACAGATAATGGAACTGCAGAAATTACACCCCTCAGCTTAGCCAAAACTCCAGGGACATGACTTGTGATTTTCTTCCAATTGAGAAATGTCATTTTCAGAATCTTCCCTTGCTGAACATGGTCAGCACAGAATATTAAGTCTACCATTACCAATGAACCAGGCTAATGTGACTTCACTTATCTCTTTCTTAGAGGCATTGGTTAATTGAATAGGGTGTAGATGAGACCCTGTAGTCGCAACAAACATGACTACAACTTTCCACTCCGACACATGACCTGTTTTTCTCCACCGTCTTCACGTTCTCAACACTGGAAGTGCCACTACTGCCAACAGCGGTTATAGCAAGGCCATTCTTTTTACTTTTACTTTTCATCAGTGGCGCAACTTTCACAAGGGCCGGAGGGACATGTCTGAAATTTCATTTTTGTCCCCCCCCCAGTTTTATCATTGGAATGTGATACAAAATTAGGCAATAGTGTGCTTTAGGACCATGCAGATGCCTCCGAGAAGTCGGGTAGGCTGTTTGGAGTGTTAATCTGACTGGATAAAATGTAAAATAATAAAACCAAAGTTGCACCCCTGCTTTTCACCATCCAGGTCCATGACTTTCATCATACCCACCCATACCATCAGAACTATCATCCATGTCGACCTCAGTCCAGCACAGATTTTGCTTAAACCGCCTACCACAATATAGAACGATGGATTCTATTTTGCTTCCTAGTTTGAACAAATAAATAAATAGCTAAATAGCTAAAAAGCCAAAACACCTACCTAGGAGTATCAGAAATAAACATATTTGAGAAGCCTATTCATCTTCTAGCTAGCTAGCCATTCTGCTTACAAAACAGTTCAAATCTAACATTGGCTGACAAACAAATGGCTTTCTTTCTTTGACAACAAATAACTAGATAGCTTTACTTCCTCACTGTGAATTCTTACAATAATGAGTAATGTTTGCTGCTAGGCTAGCTATGATAGTCAAATAGTAGCAATAACGATAGAAATGTTCACATACAGCTTAAAATTTATTATAGTGAGTAGATCCTTTTTATCTTCACAAGAGGCCTGATGGTGTAGATCTGCACCTGGAAGGAGTCCTTATGAGGAAGCCCATCTTTGGTCACTTCTGTCCTGGTAAGTAAAACACTACAATGTCACTCACGCTCAAAATCTTCCAAGATGGCGTAGCAGTGGGATGTCTGTTTTGATTGCCTTGTCCCCGTCCCTTGTATATATCGTTTTTCTTCGAATATATTTCGTACATATTTTTTATACTTTTAATCTTTATTTCCATCATACTCTCCTGCAACCCACCTCACCCAATGTGGTATGGATCTGCTATGTTTTATACTTTAGAACTAGCTACTAGCTATTAGTCAGTTAGCCACTGCTAGCGGTCATCACCGTTAACTCAGACATTTGCCAGACTCAGCCCGGTCAACTCCTGCCAGCCTGCACAGCGCGATATCAACCCAGAGCATATCGGACTGCTTTTCTCTACCACCATCTCCGGATTTCTACTGCTATCAGGGTGGCTACTCCTGGCTAACGTCTCTGTCACGAAGCAAGCACCAGTTAGCCTGTAGCTAGGCCCATCTCCCGGCTAGCCGAAGAGATCCATCAAGCAATTCCTGGGTGTCAATTACCTCTTTTGCCAATTGGCCTGGACCCTTCACTGCCAACAAGGAGCCCCGCCGATCCATCATGACTGGTCTACCGACGTAACCGTCCGAGGGGTTTCAACAGGCTATCCCGTTGCGACATCCCCCTGTAGCCAATCTGCTAGCCTGCTAGCCCCGTCCTACTAGCTGTCTGAATCGCCGTGCCTCCAGCACGCCTAGTTACTCACTGGACCCTATGATCACTCGGCAAACATGCCTCTCCCTAATGTCAATATGCCTTGTCTATTGCTGTTTTGGTTAGTGATTTTTGTCTTATTTCACTGTAGAGCCTCCAGCTCTGCTGAATATGCCTTAGCTAGCCCTTTTGTTCCACCCCCCCCCTCCCCCAACACACACACAGTCTATGTTCCGAACGCACTAGACGACCAGTTCTTTTAGCCTTTAGCTGTACTCTTATCCGACTCCTCCTCTGTTCCTCTGGTGATGTTGAGGTTAACCCAGGTCCTGCAACCCCGGGCATCACAGCCATTCCCCAGGCGCTCTCATTAGTTGAAAAATTGTAGAACTAAGAACAGACATAGCCCTTCGTTCACCCTAGACTTGACTGCCCTTGACCAGCACAAAAACATCCTTTGGCGTACTGCATTAGCATCGAATAGCCCCCGCGATATGCAACTTTTCAGGGAAGTCAGAAACCAATATAATCAGTTAGTTAGGAAAGCTAAGGCTGGCTTTTTCAAACAGAAATTTGCTTCCTGTAGCACTAATTGCAACCCCTATTACTAGCCTATTCAACCTATCTTTCGTATCGTCTGAGATACCCAAAGATTGGAAAGCTGCCGCTGTCATCCCCCTCTTCAAAGGGGGAGACACTCTAGACCCAAACTGTTATAGATGCCCTGACTTTCTAAAGTCTTCGAAAGTCAAGTTAATAAACAGATCACCGACCATTTTGAATCCCACTGTACCTTCTCCACTATGCAATATGGTTTGCGAGCTGGTCATGGGTGTACCTCAGCCACACTCAAGGTCCTAAACGATATCATAACCGCCATCGATAAAAGACAGTACTGTGCAGCCGTCTTCATCGACCTGGCCAAGACTTTCAACACCGCATTCTTATTGACAGACTCAATAGCCTTGGCTTCTCAAATGACTGTCTCGCCTGGTTCACCAACTACTTCATAGATTTCAGTGTGTCAAATCGGAGGGCCTGTTGTCCGGACCTCTGGCACTCTCTATGGGGATGCCACAGGGTTCAATTCTCGGGCTGACTTTTTTCTCTGTATATATCAATGATGTCGCTCTTGCTGCTGGTGATTCTCTGATCCACCTCTACGCAGACGACACCATTCTGTATACATCTGGCCCTTCTTTGGACACTGTGCTAACAACTCCAAATGAGCTTCAACACCATACAACACTCCTTCCATGGCCCCCAACTGCTTTTAAATGTGATTAAAACTAAGTGCATGCTCTTCAACCGATTGCTGCCCACACCCTCCCGCCTGACTAGTATATACTACCCACCACTACGACCTGTATGCACTCGTTGGCTGGCCTTCACTACATATCCGTCGCCAAACCCACTGTCTCCAGGTCATCTATAACACTTTGCAAGGTAAAGCCCCACCTTATCTCAGCTCACTGGTCACCATTGCAATACCCACCCGTAGCATGTGCTCCAGCAGGTATATTGCACTGGTCATCCCCAAAGCCAACACTTCATTTGGCCGCCTTTCCTTCCAGTACTCTGCTGCCAATGACTGGAATGAATTGCATAAATCTCTAAAGCTAGAGTCTTATATCTCCCTCTTTAACTTTAAATATCAGCTGTCAGAGCAGCTTACCAATCACTGTACCTGTACACATCCAATCTGTAAATAGCACACCCAACTACCTCATCCCCATATTATTACTTACCCTCTTGCTCTTTTGCACATCATAATCTGCACATCTATCACTTCAGTATTAATGCTAAATTGTAATTATTTTTGCCACTATGGCATATATATTGCCTACATCCCCTACCCACTCTTCTACATTTGAACACACTGTACACAGATTTTTCAAATTTTCTTTTCGATTGTGTTATTGACTGTACGGTTTGTTATGTGTAACTCTGTGTTGTTTTTGGAGTCCACCGATAGTTTTAGCGAGGACATCATCCGAGAAGATGCTGAACTGGCTGTTGACACCAAGACTGAAGCTGCCTACATGAAGGCCAGGCAGCACAGGCAACTAACTCTGTTAGTATGTCCAACAAACCTCTGTTTGAATTTGTCTAGCGTGTGTATCTGTCTCTGTCTGTTTTATTCTCTCTATCATACTTTCAATGTCAGTGAAATATGTCCTGCAGATATTTTTTGTCACTCCCCTATGACAGACATCTGGGGTGTCTGCACTGTCACTGTGTTCAAATCAAATCAAGCTTTATTTATACAGCACATTTCAGACATGGAATGCAACGCAATGTGGTTTACAGAAAAAAAAAACAATGAAAATAAAAGCTGAAATATTTACTACACAACAAACACAATATAAAAAAAAAAAAGAAATACACAAACTGAACAACTAACAAGCACCGTAAGGAAAAGCAAAGCTAAAAATATGTTTTAAGATCTCCTTTAAATACTGTATGTCCACAGTTTCGCCCCCCCCCAGGTTGTCTGGCAGGCTATTCCAGAGGCTTGGGACATAATAACTGCCTCTCAGTGCCTCTTGGTCCTAGGCTTTGGGATAAGTAAAAGGCCAGTGCCAGAGGACTTGAGGGACCTACTGGGTACATAACTTAAAAGCATGTCTGACATGCATTGGGGTCAGGTCACTAACATCTACCAGGCAGCAGACAAGCAGCTATTCCCCCTGGTGAAGTGGGCCAAGAGGATCCCCCATTTCTTAGAGCTGCCACTAGATAACCATCCTACCACGATTAGGTACAGCCCATCTCACACACCATAGCACACATACTCATGCATGCTCACACACACATCATACCACTTGCATAAATACAGTACACATGCACACATACAGTAACCCCATATACAGTACACAACACTCGATAACCGGGTAATTATAGTGAATGAATGAATTACATTTTAGTTACATGTCAAATCGGCAGTTTGCAACCCATCTCTTATGGGATTAATTGACACATAAACAAACATTACAATAATTCACTGTGATAATTATTCCGATGTTCTCTGCAGTGCGCACCACATAAAGAGTGAAAACTAAATCCATACATAATAGTAATCAAGGTTATCGGCGCAATAATTATATCCATAGAGCAGTAAAAATATATATTTTTTAAGTAGTCAAAGTATTCAAACCAGGCTAAACTCTCACTGTATCTCTGTCTGTTAGGCTGGAAAGAGCTGCTCATTGCTTCGTTCTCTCATCCCTCATCCCCATACGATGAAAGGTGGGATCCTCCTGGCTAAAGCAGTGCCCACAGCACTGGAGTGGGCAGGTCAGAGGTCAGAGGTCAGCCCATACACACACAGGGTCCCACTTAAACTACAGTCGTGGCCAAAAGGTTTGAGAATTACACAAATATAAATTTTCACAAAGTCTGCTGCCTCAGTTTGTATGATGGCAATTTGCATATACTCCAGAATGTTATGAAGAGTGATCAGATGAATTGCAAAGTCCCTCTTTGCCATGCAAATGAACTGAATCCCTCAAAAACATTTCTACTGCATTTCAGCCCTGCCACAAAAGGACCAGCTGACATCATGTCAGTGATTCTCTCGTTAACACAGGTGTGAGTGTTGACAAGGACAAGGCTGGAGATCACGCTGATTGAGTTCGAATAACAGACTGGAAGCTTCAAAAGGAGGGTGGTGCTTGGAATCATTGTTCTTCCTCTGTCATCCATGGTTACGTGCAAGGAAACACGTGCCGTCATTATTGCTTTGCACAAAAAGGGCTTCACAGGCAAGGATATTGCTGCCAGTAAGATTGCAGCTAAATCAACCATTTATCGGATCATGAAGAACTTCAAGGAGAGCGGTTCAATTGTTGTGAAGAAGGCTTCAGGGCGCCCAAGAAAGTCCAGCAAGCGCCAGGACCGTCTCCTAAAGTTGATTCAGCTGGGGGATCGGGGCACCACCAGTACAGAACTTGCTCAGGAATGGCAGCAGGCAAGTGTGAGTGCATCTGCACGCACAGTGAGGCAAAGACTTTTAGAGGATGGCCTGGTGTCAAGAAGGGCAGCAAAGAAGCCACTTCTCTCCAGGAAAAACATCAGGGACAGACTGATATTCTGCAAAAGGTACATGGATTGGACTGCTGAGGACTGGGGTAAAGTCATTCATTTTCTCTGATGAATCCCCTTTCCGATTGTTTGGGGCATCCGGAAAAAAAGCTTGTCTGGAGAGGACAAGGTGAGCGCTACTATCAGTACTGTGTCATGCCAACAGTAAAGCATCCTGAGACCATTCATGTGTGGGGTTGCTTCTCAGCCAAGGGAGTGGGCTCACTCACAATTTTGCCTAAGAACACAGCCATGAATAAAGAATGGTACCACACACATCCTCTGAAAGCAACTTCTCCCAACCATCCAGGAAAAGTTTGGTGATGAACAATGCCTTCTGATGCATGATGGAGAATCTGGCAAAAGTGATAAGTGGCTCGGGAACCAAACATCGATATTTTGGGTCCATGGCTAGGAAACTCCCTGGACCTTAATCCCATTGAGAACTTGTGGTCTACCCTCAAGAGGTGGGTGGACAAACAAAAACCCACAAATTCTGACAAACTCCAAGCATTGATTATGCAAGAATGGGCTGCCATCAGTCAGGATGTGGCCCAGAAGTTAATTGACAGCATGCCAGGGCAGATTGCAGAGGTCTTGAAAAAGAAGGGTCAACACTGCAAATATTGACTCTGCATCAACTTCATGTAATTGTCAATAAAAGCCTTTGACACTTATGAAATGCTTGTAATTATACTTCAGTATTCCATAGTAATATCTGACAAAAATATCTAGACACCGAAGCAGCAAACTTTGTGGAAATTAATATTTGTGTAATACTATACATATAAAATTGACGTCAAAGTTGGTGATGGATTACATTATGTAAGATTCATAAAGAGTATGAAAAGTATTACCGTTTGACATTTTGAACCGTAGTCAGCATGTTTACATGCTCGCTATAATAATTCAATATTAAACGGATTATGACTATAGGCTGTGTATGCTTTTCGTCATGTAAACACCTTCTTCTGGTTATCTTAATCAGTGGGCAGGTATTATGTGAACTGACCGTGCTGGTCATCCATTACCTCGTGGTAATGACTGAAGTGGAATCGGGGGAATGGAATCAAACTGTTGGTTTCCATATGTTTGAAGCCATTCCATTTGCGCCGTTCCAGCTATTACTATGAGTCATCCTCCCCTCAGTAGCCTCCACTGACGTAGTCAGTAAAATGTTACCTACACTAGAAATTCAGATGTACAGCAGTAAAATTGGGCTCTGATTTTTCCTGTTACACTGCCTCACTGTCTCTTGTGTTGTGGCCTCTATGGTGCTGACCGAACTGGTGTCTAAGATGAATGACATTTGTATTTATTTGTATTTATTGAACGAGGCAAGTCAGTTAAAAACAAATTCTTATTTACAATGACGGCCTACCGAAGAACAGTTCGTTAACTGTCTTGTTCAGGGGCAGAATGACAGATTTTTACCTTGTCAGCTCGGGGATTCGATCCAGTAACCTTTCCGTTACTGGCCCAACACTCTAAACACTAGGCCCCCTGCCGCCCTAGATAGACAAGACAGAGCTGAGCTGCCTCCGAGCCATCATCCTCTTCAACCCAGGTTAACACTTATGTATTCAAATATTTGTTCTTCTTCATTAAGCCCTATTTACATCAGCAGTTGTCACAGAGTGCTTGACAAAGATACCCAGCCTAAAACCCCAAAGAGCAAGCAATGCAGAGTCAGAAGCGCAGTAGTTAGGAAAAACTCCCTAGAAGGCAGAAACCTAGAGAGGAACCTCACTCCAAGGGGTGGCCAGTTCTCTTCTGGTTACACCAGGTAGAGATTTAAAAGTGCATGTGGCCATTAAGGTCAGAACGTTTTTTCAAGACGTTCAAACTTTCATAGATGACCAGCACGGTCAGTTCACAAGTTCAGCATCTCGCCATCTGATGAACATGTTGGAAGGGGTAGTAGATTATGGAGTTTGGTATGAGGGTTTTGACGTGGATTCTGGTCAGGGAAGCCAGCCCCCGGTCATGGATCAAGGTTGGTAGCTGGACTGTGGTTGGGCTGAGCATGCTGGCAGGGTCAACCCCTGGCCATAGGCCAAGGTTGTGCTGGCCCTCCTGTAGTGCAGCTGCAGCCCCGGTAGTGGCCCGGGTTTGAGCTCCCCCATTGGAACATCCAGGGGTTTGCTGCTTGTTGAATGAGCACGAAAGCGGCATGAGGCCCTTTTGGGCCGGGAAGATGTCTGGGGGCTGGATTGCTGGTGCGTCCGTCTGCTGGTGATGGATGTTAGTCTTGTCAGGTGTGAAAGTGTTGGAATCCCGGTGTTATTATGCCTGGGGCCCTACAAGGGTTTGTTAGGTGTATCAGACGTGCATGGGTTTGAGCGGATAATTGTTGTAGGTGTCGGATGACCAGTGGCCAAGGTGCTTGAAGATGGCAGCGGGGAGGTTGTTATGTGCTGCCAGCTCAGATCCAAAAGGAGAGGGAGAAGTAGAGGTGTGCAGGGAAACCGGCGTGGGGGATCTTCAGGTGGTCTTCAGGTATGGCTGGAACCCTCTGGTGACAGGGTGGCCTCTGTCTGTTATAAACAAATGCTCGTAAGGGGAGGAGTGAAGGGTGCGTTAGTGGATGTCAGAGGAGAGGGAGTCAATTGCCTGATGAGAGAGGGGATGTTGAATATGAAGATGTTTGCTGATGACACAATGTTGGTAGTCTTGATCACCGACGTGAGAGCCTACAGGGAGGAGTTCAGTGATCTGGCAGTATGGTGTCGGAACAACAACCTCTCCTTCAACGTCCGAAAGACCAAGGAGCTGATTGTGAACTACAGAAAACAGAGGGGGGAGGGGGCGAGCAAGCTCCCATCCACATCGACAGGGCTGCAGTGGCGCAGGTCGAGAGCTTAAAGTTCCCCGGAGTCCAAATCATTCAAGACTTAAAATGGTCGGCACAGTCGTGAAGAAAGCGGAGGTTGAAAATGTTTGGCAGGCATGAGCCCTCAAATCTTCAACGTTCTAAAGCTGCAACATTGAGAGCATCTTGATTGGCTGCATCACTGCTAGGTATGGCAACAGCACCGCCCTTGATCACGTGGCGCCACAGAGGGTGGTGCGGACAGCTCAGTACACCACTGGGGCCGAGCTCTCTGCCATCCAGGACCTCTATATCAGGCAGTGTGAAGGAAGGCCCAGAAAATCGTTGGACTCCAGCCACCCAAGCCATAAACGGTTCTCTCTGCTTCTGCACGGCAAGGGGTCCGGTGCATTAAGTCTGACCAACAGGCTCCTGAAAAGCTTCTATCCCCAAGCCATAAGACTGCTAAATAGCTAACATATTGACCCTTGTATTTTATTTTTTTGACTTTATGCACACTCACAGGACTCTACACACTGACACTCCCACACTCGCTGCTGCTACTCTGTCATACTTAACTGAAAGTAAAGATACCTTCATAGTAAAATACTACTTGAGTATAAGTCTAAAAGTATTTGGTTCAAAATGTACTTAAGTATCAAAATAAATGTAATTGCTAAAATATACTTAATTACCAAAAGTACAAGTATAAATAATTTAAAATTCCTTATATTAAGTAAACCAGACAGCACAGAAGCTTTTTCAATTTATGGATAGCCAGAGGCACACTTCAAAACTCAGACATAATTTACAAACGAAGCATTTGCGTTTTGTGAGTCAAATCAAAGGCAGTAGGGATGACCAGGGATGTTCTCTTTATAAGTGTGTGAATTACATAATTTTCCTGTTTAGAATTTAAAATATAACTAGTACTTTTTGGAGTTGGGGAAAATGTAAGAAGTAAAACGTACATTATTTTTATTAGGAATGTAGTGAAGTTAAAAGTCAAAGTTGAAAAAATAAGCAGGAATGTACAGATACCCCCAAAAACTTCTTAAGTAGTACTTTAAAGTACTTTCTACTTAAGTACTTTTACACCCCTGCTCTGTACCCCACATATACAGATAATTGTAAGGTCTCTCAGTTGAGCAGTGAATTTCAAACAGATTCATCCACACAGACCAGGGAGGTTTTCCCTGGTCTGTGTGGATGAACAATGACACCTATTGGTAGCAGACATTGAATATCCCTTTGAGCATAGTGGAGTTACTAATTACATGTCGGATGGTGTAACCTTTACACCCAGTCACTACAAAGATATAGGCATCGTTCCTAATTCAGTTGCCGGAGAGGAAGAAAACTGCCCAGGGATTTCACCATGAGGGCAATGGTGACTTTAAAACAGAGTTTAATGGCTGAGATTGAAAACTGAGGATGGATCAACAACATTGTAGTTAACCTATAAAATAGAAGGAAGCCTGTACAGAATAAAAATATTCCAAAACATGCATCATGTTTGCAATAAGGCACTAAAGTAAAACTGCAAGAAATTAAGCAAAGAAATTAACTTTGTCCTGAATACAAAGCGCAATGTTTGGGATAAATCCAACACATCACTGACAACCAGTCTTCATATTTTTAAGCATGGTGGTGGCTCCATCGTGTTATGGGTATACTTGTCATCGGCAAGAACTTGTCTTTTTTAAATGATAAAAATAAAACGAAAGAGCTAAGCACATGCAAAATCCTAGTGGAAAACCTGTTTTTTCTGCTTTCCACCAGACACTGGGAGACAAATTCACCTTTCAGCAGGATAGTAACCAAAACCAAAAAAATACCAACTATACACAAATGTTCCTGAGTGGCCTAGTTCCAATTTAGACTTAAATCTACTTATATCTATGGCCAGTAGCGACCCATTATTCAGAATAGGTAGGGCATTAATACTTGTCACATATCAGTTTGCAAACAATGTAAAACTATCATTGAGTTAATAAAGCCGCATACAAACATGGTCTCTTTTTTTGAGTAAGGCAGCTCCTAAATGCAGGTGTATCAGCCTAGCTCAGTGCTTTCTGTGGTGGGGCAAGCCAGTAGAAAATACGGAGCTTTGCGCCTTGATTGGCTCAGTGTTCTGTCACTCATGGGGACTTTACGTCACTGTGAAGTATAAGAGGAGACCTTGACATTTTTAGCCCTTCGGCTGCTGCCATAGAAGTGCCCATCCAAGAAGGCTCAAGGTCACTGGCCACAGATAAAATTACGTCAAATCACATATCTACAGTTGCTTTGACTGGATTGATCATGTCAACATCATACTTTCACAATCTTAGCTAGTAGTCATCATCATCATGAATCAAGTTGACAATCTACTGGATAATCCTTTTTATTCTGTGTCATATGAAGAAAAATGTGAAATTCTAAATAAAAACGTATCGGTGCTCATCGGCCATTGGACATAAACATTACACAAGTTGGAAATCGCAAATTCAAAGACTGATTTGGAATCAATTAGTGACAGTGGCTGTGTGGTCCCAAGTCTGGGATTAAGGGACTCTTTTCCAAGTTTCAAATTATAAACATTCAACATTGGCCATGCTGTCAACAATGCATGATATGTATATATATATATATATATATATATATATATATATGATGATATGATACGCTCATAAATGTTAACTCGGAGGACCGCCGCGCTATCTTCCTGTTCAAGTGGGCACAGCATGAGTCCAACAAAGTATTGTATGCTGCTTCATAAATGTAATATGCCAGGAAGATATGTATACTGTAGCTAAGAAAGTAATACTAAGTGTATGTTGTGTAGTAAGTTGTTATTAGCCTATGTGCTCTAATAATTTGGTCTATTTACCCCTCTTAATTTCACCTACTGTTCTGACTATTCTACTGTAGCCTATAACCGGTTTTAGATTAATGTAAACATTGAATATTGTAAGAGCTTTCATTGTCTGCTTATATGACCCCTTTATTTATCCTACGGTTCTGACTTGGTATACAGGGAGAACATTGGAAGAACGGCCCATGTTCTGAATTCTGTTGTTGTACATTTCAAAAGTTGTAAACAAATAGTTATTGACTAACGTTACATCCGTTACACCACATTTGTTTAAGCAAGTCAGCCATATCAGCCATGTTTTTTTAAAGGGCAGTAAATGAGGCTGAATGAACTTTTTCACTGCCAGACAAGGCTCTCCTGATAGCCAGGTGTAACAGTGGTAAGATGTTTGGACAGCTTTATGTAGGCCCTAACAGTTTGTAGGCAGCCTTAGAGCGCAATTAATGGATTGTTTAGTGTTGTGGCTTTGCTGGCATGCATTCCACTTCTTTTTTGTTGTTGTTGCCCTACCCAGATCTACATGCTAAAACCGCCACTGTCTATGACAAGACTTGAAAATGGCTATCTAGCAATGATCAACCAACTTGACAGAGCTAGAATATTTTTTTCAAATTATGTGTTAATATTGTACAATCCAAGTTTGCAAAGCTTCTTAGAGACTTACCCAGAAAGACTCACTACCAAAGGTGATTCTAACATGGATTTACACTTTTTTTTAAAGTGTCCAACCCTCTATCTTCATTACATAAAATGTTTTACAAATGTTAGAATTGTTCTACTTTTACATTAGTGTTGTGTAGATCATTGAATAAAAAATTTAAAAATGTTATCCCACTTTGTAACACAAAATGTGGAAAAAGTCAAGGCGTGTGAATACCTTCTGAAGATGGTACCGCTATCACGCCAGTATCCCTGCATATTGTAAATATAGTATTGGAACTGACCCTGACTATAGCTTGCCTACTTCTCGTGTTATTTATTTTCATTAGTGTGTTTTTGGTCTACCTTATGTTATTTTTACAATTACTTCGTTGTTGGGTTTAGAACGCGCAAGAAAGGCATTTCACTGTACTTGTGCACATGACATTGACATTAACCTTTCAAGTTTGTGAATAGAGGCTACTTAAGGGTATGTCCTGATAGGGAACTAGTGGGAACGGAGGTGTTTGTGGGCATTCGTGACATAGGATGGTCGCAGTTAGGGAGGTGGACCCCCCAAAAAGGATCAAGCTACAAAAGGCCTGATCACCAGCAACAGAGGGTGCAGGGTCGGGGCTCGATGTGGGAAGGTCGCAGGGAATGCTGGAGGGGCGCTGTGGAAGTGGGAGACACAGTGCAGGCAGGGGGCACTGTGGAGGTGGGAGCTTAATCCTGGCTGCAGGAGAGAATGTGATTGAGGGCAGGAGGCCCAGTCCGGGCTCAGCAAGGGCGCAGCTCAGACAGCGAGGTGGGTGAGTTTGAGGTGGAAGCGGGAGCTTGGGCCGGCTGCTAGAGAGAAGGTGTGTGCAGCAGCCTCAGTACTCAGACAGCGGCTGACTTGCAGTCTGCAGGGGAGTGGCAGACTCCCCTTCTGGTCAGGACTTCACACATTTGGGCCCTGGTCCAATCTTGATACCAGAGGGCACCAACTTGGAATGGCATGGCGGGAAGTGGGCTCGGGCATTCCCATTGGCGTGGCAACCTAGAGCAGCACTGGTGGGAGCAGCCTGAGGATGGATGGCAGGCTGAGATCAGCCCCAAGTAGGTGTGGGGGTTAAGGCAGGGGCCCCAGCAAAGGCAGCTTCTCTAATAGGCAGGGACCTGATCTTTTCTGGGACAGACAGACATGACAGAAACCACATCCCCCTGAGGCAAAAAGAGCTCCCCAAACCTGCAGTACAACTTGCATGTTTAGCAGAAGTACAAAGACATGAAGGTATATGCTGTTAACATACTATGAGGGTTGTTGATTTGGCAGCAGGGATTCAGGTGAGTGGGGTGGGCTTGTGGCTAATGAAGATTGGATGCAAGTTGGCATGGTCACGGCTCTATGTCTATTTATGGAGTTCCTTACTAATAGGCTTAGTTCCAAAATGGGTGTTTGGGACCATATATGGAGTTCCTGCTCCAGGGCTGCGTTACAATATGAATGCCGGTGCCCATGTATGGAGTTCCTGCTCCGGGCCACATCCCAATATGAAAAGGCTGTGCCCATATAAGGATTCCTGATCTGGCTGCTTTCCAAATACTGACAACAAGGCCGAACATGGAAGTTCCTGTTGTGGATTGGATGTGTTGCCTGAAGCTTTCGTCTCAAAACTGAGTAATAATCTACACATAATAACCCTGATGGCTATAGAGGGTGTAACACTTTAATATTCAATATTTTAATGTCAGATGGCTTGGATTTGACAGGTGCTGGAATACATTAGTGGGACTTGGAGAAAACCACAATAATTTCAGACATGGCACAATCACACAATCTTTGCATTTTTCATGATCATTTGCAGATTTTATTTATTTTAGTCTGTAAAAAACAAGCAGAGGTGAATCAGGTCAAGTCTTTGGTTGGTAAGACTCAACCAGGGATCGAACCCCCACCTGTCCAATTTCAGGGTGGACACTACCACAGGGCAACTGATTTGCTGCTACTGTTATATTGACTGTAATAGTAGCGGTAGTAGTAGTGTAGAATGCCCAAAATCAGGAGGAAGGAGGAAAGGAAGCTGGGAAAGGAGGAAAGGAAACTAGGGATCGAAAGGGAGTAAGGAAAGGAAGCTGGGAAAGGAGGAAATTGATATAGGAAAGGAAGCTAGGGAAGGAAAGTAGGAAAGGAAGCTAGGAATGTGCTGAGCATTCAGCATTCAAAGGTGCTGAGCATTCAGCAGTTCAAAGCAATGATTAAGTAGGCTACTAGGTAGGGGCAGCACGTACTTTGAATTGCCCTAGCCAGACTATACCAACAACAAAAGAAAGACAGAAATATACTTAGGCTACTCTTGCAGAGATTGTCTTCCCAGGCTATAGAAGAGCAGGGGGCTCTGTAAATACTCAAAGACAGATAATCAAAGAGTGATCCCTCAAATCTGCTGTCTCATAGCAACTGTAAAATACAACAACAACAATAACCACAGCAAATTCAGATGCAATTCATGGGCAGCATATGAATTGACCCTAGTGGTTGTCTGTGAGGGAAATGTGTGACTATTTGATGCGTCGCCTTGATGCGTCGCCTTGATGCGTCGCCTTCCTGAATCACTGAGCAACATTAGTTTTGTTTCTTGTGTACTAGGTCATCAAATTGTGTACTAGTTCATCCATGTCGTATATGTTATGTCCTGCAAAAAAAGTATATAGTACCAGTCAAAAGTTTGGACACCCACTCATGGGTTTTTCTTTATTTTTACTATTTTCTACATTGTAGAATATTAGTGAAGACATCAAAACTATGAAATAACACATATGGAATCATGTAGTAACCAAGAAAGTATATATATTTTATATTTGAGATTCTTCAAAGTATCCACCCTTTGCCTTGACAGCTTTGCACACTATTGGCATTCTCTCAACCAGATTCATGAGGTAGTCACCTGGAATGCATTTCAATTGACAGGTGTGCGTTATTAAAAGTTAATTTGTGTAATTTCTTAACTTCTTAATGCGTTTGAGCCAATCACTTGTGTTGTGCCAAGGTAGGGGTGGTATACAGAAGATAGCCCTATTTGATAAAAGACGAAGTCCCTATTATGGCAAGAACAGCTCAAATAAGCAAAGAGAAACGACAGTCCATCGTTACTTCAAGACATGAAGGTCAGTCAAAGCAGAAAACGTAAAAAACTTTGAATGTTTCTTCAAGTGCATTGGCAAAAACCATCAAATGCTATGATGAAACTGGCTCTCATGAGGACTGCCACAGGAAAGGAAGACCCAGAGTTACCTCTGCTGCAGAGGATAAGTTCACTGGAGTTACCAGCCTAAGAAATTGCAGCCCAAATAAATGCTTCACGGAGTTCAAGTAACAGACACATCTCAACATCAACTGTTCAGAGGAGACTGCGTGAATCAGGCCTTGATGGTCGAATTGCTGCAAAGAAAGCACTACTACTAAAGGACACAAATAATAAGAAGAGACTTGCTTGGGCCAAGAAACACAAGCAATAAACATTAGACTGGTGAAAATCTGTCCTTTGGTCTGATGAGTCCAAATTTGAGATTTTTGGTTCCAACCGCTGATCTCCATGTGTGGTTCCCACCATGAAGCATGGAGGATGAGGTGTGATGGTGCATAAATGGTGACACTGTCTGTGATTTATTTAGAATTCAAAGTACACTTAACCAGCATGGCTACCACAGCATTCTGCAGCGATACACCATCCCATCTGGTTTGCCCTTAGTGGGACTATCATTTGTTTTTCAACAGGACAATGACCCAAAACACACCTCCAGGCTGTGTAAGGAATGAGTAGGTGTGTCCAAACATTTAACTGGTACTGTATATATAAATATTTTCTGATGCAATTCGTATGACAGGTTAATAATCCAATTCATTGTGCTTAAGATTGTTGTGGTTAAGATCCTGTAGTGCATCTTTTAAAGGTAGACTCAGCGAAATTAAGTTGCAACAAGCAGCACCGCAGATGGAGATGACCGAGATGCACGACTTTGATTCACGCTGGTAGCCAGGGAACCAAAACAGTGGAAAAGTTGAGCGTTACACTTCAACGTTCTTAGTTGTTGCAGAAATCTACCTACTATACCGTTTACTTTCTGCATCTATATTATATCGCAGTCTACCTTCAACAGCTGGGTTTCTGGGGTATGAAAAGGAAAATAGCCTCTAAGCAGTTCACATTATATTACATAAGTATCATCAGTAGGACTGCATTCCACATGGTATGCAAACCTGTTGCTAACTGAATGGCAAAGTAGACATGGAATCCTTGGGACATCCCCCCATTGAAGTAGACATTTAAAAAGGTTGTGGTAAGGGTTATGGTTAGGATATGGACTTCCTATGAACCCAGATAGGGTTAGTGCAAACTGAATGGTTAGAATAGCCTGCCACCTGGTGGATCAAGTTAGGGAAAAGCCATTTCTTACACTGAGTGTAACGTGAAGTGCCTTTGAAGTGCAAAATACAAAGTCAGTCTTGCCCAAACTGTCCATGCTCACTACACACACGATAGGACATGGAAATAAGTCAGACTTTGTGCTCTTATCCTCAATGTATGTATGCATTGTCGTACTCAATGAATGAGGCAACATTATGTATTTAATACCTGCCCAATAAAAATAATGCATTAATTCATTCAGTGCTAGTGGCATAGTAACCAGGGAAAAAACAGTTTGTTGAAAATAGTATATTTAATACAAAGGATCCATAGAAAAATCCTGCATTTGTAGTGCATGTATATCAACATGGAAAACACTCAAGTGAAATCATGATAGCCATCAAACCTTTTGAATGGACATTTTCCCAAAAATAAACAACCAATGATCCACAACTCTCAGAATTTGGTTACAGTGGTGAAGAACAATTTATAGCAAATGTGGACAAAAACAATATTAGATTCTCTGAAAATATTGCATCGGGTCTCTTTTCTATTGATCGGTCAGGGTTCTGCAGATTTCAAAATGATTGTCTGAGACCATGAATGAAGGAAAAAAAGGGTATTTTACATTTATTTTTAAGAAGTACTTAACATTGTGTAATGGTTTAAAATGTAAGATCGGACAAACATCTGGCATGGAAAAGACCAGTGTAGCAAGTGCTAAGGAGCCATATGAAACCAACTATGTTGTATTTTTTCGTGACACTCATAGGGCTGCCTTTAAAGAGACTGTCAATAGTGTGCTGCTTTGAATGTATTTGTAACTAGTTTCTCAACTAGATTCAATTAGACATGTTTAAACTGTTTCTGGTTGACATATGAATATTGTCTCTTAAAGGATGTCTTAATACATGGCCCCACAACTTTACAAGAGCATTATAGGCCTTCAATACACTTTTTGTACACCTGTGGAATAATATAATATTTGATGTGGCCACCTAGTGGTTGTATGATAAGTTTATACATTTCCAGTTTGGTAATGGCAATGTGTCTTAAGGCACTGGCTCGAGATCAAATGCTGCTGGGGCAGTAACAGAAGCTCAGAGTACGCAATTGGCCAAGGCACCATCTGGACAAACATGTACAAGAGAAAACCGATAGCACAAAATGACAATTCTCTCTGGATGATAAAAATAAGTGTGTTTCCCTGAAGCTTAATAGCTGACAGTACACAGTCTCCACCACCCAGACCCATATCAGTGAGAAAGTAGCAACATTTAGTAGTCAATCTGTATGTGAACGAATTAAGAGCGGTGTCTGGGTTGTCAAGATAATTAAAATACAACATTGGCTACAAAGCTTTCAGGAAAGTCACCCCAGATTGGTGAGAATGCATATTGGCCTTAAACATAGATTTCCTAATTAGCCTAGTCTCAAATTGAGCATGATCATGGTGATAAACTGACACTGTAATTCTTAATTCAAACATATTACCTTTAAGTTTTTACTGCAAATAAATCAAGAGAATAGCCCCTTAAACATATCATCTGGTTAAAAAAAAATAGTAAAAACAGATACATTTAAGGTCTAACAGATTGAAAAAAATACCAGGAATGAAACAACAACAAACTCCGCTTGGCAAGCTTGAGTTATCTTGTTTTTGAAAGATGCTAATATAGACACAGTTGCTGACATAGGGATCATTATCGTACAAAGATACTTAATTTTTCATTGGATATTGAAGAAAGGCAAACATACAGGTCCGTAAAAATTAAATTAATACGATACCATTCTCATTTCAGAGAATCCATCAAACATCATGGCATGGTAAATGTAATGTGTTTCTACACTTTCAAAATGGATTTACAATGGAAAACCAATGCAACAAAAGAGCTAATCTCAAAGATTTAGCTGAAAAGTTACATTGGTGTTTGAGCTTTCAAACATTAACAAGAGGGGTATACAACAAAGCAACACAGGGTTTTCCCATTTCAGCTCAGGCTTCATCCGTACTACGACGGTGGATATTGCTGTTCCGCCTGCCGCAAACTCTAGCAGGCTTACAACTGCATGTCGCTCGTGGCTAGTTGAACCATGAACTCTTCATTGAGACAATGCAGAAACATCAATCCATGGGCAAGTCAGTACCATTTTAAGTTGTGCCAAAAAGTTAAGTAAATTCAGCAGGCTGTTGTGTGAAAGACTTTTAGGGGTGCCATCTTCATTTTATTACTTTGCTGTGGATATCAATGCACTAGCACCTTTATTCCACACTCCCACCAATAAAATAATTGAATTAAGTCAAAAAAGGTTTTACTGTGCATGAAGTTTCAAATGCATTTGTCATTACTTAATGTGTAATGTGATAGGTATTTTAAAATTACTATTTTAACAAAAACAATTGATTAATAAATATTTAAAATCAGTCATCTTCCTCAAATTAAGTGGATGATGACGCAATCTTGGGGAGAGTGAGGGAATCTGATTTTATTGGTCCTCAACTCGTGGCTAAGACACTTAATTCAGGATAAATGTAGTTAGACCCGAGTTAACCTGCCCTGGAGCAGGTTAGTTCTGAAGGATTCGTGGCCATAGAACATTTACCTGGCTAAAAGGTGAGCCACTTTCATGGTACTGGTTATCCCAAGTTGAACTCAGAGTTAGCTTGCTAACTAACTCAAACTACATATGTAGTATAGGGCTAGCATACTTGATGAGGAACCAAATAGCGCCCCACAGTGGAGGTGTCATAATACCCATAAAATCTAGTGGTCAAACAGGGAAATGGCGCCAACTGTTTTTCCACCATACATTTTTCCCATAGGGGATTTTAGAAACACTTAAAATAAGTGCTGTGTTTCGTGTAGGCTTACCCTGGCATGACGCTTGGATAACCATGTAAATCTCTCTAGGACAAGGTGACTTTTATCAATATATTAGGTCCTATTTACTGATTCGAAAATGCTAATTCACATCAAAGCAGACATCATGCAAAACTACAAATCTCTGACACCGTTGCTAAGAGCTATTGTGTCAATTTAAAATTACACAAGCCAGATCACAGAATTGTCCATTTAAATACATTTGGCCAATTTCTTAATTACTACATTTAGCTAACATAGTTCATCCAGATATTCTTACCTTTGCCTCGAGTCAGCAGTCTCATCCAGATAATAATGGCATTTATAGTTCATCCCCTATGGGAAAAATTGTGTAAAAACTATTGGAACCATTCGCCTGTTTGACCGCTATGTTCTATGGGTATTATGACTCATACTGTGGTACTCTATACTCATTGGATTCTACCCTTGCACCATATGATTAGCTTCACATCAACCCGGCCTAATCTCCTGCCCTGGTAAAAAATATTAAATTAATCTCTCAGCGGAGCCAGAGAGAGTGGCAATGTCCTTTGAGGAATATTGGGACTGGTGCAGGTCGTATTGTCACAGATTGCGCTTCAGTCTTTTAGCCTGAGCTGACCAGCCCAGCCTACATAATAATAATAATAATAATAATAATAATAATAATACAGGCCTTAGGAGCAGTTTACTCCTGTCGCAACCCGTAACCCCTAGGAGTCTAGGACACACGCAGGGTGGTGCGATTCTCTTCCTTGGCCCGCTGCTTCTTAGCGAGGTCGCTAGCGATGGCTAAAGCTCCCCCCTTGAGGAAGCGGACAAAGTTCTCCCCAACTAGAGGCCCCATGGCGTACAGCCCCCCCTCTGACACCGACTCGTACGTGTATGGGTCAACTTCCAGGGGGTTCCGCCGGCACGTGATTGGCTCCTGGGGGTTG
Organism: Oncorhynchus tshawytscha; assembly: GCF_018296145.1. NCBI lineage: Eukaryota > Metazoa > Chordata > Actinopteri > Salmoniformes > Salmonidae > Oncorhynchus > Oncorhynchus tshawytscha. The sequence goes on from NC_056430.1 coordinate 55,714,754, forward strand.
AGGCCGAGGGGCCGTCCGTTCTCAGGGAGGAAGGACAGGTTGGGGTGGGCGCCAATCAGCACCAGGGCCATGGAGACCTGCAGCACGGTGCGACATCCGTCCTCCCCCTCCAGCACGCACTTCCTGTCAGGCTTGAAGGCCACCACCCGGTGTTTGGGCAGGCTGATGTAGCCTGGGTAGGAGCCAGTAGACATGGAGGCGGTGTTGTTTTCCTGTTGGTCCACCAGGGTGCCCGTTCCCCCAGAGCTGGGGATGTCTTGGCCATGCTGCTGCTGCTGTGTCATCATCTGGTGCACCTTGTGGTACTCAGGGTAGAGGAGCTTGGGAAGCTGGTTGAAGATGAGGCCTGGGTCGGTGACCGAGCGCCGGAAGGCGTGGTACACAGGCGTGTTGAGGTGGTGAGCTGCCAGGACAGCGTCGGCCGCTGTCAGCCCGGCTCCCACCACCAGTACCGGGTCTGAGGTGTGGTCCAGCTGGCCTCTGGAGATTGCTGCCTCCAGCTCCCAGAAGCTGTGGCACACGAAGGGGAGACCCTCACCTTCCACACCCAGACGGGCCGGGATGTCATGGGTGCCCGTGGCCAGAACCACGTAGTCTGCGCATACTATAAAGGGGACCTCTGACAGACTTCCTTCCCCCAGCTCATCAGCCTCCCTCTTCTGGGTCCCCTGGACTTTCCAAAAGGAACGGCTGCTGGCCCCCTCGTAGTTCACCCTCTGTATGGAGGTGACGGTGGTGCCGCAGGCGAAGCTGTCCTCCAGGCCCATCTGGTTGACATAGTGCTGGTAGTAGGAGGCAATCTCGGCGGGGGTGGCCCTGTCGTTACGGACGTTCCTGAAACAAAGATTTAAGTATGAGGGTCAGACACCAGTGTTTAAAATACACACACAAAAAGGTCCTTGGGGACAAAACCTGAATGAAAACAAAAAAACAGCCTCACCAGACATTGTCGTCTTTGACACAAAACCACATTTGTTTTGCCTCTATTTTCACTAAACCTAAGGCATTAATACTGGTAGCTAATCCTAGTTCCTAAGCGGCTCAACACAGAAAAAAATACATGCAAACAAGAATATTTCCCTTAAGTGAACACTCCGATTCAGTAACAGTGATAAGGTCAATCTGGAATGGCTGATTCGACTGTGGCCACTTAAAGGAAAAATTCACACCAAAAACTGTATTTAGTTATTTTTTATTAGTCCACTGTTACTCTGAACAACAATATAAAAACACAACATGTAAAGTGTTGGTCCCATGTTTCATGAGCCAAAATAAAAGATCCCAGACATTTTTCAAATGCACAGAAAGCTAATTTCTCTCAAATTTTGTGCAGAAATTTGTTCACATCCCTGTTAGTAAGCATTTCTCCTTTGCTAAAATAATCCATCCATCTGACAGGTGTGGCATATCAAGAAGCTGATAAACATCATGATCATTACATAGGTTCACCTTGTGCTGGGGACAATAAAAGGCCACTCTAAAATGTGCAGTTGTGTCACAGATGTCTTAAGTTGAGGGAGCGTGCAATTGGAATGCTGACTGGAGGAATGTCCACCGGAGGCGTTGACAGAATTGAATGTTAATTTCTATCATAAGATGCCTTCAACTTCGTTTTAGAAAATTTGGCAGTTCGTCCAACTGGCTTCACAACTGCAGACCATGTGTAACCATGCCAGCCCAGGACCTCCACATCCGGTTTCTTCACACTGCGGGATCGTCTGAGACCAGCCATCCGGATAACTGATGAAACTGTGGATTTGCATAACCTAAGAATTGTTGCACAAACTGTCAGTAACAGTCTCAGGAAAGCTCATCTGCGTGCTCGTTGTCCTCACCAGGGTCTTGACCTGACTGCAGTTCTGCGTTGTAACCGACTTCAGTGGGCAAATGCTCACCTTCAATGGCCACTGGCATGCTGGAGATGAGTGCCCTGCACAGATGAATCCCAGTTTGAACTGTACCAGGCAGATGGCAGACAGCGTGTATGGCGGTGTGGACGTGTGGTTTGCTGTTGTGAACAGAGTGCTCCATGGTGGCGGTGCAGTTATGATATGGACAGGCATAAGCTACAGACAACGAACAAAACTGCATTCTATTGATGGCAATTTAAATGCACAGAGATACCGTGACAAGATCCTGAGGCCAATTGTTTGTGCTATTCATCCGCTGCCATCAACTCATGTTTCAGCATGAGCACGGCCCCATGGCACAAGGATCTGTACAGGATTCCTTCGCACAGCCATTGAAGAAGAGTGGGACAACATTTCACAGGCTACAATCAACAGCCTGATCAACTCAACTCTACGTGTACGAGGCTGACTGGTTCTGATCCACGCCCCTACCTCAAGGTATCTGTGACCAACAGATATATCTGTATCCGTCATGTGAAATTCATAGATTAGGGGCAAATTAATTAATTTCAATTAAATGATTTCCTTATTTGAATTGTAACACTTTGAAATGGTTTGATTTTTGTTCAGTGTAATACAGTCCCAAAATATTTTGCATGTCAGGATTCAAGATATTGAACTTAAAAAAAGGAAAGTGTCACCTGCTGCAAAACACATCATCATGATGTGGCAAATGAATCTTTGCTTCTGTGGATGAATGAAAAAAATACCAAAAGAAAAGTTAATTTTGTCTTTAATGGTGCTGTAGCTTGTCAGGAGGACCCACCTGCGTTTTTCTCTCATCCACTCCTTAAGCTTCAGGCCGGGCAGTTCCATCCAATTAGCCAGGCTGAGAGTGAGCATGGAGCCTTCCATCGCCTAAGGAGACAAACACACAAAACACCAGCACCATTAACCACAAGGCTGAAAGCCACATATGCAAACCTTTGTCCCCCAAATGGCATCCTATTTCCTATAAATGGTGTTACTTTTGGCCAGGGCCCAAAGTGTTCTGGTCAATGGTCATCAGATGCATATTACACCCACCCACCTTTTCCACAGAAAGCAATGGTCTGCCATTGTCCCTTGCTGTTTTACATGCCAATGTATTTGCAGGTATGCAAACTACAGGTGGTTTTACGAGCTACATGCCATTAGTTAGCCATGACATATAAACATTTTTCACTAAGTATACTATGTAAGGAATTTACCAAGAGATTGACTATAACTATCCATCTCAAACAAAAAAAACAATTATACAAAATAGTAAAGCTGTCAATCAAAATCAGTGGAGTTCATGTCAAGAACATGGAAGTGCTGTTCTTGGAGAGAGTGTCAAGGGTAGAGGTTGACCAAATATGATTTTTCAATGCCGATACCGATTATTGGAGGACCAAAAAAGATAAATAAATAAAAATCGGCCGATTTTAATTGGTATCATTTGTAATAATGACAATTACAACAATACTGAATGAACACTTATTTTAACTTAATATAATACATCAATAAAATCAATTTAGCCTCAAGTAAATAATGAAACATGTTCAATTTGGTTTAAATAATGCAAAAACTAAGTGTTGGAGAAGAAAGTAAAAGTGCAATATGTGCTATGTAAGAAAGCTAACGTTTCAGTTCCCTGCTCAGAACATGAGAACATATGAATGCTGGTGGTTCCTTTTAACATGAGTCTTCAATATTCCCAGGTAAGAAGTTTTAGGTTGTAGTTATTATAGGACTATTTCCCTCTATACCATTTGTATTTCATTAACCTTTGACCATTGGATGTTCTTATAGGCACTTTAGTATTGCCAGTGTAACAGTATAGCCTCCGTCCCTCTCCTCGCTCCTCTCTGGGCTCGAACCAGCAACAGAACAACAGCCACCCTCGAAGCAGTGTTAACCATGCAGAGCAAGGGACGTTTGAAACGCTATTACCGCGTGCTAACTAGCTAGCCAGTTCACTTTGGTTTCACCAGCCTCATCTCGGGAGTTGATAGGCTTGAAGTCATAAACAGTGCAATGTTTGACGCACAACAAAGAGCTGCTGGCAAAACGCTCGAAAGTGCTGTTTGAACGAATGTTTACACGCCTGCTTCTGCCTACCACCACTCAGTCAGATACTTGTATGCTTAGTCAGATTATATGCAACGCAGGACACGCTAAATAATATCTAGTAATATAATCAACCATGTGTAGTTAACTAGTGATTATGATTGATTGTTTTTTATAAGATAAGTTTAATGCTCGCTGGCAACTTACCTTGGCTTACTGCATTCGAGTAACAAGCAGTCTCTTTGTGGAGTGCAACGAGAGAGAGGCAGGCCGTTATTGCGTTGGACTAGTTAACTGTAAGGTTGCAAGATTGTCAGCTCGGGGAATCCAAGGTGAAAATCTGTCGTTCTGCCCCTGAACGAGGCAGTTAACCCACCGTTCCTAGGCCGTCATTGAAAATAAGAATCTGTTCTTAACTGACCCGCCTAGTTAAATAAAAAAGGTATAAAAAAATAAAATAAAAACTGCAAATCGGCACCCAAAAATACCGATTTCCGATTGTTATGAAAACTTGAAATTGGCCCTAATTAACTGGCCATTCCGATTAATCGGTCAACCTCTAGTCAAGGGCAGAAGCGAGAATTGCCTCCGACCTGACACACCCACTCAACCAGGAGTACCACCGATAGAGTCCACCTTAACAACAAATCATTCATCTCCAGCAGTATAGGTCAATTGAATAAATACAGTAACTGCACCCCTCCAGAACTTACAAACTGAGTTGCAAACTACATCCATCTGTAAACTGTGTTGTCAGCTGTATTATTTATGCACTTGTGGTGATGCTTATTCCATTTCTGTTAGTCACATGGCTGTGGAACTTGTTCAGTTCATGTATCAGTTGTTGAATCTTGTTATGTTCATACAAATATTTACATGTGTTAAGTTTGCTGAAAATAAATGCAGTTGACAGTGAGAGGACGTTTCTTTTTTTGCTGAGTTTATGTATGCGTGCGAGTTTATGTATGCATGCAACTATCCGTAGGACCTTTTTTGGTTCTATTGTTCTTATTTTAAATTTGTGTAGTTCAGTCCTTTTGCTGTTCTTGTCTATTGATGTTCTGTATTATGTATGTCCTGTATAGACCCCAGGAAGAGCTGCTTCAGCAACAGCTAATGGGGATCCTAATAAAATACCAAATACCTAAGGCCATTTTCCACTTGACAAAAACAGACTTCAGAGATTTAAGGCTGTGACAGACCAATTCTAAATGTTAGCAAAGAATGTGTTTATGACCCAATTTTTTACCCAATTGCAAATCACCACCTGGCCCCTTCCAAAAAGAACCTTGTGTGTATCTGAAAATGATTAGATTGTTGTGAGCAACATCACAAGGACAAGTTGGAATTCTTGGAATAACCAATCCTTTTTTAGATCTGCACAAAGTGGGGACAGGGGCTCAACATTGTATTGGGCAATTATTATGGACTGGGCACTTACATGCCAGGCTCCTCCTGGAGGTCCTTTGCCAAGCACCAGGTGTGGGGTGGCCCGCTCCGGTTCGTAGCGCCAAAGCAGGGGTGAGGCATGTTCCAGCCCAAAGTCACTGTCGGGAAGGAGCAGGGAGTCAAACAGCACAGCCACGGGGTTGGAGGAGCGGCCCTCTAGTCCCTCACACAGGTACTCCAGGTCCTGCACACAAAAACAAACACGTAAACAACTTAGTACAAAGACTGTGGTATGTAGCCCTACCTACCTATTATATAATTTGTTTTAGGGTCTAGCTCATTGAAAAACAAAATGCCACCCTTTATCAAGGACACGAATAAAGCTTTTTTACTAAGCTTGTAACATAGACACAACTTTATTTACAAAACCTCCTGTAGCCTACATACAGACCTTACTTAGGGCCACACAAATATTTCTACTGAGCATACATACAGGTAGTAATAGTTGCATAACTACCAACAAACAATAAATCTTAATGGTAAACACAAACAGACAGCATTTTACAGAACATTTTAACTAGCACCTACAACCACCCCGTGCAACAGTAAACCAACGCTAGATGTAAATTGCAAATTGTCAGAGACATTGTGAAGACAGACGAGGTGACATTCTTACCAGCTCCAACAATGACAAATGAGGCTGTTGATCCAGCTTTCCTTGCAGTAGGGGGTTAGGGTGAGTGCCCTCTGGAGACAGGTAGGGGGTGTAACCTGACAACAGATATGACAGGCAGATGCCTGAGGGGCCGTTACCTAGGAGAGAAAGAGGTGCTAGTTCAGACAAGATGAATAAATTTAACCACTACAGTTTTTGTTTGTTTATGTAGCCTAGTGGTTGGAGCGTTGGACTTTTAACCAAAAGGTTGCAAGTTCGAATCACCGAGCTGACAAGGTAAAAATCTGTCGTTCTGCCCCTGAACAAGGCAGTTAACCCACTGTTCCTAGGCCGTCATTGAAAATAAAAAAATATTTGCCTAGCTAAATAAAGGTTAAAAAAATATAATAATGTAGTACCTTAATATTATGTAAGGCAATATATTAACATTAATTGGGGGCTCATACAGACTTTGGCTGTCATTAAATTTTGTCAGCCGGTTATTGCCAGGCAAAAGACTGCTGGTCTCACGATAATAGACAGTCAATTAACATAAACACGTTTAGTATCTCCAGGCCTTCACACATACAAGCCACTGATGCACGCCTTTGGAACGTATACATTTAAGATTGTCGAAATCAATTTAATATCCATCACAATAAATCCATTATTTATTTTAAGAAAACAAGTGAAAGTTGTTTGGGAGCATCAACAGTAACATGTTTTCACATCTAAAAATATTGCATTAAACTGTTGACAGCCCCTCTCTGCACAATCAAGAAATGAATGAAGGAGAGAGGGGAGGAGATTGAAATACGGTGGTGAGATTCTGTAACTATAAGGTAATGTGTCAGTCTATAAATGAACATGTTTTTATGCCCCATTACGAGGCTATTCAAAATCAAATACAAATTGTAGGCCAACTCTGTTAGACAACCTGAACAATCAATGAACAAACAGTATCACCTAGGCGTTCTCGCCCAGACTAATGAATAGAAAGTTTGGCACGTTGCATAAGGTAACCAGTCCATCCGGTATGCATAATGACAGTCCACACTCAAAAGATAATTAAACAAATTATTGTAATCTTGGAGTATAGGCTATACGTATTATCTACCAAAGACACGTTAAATATTTGTATGTATTTATCAGCTATGTATTGTACAACATTTTATAACGGCACAATTATTATTTTAATTCTGTTTTTTCCCCTTCTTTTTTGGGCTCATTTATAGGCCTACGTATTATCTCTCATATGCGTATGGATGTTTTGAATTATTCACAACCTTAGAAAGCACTGTCCATTTTGTTATGTTAGGCTTTGAAACCTGTTGTTGAACTTCTTTCTTCAAATTGATCAATGAGGTGAGTTTTAAAAGCATGATACTGTTTTGATGATTAGTGTTTGATGCGACTTTTGATGCATTTGCATTGATGTCAGTGTGGTTAGGAACAACAGGTCCATGAGTACCAGGCCATTAGCGACCTGATGGTCATTAGTGAGTTGGGTATCACCAAGCATGTCCGGAGTGCATAAGAGATTACCGTGATGTCAAATTTTACTGCAGTAATGGCTCGTGACTGCTGGTGTGGTGGTAATATGTTCACCGCAAAAGCCCTACATACAGAATGTTTGAGGGCTCATCAGGAATGTAAAAATCTGATATGAGAATCAACCATGAATAGCAGTCAAAAAAGTATTTGTATAAAAATATACTTGGCTTTTAAGAATGCCTCGCTTAAGAATAGGCTAAAAAAGTTGAGTCATTTGAGATAGGTGTTCTTCTTATAAGGGGAGCACACAAGGGCCTTCATTCTAAGACACTAGGTTCTTATGGGGTCGTTCCACCTCAAAAAGCACAAGAAAGGGGATTGACACCCACCATCTCAGACTGTTCCGACATTGTTTGTTGTAAGAAACACAACATTAGCATTCCTGCAACATTATTGTGTTGAAATATAATCTTGTCTCTGACATATTAAGGTAATTGACTGCAAACAAATTGACAATTTTAATTTACATGATTCATATCATTTTCAATACATATAGTACTTAACATCCAAACGTTTCTTTCTAACTATGAGTAAGAATCCAAAGAAATGTTAAGCCACCCACCTCATACCCAACAATGAGTATACAGTATCAGTTATCTATGAATAGTAAGGAGCTGTATTGTTTTTCATCCTATGCAATGTATTCTCAGTGAATTTGATGGTGTTCCCCCCCCCTGTTCATAGAAAATATCAAATTGAAGTTGTTAGGTTTATGTCCCATCCTACATCCTGAAAATACCATGTTCTGCAATAAATTATTTTAATTTCTCAGAGATCCAATTATCTTTCAACAAAAATAATGTTGTAGAAATGATAATCATAACAGTTTCTAACTATAGAAACAATTTTAGAACAATCTGAGATGGTGGGTGTCATATCTTGGAACGACCCGATAGCCTTGTAAGTCTACTAGGATCTAGGGCACTTGACATTTTGGTGACAATGCTTCCTTTCACCCACCGTATGCAATTTGGAAATTGCCTCAGAAGAGAAACACTGCTGTGCAAAGTGTTACTTCCTTCCCTATAATACCAGTAGCAGTTTCATAGTCTAGTCCCTGAGAAGATCTTTGACCAAATTCCCTACTGTGTGTAGAAATAACTTGTAACCAAATCCGGTTTTATAGTCAAGTTTTTCAGAGCTGAATGTGTACAGTAACCCCAGTCTTACCGATGACAACAACTGGCAGAATCTCTCTGGGAAGGATATCTTTATTATGCAGGTCCATGGCTACTGTATGCTTTTATCTGCAAGGAGAGAAAAAAAAGGGGCGTTAACCATTAGCCTTTAAATTCCTGCTCTGGTCTTCTACTTCAGTACATTTCCACAGTTCTACAGTCCACCAATGACACATCCCTGTCCGACATCATTGCCAAGCTGGTTTCCATAACTGCACATAAAAAGAAACAAAACACTTCCGTCTGGGCGAGACCAGCCTCCGTGTCCTCAAGTCAAGGTGAACGTGTACAGATAAGATAAATGTGGAACGGAAACTGCAGCTAAAACACAACTCAAATAGTTGAGGGAGAACACTTAAAATGGCTGGGAAGGGTCCAATAGTGATCTAATTTAGCCAGGAAGGGGGCGAGGACAGCTACAGTAGTGAAGTGAGTAATGGGGGGGAAGAGACGGGTCATACCAGAAAGCTCTGGGACCCCTACTGGATCCTTGCAGAGGCTTACAGCAAGCAGCGTGGTTATACAACTCACTTTGCATGTAAGCGTGACTCGGCAGAAAGTTTAAAGCGATAGCGCAGCAAGCAGCTTTTATATCATCTCAATCCGGCTGAGCCGGACTCACAATGCAAAGGAAACTATGTGGACTGACTAAGATTGGACTGTTACAAGCAGATGTTCCTTACCTTTTCTAGTGACAGTCAGTGCAATATTATTTAAATACTTTAACCCATATTATTTATGGGTTGTCACATTACTTACTGTCGTCTCTGTCTGCCTGCCTTTCTGTACATGTGTCAGTCTGTACTTGTCCGTGAATGACATGTCAATGATCAAAGCGTGCATACATTTGCAGTCGTTACAGCTACATATTTTGTCTAGGTAGGTCATGCTGGGGGCGAAGGCAGATGCCGATGTTGGGTCGTTTCATCTTAACGTCTAAAGGGACTGTACGAAGCCCGCTATACACTCGTATCCCCCATGGACCTGTTCGAAACAAAATATTCAGGCTGGAAAGGCAACGTTTTCCTCCTTAACTCGATTTAATGGAGAGAAGGCGGGAAAAATGCAGGCAAAATATGCATTCTTTATGAAACACCATTTTCCACCACCATCCTAGAGTGGCTAATGCTAGTTCCGGATGTTGCGTATGACGTACAGCCAATCAGGTTGCAGTAGCCTGTTTACCCTTTGTCTGAATGCTGTACTCAATGTCAGGAATTAGCATTAGCCACCATAGCATGGCAGTGGAAAATGGTGTTTCATAAAGAAGGTAACGAAATGTTTAAACTAGAGAGAAAATGTGATTATTGAAAAAATCTTGGGAGTTTGCTTCATTTACTATCATCCTAAATTAAGATAGAATTATTTTGCCATATCTAATTCATGATTATTATGCTACTTTCCATAATGTGGACAATATGTGTTACTACATTACACATGCAGAAGTTTTCGACCACATACAATTTAGGGGAATTACACTTTTTATTTTATTTTTTTACCTCAGACTGGTGATGTTAGTTTAAAAGTTCATAGTCATGATGACAAGATCAATTGCTTAAAACATATATTTGTTTTTTCCCCCAGTTGATTTCATCATACACGCTCATTGGTTTTGTACTGTTGATTTCATCTTAGAACACATCTAGGAACGGGTTTGCCTTGCAGAGTCCCTTTGGACGGTAAAATGAAACGACTCAATCCCGCCATCTGCCGGTCTTTGTTTCACTGTACCAATGATGTAATCCTGCCAGAGCACCACATGAGGTTATGATATAACTGCGAACGACTCAATGCGCTATGGTTATAAATAATGTGCCATGCTAAACATAAATTTAATACATGTCAATATTCGCCATGCTAGCTGAAAATGCTTGTAAAATTAGCTCGCTAGGTTCGAATGAATCATGGGTCCTATATTATAGCCAATAATTTCCGTCCATGCGCTACGCGAGACGTGCACAGTACCCGCAACCAAACTCGATTGTAAGTCTCGTAGTGGACCATCTGACTGCAGCCGACGCAGCCTTCTAACTGGACTGTAGCCTAATTGTCGATAGATTAAAGTTACACACACAACCTGAATCTAACGCAAAACGTCTAGACTGATAGCCTTGTTTAAATGATTTAGATTTCTACTTCAATGCTGGGTTCCCGTCTACGGTTTCCATCGGCAACCGGCACATTGAAACCACGTCAAATTCGCTATTTACCAACAGACACATTAGCAAGCCTAGAAGACGTCGGAGAAAAGTTAAATGGGCCCAATAAAGGAGAACAAAAATGTTGAAATTGACTACAATGTTTCCACTTACCGATAGCTATGAAGACAAGGCTACCGCTGATATCCCTTAAACGTTGCTAGTTATCAAACGCCTACCCTTGTTGAAAACCTTCGATTCCTTCCCCAGGCAGGTTCAACCGACTGCAATCTCTAAAGATATGCCTCAAATTCTCGTTATGTGACTCTTTCACCGACATGTGTAAAATGCTGCAATGTTACGGTAACCCGCGATGGAGGAAGAGCATGAACTAATTTTATAATTCCTATTTGCGTTGTGTTCACCAGCCACTCATGGTCACCTTCTTCTTCGTCTTTGGGATTGGGTTGGTGGATCGCATCCAACTTTAAAGTGCATACACCGCCACCTACTGTACTGAAGTGTGAGACCAGTCACGGCCTACATTCATTAAATTCTCTTAATTATTCCGGTTCCTAAATAATAATAATAATTCCACCAATTAACCCTACACCTATATATCACTGTTTCATAAAAAATGTAAATCACCACCCCATTAACTCTTTTGCATTCAAATATTGTATACCCAGGTACTTCTCTTCAACTGCCACCGATACTCATTAAAAACCCACTCCCCCATTTCACTACTTTGACCCTATCTGCTATCTGCTACTTTGACCCTATCATGTCAACATACTGGGATGATGGGACACCATCCCTCAACACACCCTGTAGTTCTTCTAAATTCAAATCTCGTATACCCAAATATTCTATGCAGCTTCCACCACAGCATATATTTTCTGCGAGTTTACATTCCATTTCTACAGTTGATAACCATTGCTACAAAGCCAACCTTACTCAAACATAAATCACTCATTGTCCTATCCCTCTGTGCTGGTAAAAATCTACTCACTGGAATTCTCTCAGGGTCCCTCACCCTTGACCCATCATCCTCTACTTTTTTCACTGCCTCAACATACAACACTTCCTGCACAACTCTGACTCTGGCCAATTCAACCTGCCTCTCTCGTCATGGTCATCTGAAGATAATGCTTGAAATTACTATAGGCTTCCTCCTTAATGATGCAATCCGCGCTATCTGGGATCCTTGGGACGTCCCTACCCCATTAAAATTGACATCTTGAATGCTAGGGGTTAGGGTTTAGGGTATGGACGTCCCAAGGATCACAGATAGCACTGAACATCATGCAAGCAACTGGGCAAGTTTGTTTTGAATGGTCTGGTGCCGAGGGTGGATTGAGATTTCCCTCAAGGACAAATTAAATGGTCTCAAATGGAGAACGGTGTGATTTCTACCCACAATTCGGGGCCCGCAATTCACATGCCTTCCTGCATGCGTTCACACACTTGCAGAGGCCACTTGCCGCGTTCACATCCTAGTTGGAACTAGAAAACTCTGAAATTTCCGACTTGCTGACTTGTTGAACGCGGCACGTGTTTAACTACAACCAGTCGGAAATGTTTGAGTTTACTAGTTCAGTCTAGCACGTGAACGCGGCAACTCTCACTATTGAAGGTAGCTGAACCCATGGCTGTGTTCGAGAGCATCAAAACCGGGATGAGTCATGGGTAAATTGTGACTGACTGATATATGAATAATATTGAGTAGTTTTTAGGATGCAAGGTGATTTGTAGATCAGTCAGTTTCGACTTGCCTTTAAACTCAACTGCAATGTCGAACGAGCCCTGTGTGTCTTGTGTACTTTGTTTGTTTGCGAGTGTTTCTTGTTATAATCATTCCAAATACTTTTATATAGTCAACAAGTTTCTAAAAACGCTTCTGTTTCTGTAATTGTAATGTATGCATGTTTATGTTTAAATGTTGTTTATTGTGTGTCTATGACTGAAACATTGTTTCCCCTGCTGCTTTCTTGGTTGAACCAGGTCTCTCTTTAAAAATATATTTTATCTCAACGAGCCTAACCTGGATAAATAAAGGATAAAAAAATAACATAAATGTCGGCATTCTTGCACAAGCAGGAACCCCTCTTTATACTTCTATTGGTAGATTTTTAAGCTAGGTCTCCGGTACACAGGCAGGAGCACTCCAGCACAGTAGGTGGCGGTAATGCACCAATAACACAGGTGGGAGGCGAGGGCCGCGATCTAGGACACTGGTAGACACGACTAGACAGTGTCCTATGGGGGGTGATAAGAGACATATATAAGCCAAGGCAACCGTACCACCGTGTGGCTGTTGCCTAGCATTGCACGTCTGACTGACATGACACAAACACCTTACTAACGTCTGCGTGACGCCTGTGTCGCATGTTAATGAAAGTCATAATGTGCATAGTTTATATTTATATTAATAAAATCTCAACCATATATGTTAGAAACGTACAATTTTTCCCGTGCAAGCAGACATTCCGACGTAGCCACCTTGAACTACAGTGTAGCCTACGACTTGTGTATTTCCTGTTATCGCTAATGGCCTAGAAAGGATGATGTCCAATCTATAGGTAATCTGTCTTTCCCTCAACACCTCCTGGCATGGTATGTTATCTTTTCTCACTGCATACAGATCTAAATGTTGTTAGCCAATCACAGACTGTGATGTTACCAGTTCCCAGTAACCTACATCAGAGAACCAATAAGGGTTGTGTCCACGGCTTTCAGTCGAACCAATAAGAGTTGTGTCCACGGCTTTCAGTCGAATATAGAGGAGTTAATTAGGTGCTATTCGGAATCCTTGGGATGTCCCTACCTCAATCAAGTATAAATGTAAAATGGTTAAGTTTAGGGTAAGAACGACCCAAGGAATACGGATAGCAGTGACCGTTCACAGAGTGAGAGACTGGCACGGTATTTGAGAGCTCGGCGGCTTCACAGACATTCATTCGTTATTTCTTTTACAAGCAGCAGAAGCGATTTGCTAGATAGTTTCCTTAGAGATGGTGAAAATAATTACCAAAATGTACTTGATCCAATTGAGGAGTAAGTAGGCTATATTTAAGTAGTGATATCGTTAGGAAATATTTAGGCCTACTGTGTTAAGGCAAATTTGGTGTATTTGAAAATAATATTTTTTTTGTTGATAAAGTATTGTCGAAAGCATGTCGGCAATATTATTTACTGAGGAGTTCATATGCTTTCCCAGAGGGCCCTTGCTATTAGGGATCCTTGGGATGTCCCTACTGCTATCAAGTATAAATGTAAAATGGTTTAGTGTTAGTTTAGGGTAAGGACGTCCCAAGGAATACAGACAGCAGTGACCATTCATAAAGTGAGAGACAGTAGAGACAGTATTTGAGAGCTAGGAGGCAACACAGAAATACATATTATTTACAAGTGGCAGAAGCGATTTTCGAGCGTCTACCCCAGATAGTTTCCTTAGAGATAATTTTTTTTTTTTAAATTTTATTTCACCTTTATTTAACCAGGTAGGCTAGTTGAGAACAAGTTCTCATTTACAACTGCGACCTGGCCAAGATAAAGCATAGCAGTGTGAGCAGACAACACAGAGTTACACATGGAATAAACAGTTAACAAGTCAATAACACAGTAGAAAACAAAGGGGGAGTCTATATACAATGTGTGCAAAAGGCATGAGGAGGTAGACGAATAGTTACAATTTTGCAGATTAACACTGGAGTGATAAATGATCATGTACAGGTAGAGATATTGGTGTGCAAAAGAGCAGAAAAGTAAATAAATAAAAACAGTATGGGGATGAGGTAGGTGAAAATGGGTGGGCTATTTACCAATAGACTATGTACAGCTGCAGCGATCGGTTAGCTGCTCAGATAGCTGATGTTTGAAGTTGGTGAGGAGATAAAAGTCTCCAACTTCAGCGATTTTTGCAATTCGTTCCAGTCACAGGCAGCAGAGTACTGGAACGAAAGGCGGCCAAATGAGGTGTTGGCTTTAGGGATGATCAGTGAGATACACCTGCTGGAGCGCGTGCTACGGATGGGTGTTGCCATCGTGACCAGTGAACTGAGATAAGGCGGAGCTTTACCTAGCATGGACTTGTAGATGACCTGGAGCCAGTGGGTCTGGCGACGAATATGTAGCGAGGGCCAGCCGACTAGAGCATACAAGTCACAGTGGTGGGTGGTATAAGGTGCTTTAGTGACAAAACGGATGGCACTGTGGTATACTGCATCCAGTTTGCTGAGTAGAGTGTTGGAAGCCATTTTGTAGATGACATCGCCGAAGTCGAGGATTGGTAGGATAGTCAGTTTTACTAGGGTAAGCTTGGCGGCGTGAGTGAAGGAGGCTTTGTTGCGGAATAGAAAGCCGACTCTTGATTTGATTTTTGATTGGAGATGTTTGATATGAGTCTGGAAGGAGAGTTTGCAGTCTAGCCAGACACCTAGGTACTTATAGATGTCCACATATTCAAGGTCGGAACCATCCAGGGTGGTGATGCTAGTCGGGCATGCGGGTGCAGGCAGCGATCGGTTGAAAAGCATGCATTTGGTTTTACTAGCGTTTAAGAGCAGTTGGAGGCCACGGAAGGAGTGTTGTATGGCATTGAAGCTTGTTTGGAGGTTAGATAGCACAGTGTCCAATGACGGGCCGAAAGTATATAGAATGGTGTCGTCTGCGTAGAGGTGGATCAGGGAATCGCCCGCAGCAAGAGCAACATCATTGATATACACAGAGAAAAGAGTCGGCCCGAGAATTGAACCCTGTGGCACCCCATAGAGACTGCCAGAGGACCGGACAGCATGCCCTCCGATTTGACACACTGAACTCTGTCTGCAAAGTAATTGGTGAACCAGGCAAGGCAGTCATCCGAAAAACCGAGGCTACTGAGTCTGCCGATGAGAATATGGTGATTGACAGAGTCGAAAGCCTTGGCAAGGTCGATGAAGACGGCTGCACAGTACTGTCTTTTATCGATGGCGGTTATGATATCGTTTAGTACCTTGAGTGTGGCTGAGGTGCACCCGTGACCGGCTCGGAAGCCAGATTGCACAGCGGAGAAGGTACAGTGGGATTCGAGATGGTCAGTGACCTGTTTGTTGACTTGGCTTTCGAAGACCTTAGATAGGCAGGGCAGGATGGATATAGGTCTGTAACAGTTTGGGTCCAGGGTGTCTCCCCCTTTGAAGAGGGGGATGACTGCGGCAGCTTTCAATCCTTGGGGATCTCAGACGATATGAAAGAGAGGTTGAACAGGCTGGTAATAGGGGTTGCGACAATGGCGGCGGATAGTTTCAGAAATATGGGGTCCAGATTGTCAAGCCCAGCTGATTTGTACGGGTCCAGGTTTTGCAGCTCTTTCAGAACATCTGCTATCTGGATTTGGGTAAAGGAGAACTTGGAGAGGCTTGGGCGAGGAGCTGCCGGGGGAGGAGCTGTTGGCCGAGATTGGAGTAGCCAGGCGGAAGGCATGGCCAGCCGTTGAGAAATGCTTATTGAAGTTTTCGATAATCATGGATTTATCGGTGGTGACCGTGTTACCTAGCCTCAGTGCAGTGGGCAGCTGGGAGGAGGTGCTCTTGTTCTCCATGGACTTCACAGTGTCCCAGAACTTTTTGGAGTTGGAGCTACAGGATGCAAACTTCTGCCTGAAGAAGCTGGCCTTAGCTTTCCTGACTGACTGCGTGTATTGGTTCCGGACTTCCCTGAACAGTTGCATATCACGGGGACTATTCGATGCTATTGCAGTCCGCCACAGGATGTTTTTGTGCTGGTCGAGGGCAGTCAGGTCTGGGGTGAACCAAGGACTGTATCTGTTCTTAGTTCTGCATTTTTGAACGGAGCATGCTTATCTAAAATGGTGAGGAAGTTACTTTTAAAGAATGACCAGGCATCCTCAACTGACGGGATGAGGTCAATGTCCTTCCAGGATACCCGGGCCAGGTCGATTAGAAAGGCCTGCTCACAGAAGTGTTTTAGGGAGCGTTTGACCGTGATGAGGGGTGGTCGTTTGACTGCGGCTCCGTAGCGGATACAGGCAATGAGGCAGTGATCGCTGAGATCCTGGTTGAAGACAGCGGAGGTGTATTTGGAGGGCCAGTTGATGAGAGGGCCAGTTAATGAGGCCTACTGTGTTAAGACAAATTTGGTTTATTTGAAAATAATTACTAAACACATGAATAAAGGAAAAATACCTAATTGGCTGCTTATTACAGAAGGGAGGATATCAAAAACTTCACACTTATTATTCCTGGCATGAATTTACGCTTCAGCCTTAATTATGATAACGTTACCATCCTAACATATACACTTCAACCTTTACGAACAACACGCAAAGACATGAAAATTTAGCTAACACAGATTGCCTTCACTCCAAAGGTGTGTTGCTACGATAATAATCCCCATTACAACAGTTCTTAGCCACATAGTTCCGCTTGTCTTATCATTTCCCCTGCATAGCGAACACGTAAACAATTCAAACAAAAAAACAACAACACAGACTTACAGGTTAATTGTCAATTACAGGTTTCTTGATGATTCGTGTGAGATTGACGCCTTAGAAACAAACTTGTCTCCATTGACAGTCCAAGTTAATTCATGGCGGTATTTTATGGCTCTAGGAAGACGTTAGGTGACTTGGTGAGAAGTATCAGCAGCTTCACAAGGCTTAATTCTGGCATGAATCACCCCCCATAGCGTCCCTCGCTCCCTTCTGCCAAGCACTGCTTTCCCGCAACTTTGTTAATGTTACGGCAAGGGCAGGCAATTGGCAAGCGGGGTAAAGTACTAGCAGTGCTGCCAACTTAGCGTCTAAGTCGCTATATTTAGCGAGTATTCAGACCCCTCTAGTGACACATTTTCAAAACATCGACTAGGGTCAAATCTAGCGACTTTTTCTGGTGCTATTGGAGGCTTTTGTAGACTGATGTGAAAGCGCATATCGTTCTAGCTCGGGTGCTGCCGTGGGCCCCACCCCTGTCCCAAAGCACTCACAGGCGGCCCAGTCCTCGCGCAGCAGTCCCTCCCAGCTGCAGTCAGAGCAGGAGATGTTCACCCCTCCACGTCCAGACTGCAAATGAATCATGCATGCGGGAAGCTGCCACTGGCGGGATGTAAATGTAAAATGTTCTTTGTCTAAAATAAATCACGACACAAAAATAAATCACTGCATTTGACACACACAGCCTCAGTCACTTACTCACCTTGTCCACTGTGTGTGCCTCTCTGTGACATAAGCTAAACATCTAGCTAGCTAGCTCATCATGTCTCAGTCTAAACTGTACACTCAAAAAGAAAGGAGAAAGAAAGGAGTGGGAATCAAACCCTGAATTCAAAGGCTGGGTGAAGCCGTTCATTGGAGATGATACACGGGCATGCTGCCTGTATTGTAAGGCTGATTTCTACGCCAAACTTAGTGATGTAAAAAAACACATGACAACTAAAAACATACTCAAAAGGCAAAGCCTTATAACAGTTCCACCCAAAACAAGCTGCCATTCATGGTAAAAAAAATAATTACTCTGCAAAAAAGACTGAGGCCACCATGGCATTAGCTATCGCTGAACAACACTGTTCCTTCCATGCTAGTATGTGATCACATTGGAGAAGCATGTAGAGCTGCTTTCTCAAACTCCACTGCTGCTACCCACTTCAAAATGCACAGGACAAAGTTCACAGAAATTATTAATGGTGTCATAGCACCATACTTTCTGAAAAAGTTGGTCGCAGATGTGGGTGACCAGCGTTTCAGCCTCCTCCTCAATGAGTCCACGGATGTAACTGTTTCTATGTACCTGGGGGTTGTAATAAGTTACTTTAGTGACACCAAGCAGACAATTGTATCAACATTTCTGGGGCTTGTTGAGTTGGAGGGAGGCGATACCAAATCTATAGCCCGTGCTGTTGTGGCTTTCCTCGAGAAGTTTTATCTTAAAAAAGAGAAACTCCTGGGGATAGGGACTGACAATGCCTCTGTTATGACGGGGATTAACAATGGTGTCCATAAAGTGCTGAAGGAGGAGTATGGGCCCAAATATCTGGTTTTATTCCCTGTGTGTGCCACTCTCTGCGGCTTGCTCATTTGTAGTTCTAAACATATTTAGGGTGCTTTTTACTCACTCTCTTCTACAGCGTCCATCACAATTACATGCACATGGCCAATTATGCAAGTTAGGTGATGATTAGGTGATAATTTAGCGACTTCTAGCAACTTTTAGGATAGCCAATAGCTACTTTCCTTACTGAGGAGTTGGTAACACTGAGTACTAGCTAGCTAGCTAGTACTCCGGTAATGTTATGGAGGTGGGGGCGACACCGGTAGCTACAGTAGTACACCGGTAGACAGTGTACTTCGTCCCCGCCTCCCGAACACTGCTTTCCTGCAGTTATGTTAATGTTACGGTGAGGGCAGGTTCTAGGCAGGTGGGACCAATGACAAGAGTGTGCAAAGCTGTCATCAAGACAAAGTGTGGCTACTACTTTGAAGAATCTCAAATATAAAACGTATTTTTAATTCTTCAACACTTTTTTGGTAACTACATGATTCCATATGTGCTATTTCATAGCTTTGATGTCTTCACTAATATTCTACAATGTAGAAAATAGTAAAAATAAAAACCCTTGAATGAGTAGGTGTGTCCAAACTTTTGACTGGTACTGTAGTGGAGGCAGCGCCTGTTTTTTTTTACGACTAGCGGTAACTCTCTCTGGTTCTAAATCAATAGTTGTTTAGTTCCAAAATGTTATAAACATTGACTTTCTTGAACATGCTGTAGATCATGTAACTGCAATATGTTTTGTGGACTTCACAGGACAGATGTTGCTCTCCAGTTTTGTGATGAAACAAAGGTGTAATTGAATTTATTCTGCCACTGTGTCTTCTAATTGTTGTAGCCTTAGGCCTATATATCACGGTGTCAAGGCATATGAACTAACAGGTTATAGAGCAAACAAAGCAATTATCAAAACACGTAGGTTGTAATATGCCTTTTTTCCCCACTGGCTTGGCTTCCCCAGTGATCTTACCCATCAAATCAAATCAAATTGTATTTGCCACATGCGCAGAATACAACAGGTAGACCTTACCGTGAAAAGCCCTTAACCAACAATGCAGTTGTAAGAATTTTTAAACACTTTTTTAAAACCTTCATTTAACTAGGCAAGTCAGTTTAGAACAAATTCCTATTTACAATGACAGCCTAGGAACAGTGGGTGAACTGCCTTGTTCAGGGGAAAAATGACAGATGTTTTCCTTGTCAGCTCAGGGATTCGATTCAGCAACCTTTCGGTTACTGGCCCAACGCTCTAACCACTAGGTTACCTGCCGCCGAAAATAGAGTTAAGAATTATTGTTATTGTTTTTAAATAACACAATAAAATAACAATAACAAGGCTATATACAGGGGTTACCGAGTCTATGTCAGGGTACAGGTTAGTCAAGGTAATTGGTACATGTAGTACGGGTAAAGTGACAATGCATAGATAATAAACAGCGAGTAACAGCCCATGTACCACAACTATTGAGACTGAACATTGTATATGAAAGTATCAGAATGTATATTTATGGAGCTATTTTTCTATTGATAATGAGAACTGTGAATGTATTTTTCTAAAAAGCAATTGTAATGAACCAGATAGACCTTTGCCGTTTGGAAACATCTTTTAAAAGAAATTAGGATTCAGGAGGGGAATGAGAATGGACCGGAAAAAGCAGAGGCTTGCAGATGAAGGATCCAGTGGTTTGACTCTAGAGTTTGGCTTAGAGTCTCAGGTAGACATCCTCGTCAGGCCGTGGTAGTGTAAGGGACATTTTAATGCTATTCTTATAACTCATTTCTGTGTTATATTCATGTGCTGTTCTATAAACCAATTTCTGTGTTCATGCAAGTGGTTGACTGTATAAATCACACCTATCAGTAGCTGCAATTTGGCAGTACGCCCAGACGTTGTTTTGAGAACAAACAAAAGATATCTCAGTTTCAAGGTCTCAGCTTAGAAAGAAGCCTTGTGAGGTGTTGGTCCGTCACATGTTATGAAACAGTATCGGTCACATGAATAGACCAAACCGGTAATGATTAATTAATTGTGCTAAATCATGCAAATATAACTTGTCTGTGTATAGCCGTATATAAGACAACTGTTGGGACTGCCCCAGCAGAGTTTTCTGACAGACATGTGCGCTATGGTGCAATGAGTTGGCTGGAACCTCTCTAGCGTACTGACAAATAAACTATGATTAATTTAAGATTGACTTTGAGTGTCCCTGTGTAAGAATTTCCATGACAGTAGTTAGGCTGCTGTGGTGACAGCGATCCATAGAAGAACCTAAGAGATACTATACTGAACAAAAATATAAATGCAACATGCAGTAATTTTTGTTGAGTTAAAGTTCATATAAGGAAATCAGTCAATGTAAATGAATTCATTAGGCCCTAATCTATGAATTTCACATGACTGGGCAGGGGTGCAGCCATGGGTGGGCCTGGGAGGGCATAGGCCCACCCACTTGGGAGCCAGGTCCACCTACTGTAGAGCCAGGCCCAGCCAATCAGAATGAGTTTTTCTCCCACAAAAGGACTTTATTACGGACAGAAAATGTCCTCAGTACCCCTCCCCCTTTGACGATCCCGCAGGTGAAGAAGCCGGATGTGGAGCTCCTGGGCTGGCATGGTTACACATGAGCTGTGTTCTAATATCCATACTAACATACTGTATACTACATACAGTTGAAGTTGGAAGTTTACATTCACTTAGGTTGGAGTCATTAAAACTTGTTTTTCAACCATCTGTACAAACAATAGTACGCAAGAATACCATGGGACCACGCAGCCGTCATACCGCTCAGGAAGGAGACGCATTCTGTCTCCTAGAGATTAACTATACTTTGGTGTGAAAAGTGCAGATCAATCCCAGAACAACAGCAAAGGACCCTGTGAAGATGCTAGAGGAAACAGGTACAAAAGTATCTATATCCACAGTAAAACGAGTCCTATATCGACCTAACCTGAAAGGCCGTTGAGCAAGGAAAAAGCCACTGCTCCAAAACCGCCATAAAAAAAGCCAGACTACGGGTTGCAACTGCACATGGGGACAAAGATCGTACTTTTTGGAGAAATGTCCTCTGGTCTGATGAAACAAAAATAGAACTGTTTGGCCATAATGACCATCGTTATGTTTGGAGGAAAAAGGAGGAGGCTTGCAAGCCGAAGAACACCATCCCACCCGTGAAGCACGGGACTGGCAGCATCATGTTGTGGGGGTGCTTACAAGATGTTACGGTCTTGGTCAGATTTTTGAAGACTCTCTGATTGAGGCAGACCTTCCAGCCGCAGTATATCTTCCACAGAATCCAAAGGTGGAATATCCTGAGCATCCAAGGATCGCACATCACCCTCTAGGCTTGTGTCACCTGTTCCTTCAGAAGGCAACTATGACACCCACGTTCTTGTTCTGTACTCAGCAACATCATCCACTGCAGTGTCCATGGCAGCTGAGACCACAAGGTCGTCATTTATGTCCTTAGACTCTGTTAAACCAGACATGTCTGTTCCATCATCAACGGCAGCATGGGGAAGAGGAAGAAAGTTGACTGGTATTATCAGGTTGCGATGTACCGTCTTCTACTGTCCAGTGGAGCTGTTCTGAATCTTAAAAGTGTGACTGTCAGCATTCAATCCATTGACAAGGTAGACAGTATCCTCCCAACGGTCAGCGAGCTTCCGCTTTCCGCGCTCCCCCTTGTTAGCCAGCAACACTCTATATCACCAATCTCCACTGGTGCTCCTCTGACTCTTCTGTCATACAGGTCAGCATGCCTCTTCAACTGCTTCGCTGCAGATGCCTGTGCTGTATTCATGGCTTCTTTCAGATCTCTCCTCAAAGACTGAACAAACTAGTTATAGTCAACAACTTCTGGGTTCTCTTGGACAGAGCCAAAGACTATGTCAACAGGCAGTCTTGGCGTTCTCCCAAACATTAGCAGGAAAGGGGCAAAGCCTGTGGTCTCGTGGATTGTACAATTGTATGCAAACGTGAGTGACTTCAGCGCATGAGGCCATCTGTACTTTGCTCTAGGCAGGGCCCGGATCATGTTTCTCAACGTCCGATTCATCCTTTCGCCGGACCTGTTCCCCATCGGATGGTACAGCGTGGTGTGAGAATTCTGAACACCTGCAACACTCAACAGTTCGGGCAACTCTACAGCCGTACACCTCCATCTCCAGCTCACATACTCCCAAAGGCCTCGTCTTCAACCCACCACAACCAACCAAGACTACCTCTGTAGGACTCAATGATGGACATTTCAACACTCCTGCATGCAACAGTTCAGGTAAGACCCTAGAGCTCAAGGTACAAGCCATTGACCCACTGTCAAGCATAGCTCTCACTTCCACTTCTCCTCCTATTAACACCTTGGCATAGAATAAATCATCATATGGGGAAAGTCTCTGTGTGTTCTGCATTATGATACTCTTCTCAGGCTCCATTTCGTCACAAACACTTTTATATACAGACTCCAAATCAACAGCTCTCACTGATGGGGACTCAAAAGGCCCATCACTCTCCCCTTCCACATGCAGGCCTACTAGTTTTCCAGGAGCTGAGCAGTGATTACTGTAGGGACTCCAGCTGTGCTCAGAGCTACGGCCTTGGGGCACTGAGAGCGTGCGTGGCCAGCTACATGACAAAGAAAGCAGAGTTGATTGGCCCTGCAGTGAGTAAGTAAGTATCATGTCCAGCCTTCCCGCACACTTCACATGGCCCATTAGACTTCAATTAGCTCCTATTCCCTTTATAGAACTGACGGTCAGACTGTTGTGGCCTCTGCTCCAGCACACGCTCCAGCATTGCAAGGATACATTCCATCGGCTCAGCTGAGCCCTGAATAGTCTGGGCTGGGGAAGGCAACGCATTAGGTACTTCCATGTGGGGCCTCACATTAGGCATGGTAAGTGGCATGACAGCACCAACTTCCTGCTTCATTGTTGCGATGGCTGGGGTCACCTTAGATAAGTGAGAGTACCTCCGCTACCCTCATGTATTCATCCAACCTCTCATGAACATCTGCAGCGGTCCACTGCTGTAATGGCTTGCACTTAAAGATAAGCAACAGTTCAGCGTTAGGGCAATGTCTGATGAACATGACTGTGAGCTCACGAGAGAGAGAGAGAGAGAGAGAGAGAGAGAGGACTTCAACACGTCTCTTTAGACAATCTTCAGCAACCTCCATAGCCCTGTTTAGTCTGAGCCAATAGTCAAATGGTTGTTCATCAGTCAGAGGTAATGTGGCATAAAAGTCAGCGAGGGGCATGCTTGAAAAAGCAGTGTCACTAAAATGTTGTTTCAGTATGTGAAAGATGGGACTTGGGCCTTTAGATAAATCAACAGAGGGATTGCTGCGTATGCCCACTTTAACAACATCGCGGGCCCTTTCCATAAGCCTACCCATGACCTCATCTCCTTGGTCCATCACAGATACGCCCCTCTTACGCATGTAAACCATGACCATATCCTCCCACTCATGCATGTGCACTTTTCAGAGCCATCCCCCTGAAAGTACACTGGCTCCCTGATATCAGACTTCAATACCAGGTTCAGGCCTGACACATCCATAAGCACAAAATTGCACGTCATGCAATGCACGGCTCACCATCCAACTCTGCACTCACGCATGCTGGGTTGGTGCTTGTTCACTGGGCCGATTCTAGTTACCAAAATAATACAACAATTACAATATACAATATAATATTTTGAACAATGTACCTGATAGAAACAGCACAAAATTGCATGTCATGCAATGTACGGCTCACCACCCAACTCTACACTCACGCACTGTACAAAATATACGAACCCCCCCACCAGACACAGTAAGTGTCACGTTCTGACCTTAGTTCCTTTATTTTGTCTTTGTGTTAGTTTGGTCAGGGCATGAGTTGGGGTGGGTAGTCTATGTTCTTTTTTCTATGTTGTATTTCTGTGTTTGGCCTGGTATGGTTCTCAATCAGAGGCAGCTGTCGATCTTTATCTCTGATTGAGAATCATACTTAGGTAGCCTGTTTTCCCCATTTTAGTTGTGGGTGATTATTTTCTGTTTAGTGTTTTTTCGTCACCTTACAGGATGGTTCGTTTGTCGTTTTTGTTGTTTTGTTCAGTGTTCAGTTGTTTTATTAAAATAATGGACAATTACCACGCTGCGCATTGGTCCTCCTCTCTTTCTCCAGACGACAACCGTTACAGTAAGTTGCTAGCTAGTATTAGTTGGAATTCTCGACAACAAAATACACAACAAATATGCACCAAAAAACACTACATCTTATGATCTAAATTGTACATTTAAATCATCAATTGGGAGTATAAAAATCACTTTTTTGACGTACAGTGCTTTGCAACAAACAACTTTACCGCTGGTTTGGTGCTTGTTCACTGGGACGATTCTAACTGAGACATCCTCCCTCGTAAGCAAGCTACGTAAACCAGCCAATAAGATGCCATGTTGAGTAGATGACAAAAATAAAACCAAAAACCCATTGGCTTAACAATAAAGTGGCAAGGGGAATCACCAATATAACCCTGTAACAAACGCCCACAACTATACCACTTAGCTAAGCTAAGAAGGACGTGAATAATCAAGTCAATAGACGTTGGGTAGTTGGTTAGATTGCATATAGTTAAAATACTGGCTAGTTCAATGTATTAGTAGCCAACTAACGTTACGTAGCTAGCTAAAATACCGGTAAAATGCAAGCAACTGCAGTAATTATATGCTATGCGGTTCATAAGGTGAGCATAGCTAGCAAATTGTCAGCCAACATAACGTGTAACTTAACTAACTTAAAGTCATTACTTTATTACATTGCTCAACATTTTCTTAATATTTGCCATAATTAGTTAAAGCAATGAATTTGTATCCACTCTCATCGGACTTTGGCTGCATATCTTCTTCAAATCTGAAAACGTTGTGAAGCCCATTTTTCTGAAGAATTGCATTATGGGCCCTAAAAGCACAGAAAGTGGCCACTACTTGTATACCTCATATTTTGGCAAATATATGTAGTACAAATGTAGTACAACATCCAGGAGCTTTTGGCATACTATATCCATAATATGACCAATAAGCATACTACATTCTCAATTTACATCACAAATAGTATGAGTATTCGAACACAGCTATGGTCTGCGGTTGTGAGGCTGGTTGGATGTACTGCCAAATTCTCTAAAACGAGGTTGAAGGCAGCTTATGGTAGAGAAATTGACATACAATTGTATAAAAACAGCTCTGGTATGCCAATTGCACGCTCCCTCAAAACTTAAAACATTTGTGGCATTGTGTTGCGTGACAAAACGGCACATTTTAGTGGCCTTTTATTGTCCCCAGCACAAGGTGCACCTGTGTAATGTTCATGCTGTTTAATCAGCTTGTTGATATGCCACACCTGTCAGGTGGATGGATTACATTGACAAAGGATAAAATGCTCACTAACAGGGATGTAAACAAATTTGCGCACAAAATTTGAGTGAAATAATTTTTTGGTGCATATGGAACATTTCTGTGATAATTTATTTCAGCTCATGAAACATGGGACCAGCACTTTACATGCTGCGTTTATATTTTTGTTCAGTATAGAAAGAAGGTGGAGGAAGGATGTAAACTATGATAAGGCTAGTATTGCACAGTGTCGTGCACCGCGACATACACTGCAGAACAAAACATTAGGAACGTTAGTTTGGTCAGGTTTAAGTACGATGGCAGTGGTAATTAAGGAGAGTGAGGACAGGTGAGGAGGCTGATCAGCAATGAGTTGCAGCTGATGCTTGTTGAGGAGTTGTGTTCAAGGAAACTATTTAAAGTGTTGCAAACAGGAGTGGAGGCTGATTGGCAGTTAGTAGCAGCTGGTGCTTAATAAGTAGCTAGAAAGCTGTGTTCAAGGCAACTAGTTAAAACCTCTTACGGATCCCTTAACGCTCGAATCCCGTTACCGGGATAGATTTGACAACATCTGGTGAAATTGCAGAGGGCCAAATTTAAACTACAGAAATATAAATATTTAGCATTAATATAAATACAAGTGTAATACATCAAAATAAAGCTTAACTTCTTGTTAATCCAGCTGCTGTGTCAGATCTTAAAAAGGCTTTACGGCGAAAGCACACCATGCGTTTATCTGAGGACAGCCCTCCACATACAAAAACTTTTTTCAACTAGGTAGGTGCGACACCAAAGTCAGAAATAGCGATGTAATAAATACCTTACATTTGAAGATCTTCATCTTTTTCCAATCCCAAATGTCTCAGTGACACAATGAATGGTCGTTTTGTTCGATAAATTCCTTCTTTATATCCCCAAAATGTCAATTTATTTGGTGTGTTTGATTCAGAAATACACAGGTTCCAAGACTACAAGTATCTAATAAGTTACCTGTAAACTTGGTCCAAATATTTCAAGCAACGTTTCTATTCCAACCTCAGGTACCCTAAAATGTAAATAGTTGATTAAATTTAAGACAGAATAAACTGTTTCCAATACCAGAGAAAAATAACGAGGAGCGTGCTCCTGTTCACGTGCACCAAAAGACTTGATTCCATCTGAGTGACACATTTTTCAAAAGAAAAACATTGAACAATTTCTAAAGACTGACATATAGTGGAAGCAATAGCAACTGCAATCTGGGCCCTAATAAATCGGGTTTCCCATAGAAAAGCATTGGAAAACACAATGAACTCAAAAAATAATTTCCCTAGATGGATTGTGCTCAGGGTTTTGCCTGCCAAATCAATTCTGTTATACTCACAGACATTATGTTAACATTTTTAGAAACTTTAGAGTGTTTTCTATCCAATACTACCATGCATATGCATATCCTAGCCTCTGGGCCTGAGTAACAGGCAGTTTACTTAGGGCATGCTTTTCATCCGGACGTGAAAATACTGCCCCCTAGCCCAAAGGGGCTTTAGTGGTTGTATTCGAGTCTGGTCCTCTCACCTGAATGATTGTTTATTCTTAATACCATTAATCACAGGTGTCAATCTCATTCCATGTTGGACCGTGTCTTCTGGTTTATGTAATTTCCTTTCAATTTGTGTCCAATTAAGACCTAGACAACAAGGTGAGGGGATTTCCTAACTAATTAGTGACCTTAATTGATCAATCATGTACAAGGGAGGAGAGAAACAGCAGACACTTGACCCTCCATGTAATGAGTTTGACACTGGTTGGCCAGTTTAGCATTCTAAAACCATATCAGATCTATTCATTTCTACTCAATTTGTTGGATTTTCCCCATGCAATGTTAGGAATGAATGTGAATTTGATAGTATTGATGTTCCCGAACAGTTTTCACTTGGGCAGGAAGAGGGGGCAGGGGAAAAAATGTCATCCATATGCACTTGAATAACTAATGTAGGCTGTGCTTTTCACGGTTCGTTTTTCAATCATGCTGGGTAGGCTACTCCAGTTTTACAGTGGAGCAATGTGCTTAATTGTAGCAGCTGAGAAATAAATATAGTAGTGGCAACCATCAAAACGCTGCTTTCATACGGGATTATATATAGAAATGTCTGGGCTCATAAGAACACTTATTTCACTAGACACACTGTTTGAGGAGCAGCCTCTCGCTGGGCGACAGGTGATATTCCACCCAAACTCTGCATGCCATGGGCTCTTCAACCCTGTTCCTGCAGCTTCATTTGGAAAGCCATTTGATAATGGTCCATTCTAAATCTAAACTAATTTCACATATTAGTAAAGACAAGACTAAATTGAGAATAGTCTGATGGGTAAGAATATTATCAACTTGATGAGAGAACAGCATGTGCAGCCTGTGGCAAGGATCAAAGCATACGCTTTTTTTGCAACTTTTTCAAATCATCAGTATAGTTGCATCATGCAACCCATTTAAGTTTTGATTTCGAAAACATTCTCAAAGGTTTGTATCATTCACAACTGAAGTTGCCAAATACAATGCCCCCTGTAATTATTGGGACAGTGAAGCATTTTTTCTTCTTTTGGCTTAAAATCAAACAATGACTATGAGGTTTAAGTGCAGACTGTCAGCTTTAATTTGAGGGTATTTTAATCTATATCGAACCATTTAGAAATGACAGCACTTTCTGTATATAGTCCTCCCCTTTTAGGGGACCGAAAGTATTGGGATAAATTCACTTATATATTTAGTCAAGTAGTAAAAAGTTAAGTATTTTATCCCATATTCATAGCACACAATGACTACATTAAGCTTGTGAGTACAGTTTTGTTGGATGCATTTGCTGTTTGCTTTGGTTGAGTTTCAGATGATTTTGTGCCCAATAGAAATTAATGGTAAATAATGTATTGTGTCATTTTGGAGTCCCTTTAATTGTAAATAAGAATCTAATATGTTTCTAAACACTTTAATGTGAATGATACCATGATTACGGATAATCCTGAATGAATTGTGAAGAATGATGAGTGAGAAAGTTACAGAAGCACAAATGTCATACCCCCCCAAGACATGCTAACCTCTCACAATTACAATAAAAATAAATGTGGGGGTCTAACATTCTCAGTCATTTGCATGACGGTTACTGGCTGACAAAATGTCATGATTGCCAAAGCCCTACCTAGGCCTACATACAACCTTGTGTGCATCATCATGGCATTCTACTTGGCCACAAAATTTGTCAACCAGAGGGATATCCTGTAAAGCAAGCTAGATCTACTTTTTTTCTCAAGATAACCAGCTTTAGTTAGCTTCGCATTCCAGCTTAGGCTTCATCCATACTACGGTGAATATTGCCTGCCGCTAACTGTAGCAGGCTTGTAATTGAGTGTGCATGTCCCACATGGCTAGTAGAACACCAAACTCTTCATTGAGACAATGCTAAAACATCAATCCATGGGCGATTCAGTGTCACAAGTTTTCTTGCAAATTCAGCAGGCTATGGTGTGAATAGGAATATTAGAAGTGCCGTCTTTATTTGATTACTTATCGTTAATGCAGTCTTTGGTGAGCTTATCAATGCACAAGCACCTTTTTCCCACTCCTATCAAATGTATTAAGCCATACAAAAGTTTTACATTGGATGGCGTTTAAAATGCATTCTGTCATAACTAAATGTGATATATTTTAACATTACTATGTTTTAACACACAAAAATCAGTCATCTATTAAATCCGCGTCTTCCTCAAATGAAGGGGATGATGACACAATCTTTGCAAGAGGGCGATAATCTGATGGCATTGGTCCTCAGTCATTTCATTCAGAGTTGACCTAAATTACCTCGCTAACTCCTCAAACCTGCTTCGTAGAATAACCCTCAGATCTTCTGTCTAGCAATTGACCCTTCGCTTAGCCCGTGGTAGGCTAACCCAGTGGTTCTCAACTCAACCCAGTGGTTCTCAACAAAGTTACTAACCACTTTTGGAGAACTAGTGCTCTCAAATCATATCCTGATGTCGACAGCAGATGATGATTGTATTCATAACATGGCTAACTTAGCTAGCTAACATACATTTGGAAAAAAACAAGTTATATTAACTGGCTAGCTAGCTAGCGTTAGCAACAATGGTTGGTCAATAAGACAGAGCTAACGAACCAGCTGAGCTGGCAAACAATGTAACAAAAGTAGAATTGTGGATTCAAAAAATACTCCAACAGGCTTAGCATTTCAGGAATCGCAGAAGCAAGTACCGCTGGTGCACTGTTCAATTCTTTAGCCATTGAAACAATTTGTTTTTGGATGAAAAACTAAGAGTATGCATGTCACAGTGGCTTCATGACCTTAGGGGGCACAAAGGCACATGCCCGCTCAGATTTATCCAGTTTTTTACTTCTGCACTAATTTCATTAATTACTAAACTTAATTTAAGCTATGTAGCCTATTGATTCCTTCTTGATGAATAAATAAAACAATGTTTTGTTATTTCTCTGTAATTACTAGCCACCTAGCAATTTTATGAAGTTGGCTTTAGCTAGCCAGCTAGAGAGGTTACCCAATCTCCCAACCCAATAACTAGGTATCAATTACTAAATACACTGAATAAGACTCACCTTACTTCCAATCTTTTACTCAGATTTTAGCAGATGAGCATTTTTGGTTTCATAAAAATAGAAAAACACCAGTCAGGGGATAGAGGCAGCTCAATAGGTATATGTATTCCACATTTACTTAGATATGCATAAAAATGATTGGTTTAAATTACAATTGACCAGGTATGCCATATTTCTGACATTGAATTAGGCATAATGATTATGGCTCTAGATTACAGGAAAAAGCTGTTTCAGGTGTTTGAAAAACGCAAATTATTCAACTACCAGTCATGAGTTATATTGTAGCATGACCTTTACTGTCAAAGTAAAAAATAACAAATTGTCACCCACATTGCCTTCCCACATTGTCAACACATTGTGAGTTGGCAGGTTGCTGCTTTGAACCTTGCTTTAGCTATCCTAATTACTTGCCTTACCTGTCCTAAACAATCTCTTACCGACTTGAGTTTGGCAGCAGTTACCTCAAATGCACCAGTAACACTTTCTAATAACATTCATGAAAAACAATAAAAAATAATATGAATAAGTATTTCATTATTTATAAACATGTTTTAAACATGCATAAACATTTATACGTATCAGAAAACGAAGCTTTTTAATGACTAATTATTGTAACATTTAAGCATTAAGAAATACATTGTTAGAATTACAATTCATTAGCATATAGAACATTTCTGATAATTTGTAAACATTTATAACCATCTATAATGGCTTATTCATGAGTTATAAAGTTTAAGCAATGCACCCTATCCATCCGTTACTATGACAGAACATTCCAGTTATGTTTTCCCGCTATACTTAGCAGTGGTGATCATTGGATACACTGTAAACCTGTCATTCCTGTGTCCGAAAGCCCATAAACAGTTACATTGACTCAATTGAGGTTTTGAATTGGGGACCTGCTGACACACATTGGGGTTATACCACCAGTGGTGTTCCAGTAAGGAATCCAGTCTGGGTCACAAATAGCCTTGAGATTATGATTTAACTGGCATTGACTCCAGCAAATGCTGACCCCAAGAGAAGAGTCTATTCACATTCCTTCCACATTTACTTTTATCAAAGCTGGCAGAGGAAATTGGAAGAGTGCCACATGTTATCTAGGCCTCAGCATAGTCTATGTGTAATAAATGCTTTGATAAACATTTGCCATTTAGTAGCCTACGTTTCTTTTTTTTTTGTCAGTCTGATTTTAATGCCTGAGTGGATGTCTGAGTGAGGCTCCAACGTTTTGAAGTACGACACAAAAGCATTCCATTCTACCCTTTCCAGGAACTAATGAGCTCTAGGACAAAAAAAAATAAAAAGACAGCACTATATCCAAACAATAGAGCGCTTCACAAGCCCAAAAGAAAACAACGCAAAGGAAAAGTCTCTTTGAAAGGGGAGTCTGGTTGTCATGGGGGAAACTACGATTACATAATGTAAGACCTGTTGCGTCCATTGAAATAGCTATAATGTCAAACTTCTAGCAGCAGACCACTGGATTTGATTGAGACAGCCACACAAAATACCTTAAACTAGAACTTGTATGAAATATAACTTGAACGAAAATAAAGTTAGTTGGAGCAAGTGGATGTCTGTTCTTTCTTTGGCAATTGGTCTATCGCTCTATGGAAACCTACTACAATACAACATATCACTCAGACTCAGAAATAAGTCTATCTTTGATTCATTGTACTTTAGTTGCTTGAATTAATTATATTAGTACACGTTCCTTGATCTGAAATCAAGAGTCAAAAAGACCAAGGAGTACTAAAAGTTTATAATTGACCACACATGCTCATGCTGTAAAAATAATATAATTACAGTACCAGTGGACTTAGGACATTTAAAGAGCAGCAACTGCTCCTAAAAAACAACTTTTCATTTAGAAAACAGCCTATGTGCCATCAATATGAATCGGAAACATTTATTCTACTGTCAAAATGTACTACAAAATGTAAATAGGATAATTTGTCAGTCTTTTCCAAAACAGAGTTTTGTTAATGTCCAAAGTCCACTGGTACTGTAATTATTATCAAGGAACGTGTACTAATATACATTCTTTAATGTTATCATCATACATTGTATTCAGTATGTAAACATGTGATTTATTTAAGCAATAAGGCCCGAGGGGGTGTGGTATATGGCCAATATGTCACGGCTAAGGGCTGTTCTTAGGCACGACGCAACGCAACGCCTGGACACAGCCCTAGCTGTGGTATATTGGCCATATATCATAAACCCCTGAGGTGCCTTATTACTATTTACCAACGTAATTAGAACAGTAAAATTACGTGTTTGTGAGCCAATCAGCATTCAGGGCTCGAACTACCAGTTTATAATTAGTATATGATTATAAAAAAATAAAAAATACTTGGTGGAAAATAAGGTTCATCTGGCCATAGCCTACAGGAAAGAAGCCCTTAACATTTGAGTACATCCATGATTTATTTCTCTCCAGAGAATGATTGAAGCTCACATTAACCTAAAACATACGGTATAATGTACTATATCAAAATGGCGATGTTAATTTAATTGTTAAATTGAAGAAGGAAACTTGCAGTCCCCCATAACTCTGTGTGAGCCTAATGAAAAAATATTATTTTTTGTTTTCTTCATATATTTTTGTTAGGTCAGGGTGTGACATGGGTGATGTATGTGTTTTTGTACTTTCTAGTTTTTTTTGTAGGTTTATGGGGTTGTTAACCATCTAGGTGTTTATGTATGTCTATGGTTGCCTAGATTGGTTCTCAATTAGAGGCAGTTGTTTATCGTTGTCTCTGATTGGGAACCATATTTAGGCAGCCATCCTCTTTGGGTATTTTGTGGGTTATTGTCTATGTGATGTTGCATGTTTGCACTCAGTTTTGATAGCGGTCGTCTTGTTATTTTGTTTATTTAGTGTACTTCGTGTTTTTTATTTATTTTCGTCTTTCATTAAAAAGATGTATTCACATCACGCTGCGCTTTGGTCTCCTCAATACGACGATCGTGACACAAGTTACAAACCCACTAACTTTTGTCAGTTACTACCAACCGTATAAAACGGTTTGGGAAGCATAGGTGTGTGTATGTATGGCTTTAATCTATGAACCAAAGTCTAGGGGGGAAAAAAGTGGGTCAAAGGCTTTTTCATGCTAGTGTCATAAAACTTGTTCAGCAAAGAGATACAGAAAATAACCCCCTAACTGTATCAACCATTAGGCGTTACATAATCAGTATTTTACGAAGACCTCAATTAAGAGCAAACCAAGCCCCTGAAAGTGGGTTGATCTTCACAACAGTGTGGCAGTCTCACTGCAGAATAGACTTCAGATGAGTGACCCAGCTTGTAAAATCATGTGATGACCCAAAGGCAGACATAGATGTACAAACAGATTTTAAACAAAATACAATTCCAGAAGGGAGGATCTACAGGGGCTAATGATTGGCCACAAGGTCTGCTCTTAGTTGATCAGCTGAAGTGACAAGGTTAAAATAAATTGTCCACAGCACCTGCTTCTATGGATTAAAATGGGTGATCCAATAGGCTATTCCAGGACCGGAATAGGCTTCCAGTGTGCTGCACATATAGTGCCTTCAGAAGATATTCATACCCCTTGACTTATTCCACATTTTGTTGCATTACAGCCTGAATTAAAAATGTAAAATTCTCACCCATCTACACACAATATCCCATAAAGACAAAGTGAAAACGTGTTTTTAGAAATGATAGCAAATTTATTGAAAACGAAATACAGAAATAATTCATTTACAGAAGTATTCACACCCGAGTGAATACTGTGTTGAAACACCTTTGGTAGCGATTACAGATGTGAGTCTTTCTGGGTAAATCTCTAATGGCTTTCCACACATGGATTGTGCAACATTTGTCCATTAATCAAAATTCTTCCAAGCTCTGTCAAAGTGGTTGTTGATCATTGCTAGACAACCATTTAAGTACTTGCTATAGATTTTGAAGTAGATTCAAATCAAAGCTGTAGCTTGGCCACTCTGAAACATTCACGTCTTCTTGGTAAGCAACTCCAGTGTAGATTTGGCCTTGTGTTTTAGGTTATTGCCCTGCTGAAAGGTGAATTAATCTCCCAGTATTTATTTATCATCCAAAGTGTAATTTTATAACTTTGCCATGCTACAAAAGATATTCAATGTCTGCATTTTTATTTATTTACCCATCTACCAATAGGTGCCCTCCTTTGCAAGGCATTGGAAAACCTCCCTGATCTTTGTGGTGGAATCAGTGTTTAAAATTCACTGCTCAACTGAGAGACCTAACAGATAATTGTATGCGTGGGGTGCAGAGATGAGGTAGTCATTCAAAAATCAAGTTAAACACTATTATTGCACACAGAGTCCATGTAACTTATGTGACTTGTAAAGCACATTTTTACTACTGAACTTATTTAGGTTTGCCATAACAAAGGGTTGGAATATTTATTGATTCAATACATTTCAGCTTTCCATTTTAAATTTGTAAAAAATTCAAAAAACATAATTCCACTGACATTATGGGGTATTATGTCTAAGCCGGTGACAAAACAAATCTACAATTAATTACTCTTAAATTCAGGCTGTAACAACACAATTTGGAAAAAGTCAAGGGATGTGAATACTTTCTGAAGGCACTGTATCTGTATCCCCCCAAAAACTACAACCGGTACTGTAGCCATCATTCATAGCCACTCATTCAGCAAATAAAACATTATCTGTTTCAAAGTCACCCTGGTCTTATGTAAAAAATAAATAAAAAATACATAAACATACCAAACAACTTAAGTACTCATCCATTTACCAAATGATTGACGCAAAAAAATTAGAACAAAAATCAGGGCTGGCAATAAATAAATACTATAAATACAAATAAATACACATAAATCCCTAATTTGTATAAAAAAATGGCATGCATGAACATTCGAGTTGACACGGAACACATTCACCAAGCAGAGTGCATCACGAGAGTTCAGAGGATTCCAGATCATATCTCATTGTCCATTCAGAATCCATTTTTCTCAGAGAAGACACACTCCAGTAAATGGGTGTCTTATCCCCAATATCTTTTGCCTATGCTCTTGCAAATAGTGACTTGGAAAATACTAAATACCAATTTTCTTACGCAAAATGTTTTTAAAAGTTTTCCTTTGCGTGCCCAAATAAACACATTGGCTGATAGACAGACTGACAAATCACTGTTGTTTTCCTATTCAACTGACGCCCTCTGCTGGTAAAAGAGCAGATCTGTCTAGTTTACATTTGTGCCCAAAGGCTCACATCTGCACAATTCATCTGCTTGTTTTCAATGTGAGTGACAGTGAGTCCTAAGGGCATAAGAAAGTAAATACAGAAAAAAGGACCAAAAAAAGCAAAAGAACCCAGACCAGCAACCCAATCACCTACATGCTAAAATATATATCTCACCTACTCATTGGAGCGACAGAACAGACAAAAGGTAGCACATCTTTCACCACAGCCACTTAACCTCCATGTCTGCTCCTTCCTTCATTTCTTCAGGTTTGCTCCAGTGGGACCTTCAGAAACACCAAGGCTGGTCTATGTGGGGGCAAGGGGTTGGTTGGGCTGTTTATTTAAGACCTCAGAAATAAGAACTCGAAGTGTGGGGTAATGTTCAGTCACTTTCAGTCATGCAGCGGTCCCATCCCTGTGTGTGTGTGTGTGTGTGTGTGTGTGTGTGTGTGTGTGTGTGTGTGTGTCGTCCACTACTTGAGAACCAGAGTGGCTTCGCTACCGTCTTTCCTCTTCAGGTACTGGCCGTGGGTTAGGTGATGCTCTCGCCGCAGGTACACGTAGAAGTAGTCCGACACCACCAAGATCTGAGAAGAAACAAAACAATATTGACAGAAATCCATCTGTGAAAATGATCATTTCAATAGTTAAAAGGTACTGTAGTCTTATCCAGCTGATTTCACACTGAAGATGCCTGTACCAATGCTAGCCTACCCAGCTGTGCAGCCCATTCCAGCCCACTCACCTGTGCCACATTGAAGAGCAGCGTGATGGAATAGTAGAAGTTGGAGTTGGCACTACCCGCGTATATCCAGAGGTGCCAGAGGACGGGGAACAGCGCGGAGCACGCCAACAACACAACCAGCACCAGGAAGATATTCTTCAGGACTAGAACACAAGGCAAATAAAGTCAATATAAAACTATATAATGTACAGTCATATCATTCTTAATGAGCCTAAAACCAAAGATTTTTCTTGTAGAAGTTTCCCCCAATCTTCGTGTACAGAAATCGCTGATTGGTGATGTGGAGTTGGGGAGACGGCATTCGTGGCAGGTGTGCCTTCTATATCTCTCTATTTCCAGGTATTTACAAGGGCAGCCAATGAGAGCGCCTCCTTTCAATCCGGGTCCATCACCCAAACAGAGTTGAGGAGTTGAGCAAGTAAACAACTCACAACTACCAGCATGAGTAATTGAATGCGAGTTCCAACATCCTTTATTGCATAGAAGAGGACTTCCTTGCCTCTTTGTTTGTGTGGGATTCCGGCTGCTAATGGCTAATTTAGGCAGCCATTAAACATCCTAATTCATACATCCAACTGTTCAAGACTGGCAACATCAACTGTTCATCACTCTATGAATCTAGACATTTAAACAATCCATTCCATTTTCCAACCATCTTCATGTAAATAAAGACTCCAACTGCATCTTTGCTTCTGTCTCTGCTCTCTGACCGGAGCCCACTGTAGATGGGCATCACCATTCCAGTTCTACAACCTCAACACTTTACACTTAGCCAGCTAACTCGCTCTAGTAAATATTCTGCAATTAGTGCAAGCCCAATCATGACGGTGCAATGCATTTCACGCGTGATTACACAATGTGTTAGTGTCTTTATTGTACCTCTCCCTATCAAATAAATAAATGACTAATTGAAAGGACTCTGTATGAACTCCAGTTCATAAAAAGGCAAACTTCAACCTTTCAAACATCACTGACCACTCTCTACCTTAGCTGGCTATAGTCCCAACTTCTGTTGGCTATAACTAAAGAGATGATCATTAAGCTGGATGACTCATTAGATGATGCTTTCTGAAATTACCATCCTGGCTTTTCTTGTTATTGAGCTTTGTGTTAGATGCATCAGAAATCAGTTTCTATTGTTGACTTTGACAAAGCTGAGTCATCCCCTCTTCCTGCTTCTCTTTGTAAAGAAATATAATTATACTAGCCCTTGACCTGGTCTGAAAACAAACCCTAAATCAGTAATATGCCATTTAGCAGACGATTTCATCCAAAGCGACTTACATTGATGCCTGCATACATTTTACATATGGGTGGCCCCGGGAATCAAACCCACTATACTGGTGTTACAAGTGCCATGCTCTACCAACTGAGCTACAAAGGACCATTGTTTCTCAATCCTGGTCCTAGTGACCCAATGGTGTTAGCAATTATTTTTGTTTGCATTATCACCAACACATTTGATTCAACTCATAATTAAGCCTTTGAATTGTGGAATTAGGTGTGTTACTGCTGAGACAAAAGTACATTCCTTTGGCTGGGACAAGACCTACTGTACTGCGGGTCACCTGCAGCAGGATTGAGGATTACTGCACTACAGTATTAGGGATGACGTTAAGGAGCACACCCTCTGACGGTTAGTTCTCCTAAAATAATTGTCTCAGTCGAGCTTTGTCCATGTCCAATGCCGTCTGTTGTGCAGCTCATAAAACATGTTTCCAAAACCTCTCATTGAGTACCCACCACCCCAGCTGTTCCATCGATTGGATTTATTTACAAGCCCTTGATTAGTTCAAAGAGGTTTGCTAGCAGTGGAATAGATAGCTAATGAATAGAGCAGAGGTTTGGGAAACACTATCCTCACACATACAGTACAGCGGGATCTACACCATAGATGACACGGAATATTAACGTAGCGCAACTTTGTACAACTTCTGAGGGATGAAGACAAACTGAATTCGACAGTATTCCTGCCTCAACAGAAATAGCTTTAGGACAGAGTTCAGTAGGTGCAAAATGGAAGCCTTGAAACGAGGAGGTACTGTCTTAACTTGTCCAATAAGAAATGCTTGTGCTCGTCTTCTGTTGCAAAACAGTTTGCTACGGTGTACCATATCGAACGCAATCCATGGCTCATGGGAAAGAACCACTCACATCTGTAGAGGTGGTTCCAGGCTGCGATGTCGCCCTCTATATGGCTTGAAGATGGAGGACTTGAAGATGGAGATGATGGCGATCTGCATGAAGATCAGAAAGACTGGGTGCTCCCTGGGACAGAGGACAGCAGTGTTACTATACAGCAGCCTTTTTAGGACTAAATAATTTACAGGACTTATAGATGCCACTTTTAGATGGGATACATCATATATACACACACATGTGGTCCTGTGTGGCTACGTAGAGCATGAGAGTTGTAACACCAGAGTAGTGGGTTCAATTCCCGCAGGGGCCACCCATATGAAAATAATTATGCACGCACTATGGTAAGCCGCTTTGAATGAAAACACCTGTTTAATAGTACATAATACGCAGGAACAAGGCAAATTAATGTGCGTGCAGCTCGCATCAACATTTAAAAAAATACAAATATTTCACCTTTAACCAGGTAGGCCAGTTGAGAACAAGTTCTCGTTTACAACTGCGACCTGGTCAAGATAAAGCAAAGCAGTACGACACAAACAACAGAGTTACACATTGGATAAACAAATGTACAGTCAATAACACAATAGCAAAGTCTATATACAGTGTGTGCAAATGTCGTATGATTAGGGAGGTAAGGCAATATATTCTTTTAATATTTTTTATTTATTTCACCTTTATTATACCAGGTAGGCTAGTTGAGAACAAGTTCTCATTTACAACTGCGACCTGGCCAAGATAAAGCAAAGCAGTTCGACACAAACAACAGTTACACATGGAATAAACAAACATACAGTCAATAGTACAGTAGAAAAAGTATATATACAGTGTGTGCAAATGAGGTAAGATAAGGGAGGTAAGGCAATAAACAGGTCATGGTGGCGAAGTAATTACAATTTACCATTTAAACACGGGAGTGAATAGATGTGCAGAACATGAATGTGCAAGTGGAGATACTGGGGTGCAAAGGAGCAAGATAAATAAATAAATAAATACAGTATTGGGATGAGGTAGTTGGATGGGCTATTTACAGATAGGCTATGTACAGGTGCAGTGATTTGTGAGCTGCTCTGACAGCTGGTGCTTAAAGCTTGTGAGGGAGATATGAGTCTCCAGCTTTAGTGATTTTTGCAGTTCGTTCCAGTCATTGGCAGCAGAGAACTGGAAGGAAAGGCGGCCAAAATGAGGAATTGGCTTTGGGGGTGACCAGTGAGATATACCTGAAGGAGCGCGTGCTATGGGTGGGTGCTGCTATGGTGACCAGTGAGTTGAGATAAGGCGGGGCTTTACCTAGCAAAGACTTGTAGATGACCTGGAGGCAGTACGTTTTTGTAGTTTGTGCTACAGGATGCAGATTTCTGTTTGAAAAAGAGAGCCTTAACTTTCCTAACTGCCTGTGTATATTGGTTCCTAACTTCCCTGAAAAGTTGCATATCACGGGGGCTATTCGATGCTAATGCAGTACGCCACAGGATGTTTTTGTGCTGGTCAAGGGCAGTCAGGTCTGGAGAGAACCAAGGGCTATATCTGTTTCTGGTTCAGTTTTTTTTTAATGGGGCATGCTTATTTAAAATGGTGAGGAAGTCACTTTTAAAGAATAACCAGGCATCCTCTACTGATGGGATGAGGTCAATATCCTTCCAGGACACCCGGGCCAGGTCGATTAGAAAGGCCTGCTCGCTGAAGGGTTTTAGGGAGCGTTTGACAGTGATGAGGGGTGGTCGTTTGACCGCAGACCCATTACGGATGCAGGCAATGACGCAGTGCTCGCTGAGATCTTGGTTGAAAACAAAAGAGGTGTATTTGGAGGGCAAGTTGGTCAGGATGATATCTATGAGGGTGCCCGTGTTAACGGATTTGGGGTTGTACCTGGTAGGTTCCTTGATAATTTGTGTGAGATTGAGGGCATCAAGCTTATATTGAAGGATGGCTGGGGTATTAAGCATGTCCCAGTTTAGGTCACCTAGCAGCACGAGCTCTGAAGATAGATGGGGGGGGCAATCAATTCACATATGGTTTCCAGTGCACAGCTGGGGGCAGAGGGTGGTCTACAGTAAGCGGCAATGATGAAAGATTTGTTTCTGGAAAGGTGGATTTTTAAAA
This sequence comes from Oncorhynchus tshawytscha, assembly GCF_018296145.1. Classification (NCBI taxonomy): domain Eukaryota; kingdom Metazoa; phylum Chordata; class Actinopteri; order Salmoniformes; family Salmonidae; genus Oncorhynchus; species Oncorhynchus tshawytscha. The sequence continues at coordinate 55,755,840 of NC_056430.1, forward strand.
GTAGAAGCTCGAATTGTTTGGGTACAGACCTGGATAGTAAGACAGAACACTGCAGGCTAACTCTGCCCCCTAGGTCAGAGTGGCGAAATAATTACAATTGAGCAATTAAACACTGAAGTGATAGATGTGCAGAAGAGGAATGTGCAAGTAGAGATACTTGGGTGAAAAGGAGCAAAAAAACAAAAACAATATGGGGATGAGGTAATTGGGCGGTTATTTACAGATGGGCTAAGTATAGGTGCAATGATCGGTAAGCTGCTCTGACAGCTGATGCTTGAAGTTGGTGAGGGAGATATGACTCCAGCTTCAGAGATCTTTGCAATTCGTTCCAGTCATTGGCAGCAGAGTACTGGAAGGAAAGGCGACCAAAGAGGAGTTGGCTTTGGGGGTGAAATATACTTGCTGGAGCACACTCTACAGATCGGTGCTGCTATGGTGACCAGTGAGCTGAAATAAGGCAGGGCTTTACCTAGCAAATACTTATAGATGACCTGGAGCCAGTGAGTTTGGCAACGAATATCAATGTGACCAATACATTTTTTTACTTGCAGAGCCAAGTCAAAAGGGTCACAAAATACAACTAAATGGTTGTCGTCTGGAACCCTGCCTTGTAGGCTTTTCACTATAGGCACTGTCCAACCTTAGAGGCCTTTTTCATTAAAGTAAAACTATCTTAGCAATCAACACTAGCCTAGGTCAAGACTCCTCTCTCGCCCTGTCGCTCTCCTCAGCAGCAGGTCGATACATGTAAGGAGTGAGAGAATGGTGCTCGGGGTGAATGATAAGTAGCCGTGGACAATTTGGCCGGCTACAATTATCAGCTTTTAATTTATTTTAATTACCTGCTAGGAACATTGATAGCAAATATACAGTTGAAGTTGGAAGTTTACATACACTAAGTTTACAGTGCCTTTAAACAGCTTGGAAAATTCCAGAAAATTATGTCATGGCTTCAGAAGCTTCTGATAGGCTAATTAACATAATTTGACTCAATTGGAGGTGTACCTGTGGATGTATTTCAAGGCCAACCTTCAAACTCAGTGCCTCTTTGCTTGACATCATGGGAAAACCAGAATAAATAAGCCAAGATTTCTGACATTTCACATTCTTAAAACAAAGTGGTGATCCTAAATTTTTACTTGGATTAAATGTCAGGAATAGTGAAAAACTGAGTTTAAATGTATTTGGCTAAGGTGTATGTAAACTTCCGACTTCAACTGTAGCTGCAATCAGCAATGAACAGGGTTCACATATGACCGAAAGGACAAGATGAGTTGGATAAAGTTTTTATATGATAGTGCTTGCCATCTTCCTTTATGTATAAACTGAAAGCATTACCATGTTGATATCTCAACACCACAAGGATGATGCAAGTGAAGTTTAGTCTAGTGCTGTAGGTTAGTTATCTTTGAATGCAGCAGGTAATAATTCTTAAAGTAATTACTTCATGATTTAAGTTTACATACCAAATATGGGGTCAATGTAACTAATCGTTTGTGATTTGTGAAATATTTTCAGTGTTATTTTCACAATATTTCACATTGTCTGTATAATTTAAATGTAGCATTTATTTGCACAAGACATCGTCCACTTGATCATCAGATATTGCTCTAAAATTCTATGCCACTGGTGCCAATGACATCTATAGTGCAACCAACTAGTTTGGTGCAGCCATCTAAGGTTACAGTGACTTTATTTTCACAGAGCTTCTAAGGACATACGCATAAGGTATACATACCAATGTTCATGGCCCCATATCCATCAGTCCAGTTCTTATAGCCCTGGTGTGATATGGTTCCATCTAAATGCAGCAACTAATCATTCTCAAATTCATTTGAGGGTAATTCATTGAGTCTTTATACCAAATCTTGAGTCAATCTGACTTACAGGCTGAGTACACCACTCGCGTCGCGTGCACGAGCGTTGCAAAACAAATTTAGACATACATGTTATTCAATTATTGCACCCACACTGCTCGCTTGCGCCAACGAGCGACTGCATTGCCAAGGGCTAAAATAGAAGTTAGTTCTATTTGTGACGCAGATCGCGCTGGAAGTCCTGCCTCTCCCATCTCCTCATGGGTTTATAGAAGCAGGTACCCAAGTGCCATCTCCTCATTGGTTATACCCACATGGGTGACTGAAAGACAAACGAGGTCAGTGGCAGTAATGCACCTAATTTATGAAAGTTGCCAATCGCAATGTAAAGTCAAGAGGAGAAAAAGCCTGGGAGGAGAGATGACTAGAAACGATTTGGTTGACCATTTTATTTGTAGATTAATTGGCGGAGTAGAGGACCTTGTGTATTTCAGGTAAAATAACAACAATGTTTATATCCCAGGATAAATTAGCTAGCAAGCTAGCTAGCTAAATTGCCATAAACATTTCATGCTTTTCGACCTGTCTCCAAATTAATATAATTGGTCAGTTTGATTTGATATTTTAACCTGCGTGTCGTGTTCGCGTTTGGTGTGGGGGATCAAAATACATTTATGCACGATGGTGCACGCATGTAGCCGGTTTGGGTTCCGTGTTACGGTTCATGGGAAGATTAAGTATTTTTAGCATTAGTATTCAGAAAGTATTCAGACCACTTCACTTTATCCACATTTCGTTAAGTTACAGCCCTATTCTAAAATGTATTTCCAAGTTTTTTAAATAAAAATAAATAAATCTACACACAATACAAAAACAGGTTCAGACATTTTTGCAAATTTATTAAAAATAAAACTGAAATATCACATTTACTTAAGTATTCAGACCCTTTACTCAGTTCTTTGTTGAAGCACATTTGGAAGCGATTACAGCCTTGGGTCTTCTTGGGTATGACGCTACAAGCTTGGCACACCTGTATTTGGGGAGTTTCTCCCATTCTTCTCTGAAGATCCCCTCAAGCTCTGTCAGGTTGGATGGAGAACATCACTGCACAGCTATTTTCAGGTCTCTCCAGATATCAAAATCGGGTTCAAGTTCGGGCTCTTGCTGGGCCACTCAAGGACATTCAGAGACATGTCCCCATGCCACTCCTGCATCGTCTTGGCTGTGTGCTTAGGGTCGTTGTCTCCTTGGAAGGTGAACCTTCGTCTCAGTCTGAGGTCCTGTGAGCTCTGGAGCAGGTTTTCATCAAGGATCTCTGTACTTTGCAGTTGTGCCAAGCTTGTAGCATCATACCCAAGAAGACTTGAGGCTGTAATCACTGCCAAAGGTGTTTCAACAAAGTATTGAGTAAAGGGTCTGAATACTTATGTAAATGTGATATTTTTTTGCAAATTCATAAAAAATAAACTACAAACCTGTTTTTGCTTTGTCATTATCGGGTATTGTGTGTAGATTGATGAATGGACTGTATGTGCATCTATAGGTACAGTGTGGCCATATTTGAATGCATTAAAACTATTCAAGACTGATGTAATAAGTATAAAAACAAAAACTGGAGTGATTCTGAAATATAGTTCATGAGAAGATCATTGCAGATGATGTTGAGCATTAGCGTTACATAGGAAAATAATGAATTGTTAAAAAGCGACTGCCTTTAAAAAGCAACCTTTGAAAACAGCCTGTAGTATTGATGTGTCAAACACTTATTCTAGGGAAAATAGGATACATTTAGGTCAAAGTAAATCTTGTCTAAAACGTAGTTCGGAACATCTATGCAGCACAACAGGTAACTGACACGGGGTGAACAGCTGCAGTGATCACTCTCTATCCAATAGCAGACAGCGCTCAGCAGCTCTGCCAAATTTCATAAAACAACACAGTCCACATTTTGTTACTTGAGAACTCCCCCAAACACATTAGTTAGATGTAAAATTGCACAACTAAAGCATCCTCTGCAAAAACTTCAAAATGAATTACAGTTATATTAGATTCATTCTGGGGGTTTGAGGAAGTGAAATTGGCTAGTGTCTCATGGGGGACAAATATCCTTAACCAAACACAGAACCGGTCAGGAAACACAACGCCAAGACTGAAATCGAATTTTTCTAATGAGCAACAGAAAAACACAGGTGCCAATCGACGTGTTCATTGGCTCTATAATAGTTTCCTTGTTTATTGGGATATCAATACCAAATTCAGTGTGGTTCATCTTAAAGTTTCAAGTTAATAGGATTCGGTGTAGTGGACTTAGTGGTTTAAATGGACACGTAAAATCAGATTTTTATTTGTCTATAATTTAGCCATCTTTTGACCAATCCTTTAGCTTTTCTGAAACTAAGTTAAGACGTACTATGGGCCTACATTCCATCTGGTGTCATTAGGTTCTATGGTTCATTTGGACCAAATCGTGGTTTTAGCCTCCTAAAAAAATAGGACGTTTTGAGTGAGGTGAATGTGCAGCTCGAATGATGTGACCATTACATTTTTTTACTCACACAGCCAAGTCAAAACCAATTAGCGTTGCATAGTCTAAAAAGATAATTGTTTTTCTTTTAAGATATTAATGCCAAACTTAACATGGTTCATCAGGGTAATGTCTTTGACGAGTCAATCTGGAGTCAAACTGATTTATGGTTCATGAGGAGAATATTTATAAAGTATTTTTTGCATTAGCATATGTGCTAACGTGCATCTATTGGTACAGTGCAAACATATTTGAAGGGTTACTGTATTTTGCCCCACAGATCTGTGCTCTTCTGAACCACAAAAATGACAACCTTAGTCTCTCCACACTGAGTTGAAGAGCTGATGAAGGGGACTCACTTTAGCTTGATGGGGAGTGGAATTGTGTAGAAGAACACGTTGATCTGAAAGACACAGATGAAGAAGAGGCGGAAGTGCTCAAACATCTCGGCAAAGAAGTATCAGAAGAGGCCTATGTTGGGTGTGAGATCTGGCATGGAGAGGCTGGGGAAGAGACACAGAGAGAAGCATTCACACAGTAGGAGGGAACGATCACACAATGCATGAAGGCCCTTTCATAATCAGTGTTGGGATTAGTTACCTGAAAATGTAATATTACTTGTAAAATTTTACAAAAGTATTGTGCTATTTAAAATATTACTTTGTGTGGAAAGAAGTTATATTACTAGTTATTACTTTGCGTTACTTTCAGATTTGACTGTTAGAGGGAGTAAGGCAAATTCAGTGATTGATTCAGTGATTCAGCGGTGATTGATATGCTACTAACTCAGATTTGATCACTACTAGTTTCTCCTTTCATCTGTGGCGGTGCTGTCCTTTGCTAGTCTACAAGTGCTGCACCATCATATTAGCCATTCTCAAAGTATTCAGATCCCTTGACTTTGTCTACATTGTTACAGCCTTATTCTATAATGGATACAATTATTTTTGTCCCTCCATTTACACAATACCCCATTGTACAAAGCGAAAACAGGTTTATAGAAAATTTTGCACATGTATTAAAAATAGAATTCAGAAATACCTTATTACATAAGTATTCAGACCCTTTGCTATGATACTTTAAATTGAGCTCTGGTGCATCTTGTTTCCATTGATCATCCTTGAAATGTTTCTACAAAAAGTCCACCTGTGGTAAATTCAATTGATTGGACATGATTTGGAAAGTCACTCACCTGTCTATACAAGGTCCCACAGTTGACAGTGCATGTCAGAGCAAAAAACCAAGCCATGAGATCAAAGGAATTGTCCGTAGAGCTCCAAGACAGGATTGTGTCAAGGGCGAAGATCTGGGGAAGGGTACCAAACAAATTCTGCAGCATTGAAGGTCCCCAGGAACAGAGTGGCCTCCATCATTCTTAAATGGAAGAAGTTTGGAAACACCAAGGCTCTTCCTAGAGCTGGGCGCCCGTCGGAGAAGGGCCTTGGTCAGGGAGGTGACCAAGAAATAGATGGTCACTCTGACAGAGCTCCAGACTTGCTCTGTGGACATGGACAACCATCTCTGCAGCACTCCACCAATCAGGCCTTTATGAAAGAGTCGCCAGACGGAAGCCACATCTCAGAAAGGCACATGACAGTCCACTTGGAATTTGCAAAAAGGCACCTAAAAGACTCTCAGACCATGAGAAACAAGATTCTCTGATCTGATGGGAAAAAGTTTGAACACTTTGGCCTGAAGTCCAAGCGTCACATCTGGAGAAAACCTGGCACAATCCCATGGTGGTGGCAGCATCATGTTGTGTGGATGTTTTTCAGCAGCAGGGACTTGGAGAGATCCTTGACAAAAACCTGCTCCAGAGCACTAAGGGGGGCGAAGGTTCACCTTTCAAGGGGACAACGACCCTAAGCACACAGCCAAGACAATAGTGGCTTCGGGAAAAGTCTCTGAATGTCCTTGAGTGGCCCAACCAGAGCCCGAACTGGAACCAGCTCCCCATCCAACCTGACAGAGCTTGAAAGAATCTGCAGAGAAGAATGGGAGAAAATCCTTAAATACAGGTGTGCCAAGCTTTTAGCATAATTCCCAAGAAGACTCAAGGCTGTAATTGCTGCCAAAGGAACTTCAATAAAGTACTAAGTAAAGGGTCTGAATACTTAGAGTACCAATAAAAAGTTTGGACATCTACTCATTCAAGGGTTTTTCTTTCTTTATTTATTCTGTGGTAGCCATGCTGGTTATGCTGGTTATCTGTTATGGTCATGCTAGTGTGCCTTGAATTCTAAATCAACGAGTGTCACCAGCAAAGCAGCCCCACACCATCACACCTCCTCCTCCATGCTTCACGGGGGAACCACAGACGCAGAGATCATCCGTTCACCTACTCTGCGTCTCACAAAGAAATGGCGGTTGGAACCAAAAATCTCAAATTTGGACTAACCAGACCAAAGGACAGATTTCCACCAGTCTAATGTTCATTGCTCGTGTTTCTTGGCCCAAGCAAGTCTTCATCTTCATATTGGTGTCCCTTAATAGTGGTTTCTTTGCAGCAATTCAACCATGAAGGCCTGCTTAAAGTAGTCTCCTCTGAACCGTTGATGTTGAGATGTGTCTATTACTTGAACTCTGAAGAACTGATTTTTGGGCCACATTCTGAGATGCAGTTAACTCTACTGAACTAATCCTCTGCAGCAGAGGTAACTCTGGGTCTTCCTTTCCTGTGGCAGTCCTCATGAGAGCCAGTTTCATCAAAGCACTTGATGGTTTTTGCAACTGCAATTGAAGAAACTTTTAAAGTCCTTAAAATGTTTCGTATTGACTGACCTTCATGTCTTAGAGTAATGATGTACTGTTGTTTTCCTTTGCTTATTTGAGCTGTTCTTGCCATACCAACGGACTTGGTATTTTACCAAATAGAGATATATTCTGTATACCAACCCTACCTTGTCACAACACAACTGATGCTCAAACACATTAATAACGAAAGAAATTCCACAAATTAACTGCATTCCAGGTGACTACCTAATGAAGCTGGTTGAGCGAATGCCAAGAGTGTGCAAAGCTGTCATCAAGGCAAATGGTGGCTACTTTGATTTGTTTAACACTTTTTGGTTACTATACTTTTTTGATTCTATATGTGTTATTTCATAGTTTTGATGTCTTCACTATTATTCTACAATTCATTAAGTCTTTATACCAAATCTTGAGTCAATCTGACTTATGGTTCATGAGAAGATGAATATTTTTAGCAATAGCATACAGTGCATTCAGACCTTCACTTTTTCCACAATTCGTTAAGTTAGTCTTATTCTAATATGGATTTAAAAATAAATATAACAATCTAATAAATCTACACACAATAGCCCATAATAACAAAGCAAAAACAGGTTTAGACATTTTTTTGCTAATGTATAAAAATAATTTTAAAAAACAGTCCCGGTCACTGAAAAACATCAGCACAGCATGATTCTGCCTTCCGTTTGGCCACTCTACCATAAAGGCCTGATTGGTGGAGTGCTGCAGAGATGGTTGTCCTTCTGGATGGTTCTTCCATCTCCACAGAGGAACTTGTGGAGCTCTGTCAGAGTGACCATCGGGTTCTTGGTTCACCTCCTTGAGAAAGGCCCTTCTCCCTGATTTCTTAGTTTGGCCGGGCAGCCTGCTCTAAGAAGGATCTTGGTGGTTCCAAACTTGAGTAAGATTTAAGAATGATTAAGGCCACTGTGTTCTTGGTGACCTTCAATGCTGCAGACATTTTTTGGTACCCTTCCACAGATTTGTGCCTCGACACAATCCTGTATCGGAGCTCTACGGATAATTCCTTCGACCTTACAGTTTGGTTTTTGCTCTGACATGCACTGTCAACTGTGGGACCATAATATAGACAGGTGTGTGCCTTTCCAAATCATGTCCAATCAATTTAATTTACCACTGGTGAACTACAATAAAGTCGTAGAAACATCGAGGATGATCAATTGAAACAGGATGCACCGGAGCTCAATTTTGAGTCTCATAGCAAAGGGTCTGAAAACGTATTTAAATAATTTTGTTTAATTTGCAAACATTTCTAAAAACCTGCTTTTGCTTTATCATGGGGTGTTGTGTGTAGATCGATGAGGAAAAAAAAATCAATTTGAGAAAAGGGCTGTAATGTTAAAAGACATTTGGAAAAAGGGGTCTGAATACTTTCCGTATGCACGGTCATACTCTTAGCGAAAATATTAATCAATCTGTGGATACTAAGAGATGAGAAATGTTTAGAATTCATGTAAAACAGCACAGCACAGTTGAAAGATATGTGCGAGATGGAAATCAATAGAGAAGTCTATGGAGATAGGTGGGAAGGGCTGATAGTAGCTGAGGGGTGGGATTAAAAGCTCATGAGCTGTAATAGTTAGGACCAAAAACATATCACGTATACCAGATATGTAGGAGTACCATTTTATGTGTAGTGTGTATATCAAACTGTATTTCTATAATGTAATATTGTGCATAAAATTACCATGTATGTAAAGTGTATAAATAATGTGTCACCACACTAGCGCCCTATATATTGTTGCAGAACAAATATATTGTTGCAGAAAACGTGGACGGGATCAGATTCCAGATATTAAAAACGGGAATTCAACAATATTCATATGTCTTGGAACGTAGTAGGAAATTCATTCATTTCCCCAAGATTACCATAAGACATGAACAAAATCCATCAATGATTTATATTTTTCTTAAACTTTCTGTAAAGGCAACAGCACAGGAATGCCAGTCTGTATGAGCGCGTTTGTCTGGGTGTAGCCGTTAGCAATGAGGCTAATGTAATAACAGCTGTCTTCTGGTAGATGGAAAGGCTTTCCCAAAAACCTTCTCAATTAAATGTTAACTACAAAGTAGCCTATACCAACCTGGCAGAATGATATCAAGATTATTTGCATCAATCCAGTCGCCATTTGTTTTGCAAACTCTGCAATCACCTTTATTTTATCAGGGAATCACGAGAGCTACAGAAACATTGTTAAGCAAAAAACATAGTTGAATTAAAGGGCAACAAAAATGTCTTACATTTTTCCAAAACCTCATAAGTAGTGGTCTCCTGATGTGGTTTAAACATCAAATTTGGCTGTTTTATACTGTTTCTTTTTTAAAGTGTGATTTTGAGGGCGAAAACCTGAAAATGGTAACCTAAAAAAACGAAAAACCGGGAAAATTAAATTTGGGAAAAAACTGAATCAGGCAAAAAATAAAACTTACTTTAAAAAGGACCCTACCACACAAAGTACTGTTTCGTACCCATAATGCAACAGCTAAGTGAAAAGTCTCTGCGCTTGTTCGACACTTAATTAAGGCGACTGCCCACTGACTGATCTTCAAATCGCCTTGCATCATAAATAACTACCCATTATTATTTGTAGTTTAAGTTGGTCACAATTTGCCCAGAACACATCACTGATTTTATGCTATCGAACACCCAATCCTAGGGCATCTTGAAAGACACCATACCAACAACGGTCACCACTACACAACAGCTGTGACTAAATTCGCCAGCAACGTCCTATCTTAGTCAGCTTTTTGGATACGTGAGAATAGAACGTTTTGTAGTAGAATGATATTTCTCAAAATAAAGCGTGCTTTAATTGCCAGGATGTCATAATTTCAGCTTTTCATGTAGTATGAATTTGCTGCACACTTGAGGAAGTGAATCGACTTTTCAGACCTATGTTTCTCAGAACAGCTGAAAACCAGTGATGTAGGGTAAAAAATAAAATAAAAAGTGGATAAACACTTATCTCCCTTTGCTGTAAGTAACGTTGATATCTAGTAAAGTTGATATCCTACCATGGCACAATTTATCATGAACTGCATGATATTTATTTTGTCATCATTTGTCACTTACCACAATTTTGTTGTATTCCTTCACTGCTATGTATAGTGCCACCGCAGTCAGAGCATTTGCCATCTGTAGGGCAGGTTGAGAAAGAGAAGAGAGCCCAGTTGAGTGAGTATGGATGGATGTGACCTTTGGGATTCACTCTTATTATGCTCCTCAATCAACCATCTGCTCTAGTGGACACTGGTTTCTGTGTAGCATCCATGTAAACTGTTACAGCTAATTGTCTATGAGCAAAACTAGCAATGAAATATCACTGGACACCCTATTTGAAATAGGTATCAAACTGTGTTGTGATATTATAGACAGTGATATCACTGAATTAGTATATTAAAGGTTGCACTCACCATAAAGACAATCTCTGTATAAGCATTAACAAAGTGAAAGAAGTATATAATGAGGGGAGTCTGAAAGAGAACAGATGACCTCTTAATTATAACACTGAATGTATTAAATGTACGAAGCAGCACATTGTGATACAATGTTACTAGTTTAACGGAATGAGGAGGAGACTGACCTCATGGAACACATTCCCTGCATATGGCGATACACCCATGTCCAGGAGAGCCAGGCATTCCACAACTACAAATAACAAATCATAAAGCATCAACATATGGAACCCAAAGAATCTATAGTGCATCTTGTGATAGTTGGGCTAGTTATTTTAAGTCCAAAAACTGGTCCTGAACATTACACAATATCATGAACACAAAGCCAAGCCACATTTAAATTGAGAGGCTATTAGAAGGCTTGACTTGCACAAGCTAATGTACTGTTTGATTAATAATTAATGAAGGGTACTAGCCAAGTACCTCAACTCCTACATGGAGTTGAGCGCAGACCATTTAAAAAAAATAATTCATGAACCTCCGACTCACTATGCAGTCTGTACTTCAAAATGTTAAATTCTTAAAACCTTAGTGTACCTATGTTTCTGTAACAGTATAACTTTAGACCGTCCCCTCGCCCATACCCGGGCGCGAACCAGGGACCCTCTGCACACATCAACAACAGTCACCCACGAAGCATCATTACCAATCGCTCCACAAAAGCCACGGCCCTTGCAGAGCAAGGGGAACTACTACTTCAAGGTCTCAGAGCACCGCTAAGCTAGCGTTTCACATCCGTTACATTTGTCCTCTGTTGCATGCCTTTGTTCACTGAAATCCATACTTTTTAATGAGTATTGTAGGCCTATGTAATCAGAGATTCAATTGGCACATGCGTATTTGCGCTGAATTGCCATCTTAGAGAAACAAACTAGTAAAGTGGTTGTATTAAGAAGTATGGATTTCAGCAAACAAGGAAAGGCACGCAACAGATAACAATAATAGGTACATGGTAAGGGTTTAAAGCACTTTTTTTTTTAAGTATCAACTGCATAGCTAGAGATGGACATTGAGTTTTAGGTGACCTAGCTCATTTGGCTCCCAAAAGGATTCTTCTTCTTCTATGGTATATTGATGATGGCACAATTTAATGTGCATCCCCCCATGTATTGTGCGGGATGGAAACAGGATTCCCAAAAACAGAACAATTACAAAAAATACTTCTGTTAAAAATAAAATACAGCCTTTCTTATTTTTCTCCATGCACCCACCAGAGCAGTGTTCCAATACCCATACTAACATACTGTATACTACATACTTAATTAATGAGTGTATATACACACACACACACACACACACACTACATACTATTAGTTCATTTTAGTATACTGTAAACGAACGGTATCGTTTCAGTTGTGTGTACTTGAGCTTTGCCTGTCTACTGGAAGTTGATGCTGTTGCTATGCAACCTCTAGCTAGCATAACAAATAACTAGCTAAACATTTTACGATTTTGGGTGTGTTCGTAAATTCAACCTGGAGTGGCAGTGTGTGCTCTGGGCATTTGAAAATCCAGACCATTGTCAGACCATTGTCCGTTTGTAAATACAGAGCGTTCAGCGAGCACACTGCTGGACGCTTTGGCTGAGTAGGGTTGATCCGAGCATTCAACTACAGTCAAGCACCCAACCTAACTGGCTAATGTTGGCTAGCTACGTCTGGACACAAATGAGAGAACACCTCACTCTGAACATTTTACTCAACCTAGCAGAGCTGCTTAGGTTGTTCTCATGTTATCCTGAGCGTTGGTGACTAACTGTGCTGCTGGCAATAATTTAATTAGGCTTATTTTTGCTGACACCGGCCATTTTCAACAAGTGTTGAGCGTTCGTAAATTCATCAGTTATTCTGCGTGAGTTTTCTGAAATCGGAGTAAATTGCCAGAATTAACAATGTCCATTGAAAAGCACAACGACAATACCACTTAGCTAAGAATGCTGTTAATAATCGTAGTTAGTTAATAAACTGCCTGGCAAGATCGATGTATTAGGAGCCAACTAACAATAGGTACGTTAACTAGCTAAAAAACCTGTACTGCTATAATGCTTTGCGGTTAGTAAGGATAGCGTAACTAACAAATTGTCAGACAACATAACATGTAATGTAACTTATTTGAAAAGTCATTACATTGTTCAAAATGTTAACATTTGTTATAATTAGTTAAAGCAATGAATTTGTATCCGCTCTAATTGGACTTCCGCTGCATATTTTCCGCCATTTTCTTCAAATCTGAAAACATTGTGAAGTCACTCCCATATTCTGAAGAATTGCCTTATGGGCCCCAAAAGCACGGAAAGTGTCCACTACATCTATAACTCGTATTTTGGTGAATTTAGTACGACATCGGTAAACTTTTGGCATACTAACTATATCCATACTATATACTCAATTCACGTCACAAATAGTAAGGTTAGTATGAGTATTCGAACACAGCTCAGGAATTATCTTCAAGTATTCAACATGAACACCCCCCCTGAGGTGACGCCGAAGTCCATAACTTTTGTTGTCCGATTATTTTGAGGGTCACTGCGATCTTACTATGTTCTTCAGAAATACAATTAGTCAAGATAATACCACAGCTGGTCAGACAGGCTCCACTTTTCCCAGCGCATACATATTTCACAATTCTCGACACCTCAAACGAGTCTCCCACATATGCATCCGTACTCAGGAAACGCATCCCAACAAGAAGCGATTTATCATCACTAAAAACTTATCATCCACTCCAATTTTAGATACTGTTGTCCATTAAACATTCGTATTCACAAACTTTTCTCGACGCGCTGCTTGATTCGAACCCAGCATCCACTTCCACCATCTTCACCTGACATCACCAAAGGCTCCTCATTCAAAATGCTTAAAAATCGAAACATTAAAATTGCTAATCTCCAACGTAAAGGCCAAAAGGTAGAATGCCATTATGTCGGATCATGAACTTGTTCTCAACTTGCCTACCTGGTTAAATAAAGGTAAAATAAATAAATAAAAATGAAATGCGCGTTCAAATACATGTCTACCGTGGCCAAATGATTAGATGGCCTGCACTGAAGAAAAAAAAATCAGCGTGGACCAGATTGACGCGATCTCCCCACTATTTATTGTTTCTGCTGTGATGATTCAACCTCTTTAGTGAATTATAGTAGTAGTATGCAAATCAAGGAGCCCAATAACTTGCTTTTTCACCGAAGCAAATCGGTTCGTTAGCGAACGACCCATCACTAAATTTGGAGGTTCAGTTCAAAAACAGTCCGTGTTCAATTCATTGGAAGAGTTGATTGATTTACTTGGCTAGATGGGTACCTCCCTTTCATTAAGGTTCCACTTTAAATGAGATTGAGGGTAAAGCCAATTGAATACGGGCTTTAATTGTATAAAATATTGCAAACATGCATACAGTACCCATCCTTACTTTGATTATATTCTTTGACTTCCCGTGTAACTATAACATATATATATGTGTGTGTGAACTATATTAGTTTGTGGACAGAACCTAGCAATGCTAGCTAGAACGCTTTATAACAGCATGGTGCTGTCCAACCGGTTAGCATAGAAAGCTGTCTGACCGGCGACTTGAACTGTCATCACTGACAACGCTGAGCAAGCAAGCGCGAGACAGAGCAGCAGCTCGCCACAAAGATTATCAATAAAGCGATTTCCTCTTTTCCAGGTATTTAGTGGAGATACAACCTCAACCCTTTCTGATATAATATCATCTAAACTTGATCTAAATAATACTGCTCTAATCGTTACAGCTACAACTAATAGCATGGTTAAGGGAGCCGCCATCTTCTTTGGGAGGAAGAAGTCTTCTCTTCCTTTTGCATACTTATAAGGAACATGTAGTCATTTAACGTTATATGTATTTAATGAAACTACAAAAGCTACCTCTCAAGGTATCAACACATTATTTGTCACATGTTTAGTTGTGACATTGTAGACAGCTTTGGTCAATATTTCATGTCGAACCCTAATTAGAAGAGAACATTGAAAATGGTATAAAAGGACCTGTTCAGATTAGCGCTTTGGTCCTCGAGGTCATGCTTCTGTGCTGTGGTACCAAAGGCGTCTATAACTAACCCAAGATAGACCACTGCCTGTAAGGAACGAATTCGTTTTAGCGGGCAGAACTAGCAAGGAGGGCAGCAAGGCAAGCGGGAAAGCAAGAACGAGTTAGCAAGACCCCATTGGAGCATTCTAGCATATGTTTGCATATTTCCGTCAGGGAACGCCTATGTTATGAAGTGCACATGGACAATAACTCAATTCGCCCTTGCATTCTTTCTAAACTATACAATTTTTTTTGAAACTTTGGCAAAGGGTAAAGTCTACAAAACTTAGTCCTCTCTGTTTCGTCAATTATTCTAGTTCTGGGAACAGAAAACAGTATTGAGATCAAATGTTTAATGATGAGAATATTTTACAGAATGTAGGCCAAAATCCATCTTGTTCCATCTTCTCCTACTGCCTGCCACTGCGATTCCTCTCACCACCATTTGGTAGTGAGTGGAAATGCCAAGTGGATGCTTCACATTGAAATGTCTATCTATTTTTTCTATCTGTGGTGGTACAATGCAAGTTTATTTCTGTGAAGTAATTGTTTTGGGATATGCAGTCTTGTTTAAATCTGTTGGTGGTGTGTTCTGAGAAAGTATTGTGTGTTTCTCTGTATCAGTGTTTGTTTCTACAGATTTGACAAAAACAAATGATTGTGAAGTTGTGTCACTGCAATAATATAATTTGTTTTCAGTCTATTCCAGATGCCTGGAAAACAGAGGAACTAAGCTCCATGCCTGCAAACTACTGCTGCTCGACTCACGCTTACTTGCTCAGCATTGTCAGTAATAACAATAACTCAGTGGTGATAAAAGCAGAGATATGGATGTAAGGACTAGGTGCCCTATGTCTCCACCCTAACAATGGGATTTGTTGTACATAGAGCGGAAACTAAGGGCTAGCTCCTACCTATTCCTCTCGTTGGATTGGTGGATATTTAAGTGGTAATGCCAGGGAAGCTGGTGTTTGGAGGATATATGGGCACGGGTGTTGTTAGGCCCGAGACTAAGTCGAGGCATTATCGAGGCACTCTTATACAACAGTTACCAACATATTCAAATAATGGTTGACATATTTTCATTAAAAAATGGTTTGTATAAATGTATTCATACTATTTCATCCTTCCACAAGATATTGTCCCGACACAAATCTAGGGTTAGTACCCAAGCCGGGCTGGTCGTTCGCTCTATCGGTTCGGTTGCCAGAGACGCGACCCAGTCGTTCAGTCTTTTTATTCTGTATCTATGGATGCGACCCAGTCGTTAGTTCTAAATGTTCCATTGCCATACTGTCTGGAATCATTCTTATCCCTTGCTTGCTAGCAAGCCAACTAGGGCTAACTTACAGTCCCATCAAATGTCAGCCAGAACCACAACAAAGTTGCTGCATTTGCATAAGCTGTTTTCTAGTTACTGTACGTTTATTTGGATGCATCCATAACAATGAGCTAATGAGACACAATTTCACCTGGCATAGAAAATGTGCTCTCCTGCGCAGGACACTGTTGTTCAGAGGAGCTAGCCAACAATAAAGCGAACACACTGACTTCAAACTGAAACTGGAAAGACTGCACTAACTGTACCTTGTTTCATTTGACCTTTTCTTTCTATATTTCTTTGTATACAGTACAAGTCATAAGTTTGGACACACCTACTCATTCAAGGGTTTTTCTTTATTTTGACTGTTTTCTACATTGTAGAATAAAAGTAAAGACATCAAAACTATTAAGTAACACATATCAAATCATGTAGTAATGAAAAAGTGTTAAATAAATCAAAATATATTTTATATTCTTCAAAGTAGCCACCCATTGCCTTGATGACAGCTTTGCACACGCTTGGCATTCTCTCAACCAGCTTCATGAGAAATGCTTTTCCAACAGTCTTGAAGGAGTTTTTGGTCAATTTCTTCAACAAATGATCAGGTCTATATAATCATCAAACATATATTAGTAATGGAAAGGAAAAACAGACTCTTTGTTTAAGTATTAAAATACTAATTTGGGTAATACATTTGTAGGCAGAAGTTGATACAGAGTACGGTATATGATAGTTCTCCCCAAGTTCTGCAACATTTCTAAGACATCTTGTAACTCGTGTAGCCTCCCCAATCCCCCTTACGTAACTTTCCCAAGCAACAACATTTTAATAAATCTATCCTCCCCCTGACAGCAGAAACCATCTTATCAGCAAGTAAAAACTCAGAAGTGGGTTTGACAAAAACTTGACCTTTCATCACAAGTATAGAGTCATAACAATGTGAACGAGTGTAAGCATCTTTTGACAGGTGGCTGGTTTCATCAGGTCTGTGGTAACCTTGTGTTCTCGGAAAACCAGATAACCATGGTGGGATCTGAACGTAGACGCCTTCTGATAGTGTCTGAAGGTCACAACATTCAAAAACAGGTTCTAATACACACACACAGAGGTCTCCTGAAGAGGAGACCTTACAGTTTAACATAACATAATGTATAAGGCCTTGGTTTAATTATTGGCTGCTTTTCCTTCACTTTCCTTTCCAACTCATCCGAAACCGGGTGATTGTGGAGGTCGGGTGATTGTGGAGGCCAGGTCATCTGATGCAGCACTCCATTACACTCCTTCTTGGTCAAATAGCCCTTACACAGCCTGGAGGTGTGTTGGGTCATAGTCCTGTTGAAAACAAATGATAGTCCCACTAAGCGCAAACCAGATGGGTTGGCTTATCGCTGCAGAATGCTGTGATATCCATGCTGGTTAAGTGTGCCTTCTATTGTAAATACATCACAGACAGTGTCACCAGCAAAGCACCCCCACACCTCCTCCTCCATGCTTCACAGTGGGAACCACACATGCGGAGATCATCCATTCACCTACTCTGCGTCTCACAAAGACACTGCGGTTGGAACCAAAAATCTCAAATTTGGACTCATCAGACCAAAGGACAGAATTCCACCTGATGTCCATTGTTTGTGTTTCTTGGCCCAACAAGTCGCTTCTTCTCATTGATGTCCTCTTTGCAGCAATTTGACCATGAAGGCCTGATTCACGCTGTCTCTGAAAAGTTGATGTTGAGATGTGTCTGTTACTTGAACTATGTGAAGCATTTATTTGGGCTGCAATATAGTTAAAATGCAGTTAACTCTAATGAACTTATTCTCTGCAGCAGAGGTAACTCTGGTTCTTCCTTTCCTGTGGCAGTCCTCAAATCAAATAACATTTTATTTGTCACATGCGCCGAATACAACAGGTGTAAACCTTACAGTGAAATGCTTACTTGCAAGCCCTTAACCACAATGTAGTTTTAAGAAAAATAAGTCTTAAGAAAGTATTTACTAAAATAACAAATAATTAAAAGGAGCAACAATAAAATAACAGTAGCGAGGCTATATATATGGGTTCCGGCACAGAGTCAATGTGCGGTGGCACAGGTTAGTCGAGATAATTGAGGTAATATGTATATGTAGGTAGAGGTAAAGTGACTATGCATGAATCATAAACAGAGAGTAGCTGCAGCATAAAATGGGAGTGGGGGCTGTACGCACTACCCTCTGTAGTGTCTTGCGGTCGGAGGCCGAGCAGTTGCCATATCAGTCAGTGATGCAATTAGTCAGGATGCTCTCGATCGTGCAGGTGTAGAACTTTTTGAGGATCTGAGGAGTTTCCTGAGGTGGAATAGGCATTGTCGTGCCCTCTTCGAGACTGTCTTGGTGTGTTTGGATCATGATAGTTTATTGGTGATGTGGACACCAAGGAACTTGAAGCTCTCAATCTGCTTCACTTACAACGCTTCATCATAGCGCTTGAGGGTTTTTGCGACTGCACTTGAAGAAACTTTCAAAGTTCTTGAAATTTTCCGGGTTGACTGACCTTCATGTCTTAAATGATGGATGGTCGTTTGTCTTTGCTTATTTGAGTTGCCTGTCACGGTCTTCCTCCTCTTCATCTGAAGAGGAGAGGCGAGAAGGATCAGAGGACCAAAATGCAGCGTGGTATGTGTTCATAGTAAATTTTAATAAAGTAAACACTGAACACTGCAACACTATACAAAAACAATAAACCAATGCCGACCGTGAAGCTACAAATGAGACCTGTGCTGACACAAGCCACTAACATAGACAATCACCCACAAACAAACAGTGCAACCCAGGCTAAGTATGATTCTCAATCAGAGACAACTAATGACACCTGCCTCTGATTGAGAACCATACTAGGCCGAAACATAGAAATCCCAAATCATAGAAAATCAAACATAGACTGCCCACCCAACTCACGCCCTGACCATACTAAATAAATACAAAACAAAGGAAATAAAGGTCAGAACGTGACACTGCCGTAATATTGACTTGGTCTTTTACCAAATAGGGCTATCTTCTTGTATACCACCGCTACCTTGTCACAACACAACTAATTGGCTCAAATGCAATAAGAAGGAAAGAAATTCCACAAATGAACTTTTAACAAGGCACACCTGTCACACCCCGACCTATTTTGGTTAGGTCGGGGTGTGACTAGGGTGGGTAATCTAGGTTGTTTTATTTCTATGTTGGCCTGGTATGGTTCCCAATCAGAGGCAGCTGTTTATCATCGTCTCTTATTGGGGATCATATTTAGGCAGCCATTTCCTCACTGTGTTTTGTGGGATCTTGTTAGTTGGGTTAGGGTTATGTGTAGTTGCCTGTGTGCACGCCATAGCTTGACGTATCATTTTGCTCTTTATTGTTTTGTGCGGTTCACTTCTAATAAAATGTCAAACCGATTTCACACTGAGCTTTGGTCCGAATGTTATTACGACGATCGTGACAACACCTGTTAATTGAAATGCATTCCAGGTGACTGCCTCATGAAGCTGGTTGAGAGAATGCCAAGGTTGTGCAAAACTGTCATCAAGGCAAAGAGTGGCTACTTTGAATAATCTCAAATATAAAATATATTTGGATTTGTTTAACAGTTTTTTGGTCACTACATCATTCCATGTGTTATTTCCTAGTTTTGATGTCTTCACTATTATTCTACAATGTAGAAAATAGTAAAAAATTAAGAATAACCCTTTAATAATGAGTAGGTGTGTCCAAACTTTTAACTGGAACAAACTTTTAACTGATTTATCCAGTAACTTGTGGAATAGACACCGGCTGGAATGCGGTTTTAACCAATCAGCAGTCAGGATTAGACCCACCCATTGTATAAATCTCATTATAAACTGGGTGGTTCGAACCCTGAATGCTGATTGGCTGACATCCGTGGTATATTAGTCCGTATACCACGGGTATGACAAAACATTTATTTTTACTGCTCTAATTACTTTGGTAACCAGTTTGTAATAGCAATAAGGCACCTCGGCGGTTTGTGGTATATGGCCAATATACCATGGCTAAGGGCTGTATCCAGACACTCCTCGGGCCTTGTTGCTTAATTATAAAACAAGTTTGATCATATCTACAATCTGATTGACTGAAATTGGGTGCTAAGTCTTTGACAATTCCCTGTTATCCACACTGTCTGAAGTAGCCTAATCACTCACTGAAGTTCTCACTGAAGTTCTCAGACATTTTAGAATAAAGCAGCTCAGCTAGCCTATGTGAAGTGTTAGTTTGTGTGAACTAGCAACGGTACGTTTGGACCAGAATCGGCACCTCCGCTTGACAACGCTTCACTCCAAAAGATTGTCCACTTCGTGGGCGTAAGTAAGTAAATAAATACATTTCGAAAATGTAAAAAAAAACTATGTATTATTAGCTAGCTAGCTACCTACAGCATGCCACTATGTGTAGCTAGATAGCTGATGATATTTCACTTAACTATAGAATTTAAAGTTGGCTAGCTAACTTAATACTGTATTTTTAACATTAGCTTGTTATCTTGATGCAAGCCTATTTGTAATTCTAAATTAAAAACTCATGCTCCAAATGCATTTGTTGATAACAGCAATGGAAGAGGGGGAAAGGATTTGCTGCTCCAGCTGTCAGAAAATGGAGTAGGTGTACTAAAGATGTATTATCTATATACACTACTTGACCAAAGGTATGTGGACACCTGTTCATCGGAACATCTCATTCCAAAATCATGGGCATTAATAAGGTGTTGGTCCCCGCTTTGCTGCTGTAACAGCCTGCACTCTTCTGGGATGGCTTTCCACTAGATGTTGGAACATTGCTGCGTGGACTTGCTTCCATTCAGCCACAAGAGCATTAGTGGGTGGGCATTGCTGTTGGGCGATTAAGCCTTGCTCGCAGACATTACAATTCATCCGAAAGGAGTTGGAGTTGAGGTCAGGGCTCTGAGCAGGCCAGTCAAGTTCTTCCACACCAATCTTGACAAACCATTTCTATATGGATCTCGCTTTGTGCACAGGGGCATTTCCATGCTGAAACAGGGAAGGGCCTTCCCAAATTATTGTCACAAAGTTGGAAGCACAGAATCATCTAGACTGTTGTGATGTTAAGATTTCCATTCACTGGAACTCCGTGGCTTAGCCCAAACCATGAAAAACAGCCCCAGACCATTATTCCTCCTCTACCAAACTTTACAGTTTGTAATATGCTTTGGGGCAGGTAGCTTTCTCCGCCAAACCCGGATTTGTCTCATGGACTGCCAGATGGTGAAGTGTGATTCATCACTCCAGACAACGTATTTCCACTGCTCCAGAGTCCAATGGCGGCAAGCTTTACACGACTCCAGCCGGCGCTTGGTATTGCGCATGGTAATTTTAGGCTTGTGAGCGGCTGTTCGGCTATGGAAACCATTTCATGAATCTCCTCACGAGCAGTTCTTGTTCTGACGTTGCTTTCAGAGGCAGTTTGTAACTCTGAAGTAAGTATTGCAATCAAGGACAGACTAATTTTTACACGCTTCAGCCCTCGGCAGTCTCGTTCCGTTAGCTTGTGAGGCCTACCACTTCATGACAGCACTTACAGTTGACAGGGGCAGCTCGAGCAGGGCAGAAATTTGACGAACTGAATTGTTGGAAAGATTGCATCCTATGATGGTCACTGAGCTCTTCAATAGGGCCATTCTACTGCAAATGTTTGGAGAATGGAGAATGCATGGCTGTGTGCTCGATTTTATACACCTGTCATCAACGGGTGTGGCTGAAATAGCCAAATCCACAATTTGAAGGGATGTCCACATACACAGTGCATTCGAGAAATTATTCAGACCCATTCCCTTTTTTCACATTTTGTTATGGTAAAGCCTTATTCTCAAATGTATTGAATACATTTTTCCCCCACATCAATCTACAAACAATACAACCTCAGACTGGGGCGAAGGTTCACCATCCAACAGGACAACGACCCTAAGCACACAGCCAAGACAACGCAGGAGTGGCTTCAGGACAAGTCTCTGAATGTCCTTGAGTGGCCCAGCCAAAGCCCGGACTTGAACCCGATCGAACATCTCTCGAGAGACCTGAAAATAGCTGTACAGCGACGCTCTCTATCCAACCTGACAGACTTGAGAGGATCTGCAGAGAAGAATGGGAGAAACTCCCTCAAATACAGGTGTGCCAAGCTTGTAGTGTCATACCCAAGATGACTCGAGGCTGTAATCGTTGTCAAAGGTGCTTCAACAAAGTACTGAGTAAATAAAGGGTCTGAATACTTATGTAAATTTGATATTTCAGTTTGCTAAAATGTCTAGAAACCTGTTTTTGCTTTGTCACTATGGAGTATTGTGTGTAGATTGATGAGGGGGAAAAAACGATTTAATACATTTTAGAATGAGGCTGTAACGTAACAAAATGTGGAAAAAATCATGTGGTGAATACTTTGCGAATGTTAGCTCGCTTAGGTGGCTTGCAGTAAAAATAACTTACTTAGCTACAGTAGCCACCGTATGTCAACAATTTTTTTTGAGAGAGCTCATGCTCTTAGAATGGAAAGCTATGGGTCATATGCAATTCCAGCTCCCAGATTGCAATTTCTATGGCTTCCACTAGATGTCAACAGTCTTTGTTCAATGTTTCAGGCTTGTTTCTTCCCAAACAAGGAAGAATTTTGAGTTTTGGTACTGGGAGTCAGAGTTGGAAATCAGTCTGTGTGTGCTCACCTGCTTATTTTGATTTTCTATTGAACATACTTCTTTCCTTATGAAATATTATAGTTTAATTACATTTTAGGGTAGCTGAGGATTAAACAGAAACGTATTGTGACGCTCCCCCCCATCCCCCAACGCTCCCCCAGTATCGCTCCCCCCATCAATACACCGGAAGCTGTCATAGGGTGTATCATTCAACCCCAGACCGGCCTTCTTCCTGGGCAATTATGTGTGAAACAAATCTCACTGACCTAGAAATGCCTCGGACATGATGATAACAAGATTCCCATATTCTCCCAGAGTGAAATTCCTATTTAACAGAGCTTGAGAAAATCTGCAAGGAAGAGTGGGAGAAAATCCCCAAATCCACAAGTGCAAAGCTGATACAGGCATACCCAAGACTACTCAAAGCTGTAATCGTCGCCAAAGGTGCTTCTACAAAATATTTACTCAGAGGTGTGAATACTTGTGTCAATGAGATCTTTCTGTATTTCATTTTCAATAAATTCACAAACATTTCTAAAAACCTGTTTTCACATTGTTGTTATGTTGTATTGTGTGTAGATGTGTACAAATATATATTTAATACATTTTTAATTCAGGTTGTAACATTACAAACTGTGGAATAAGTCAAGGGGTATGGATACCACTGTAGTCACTGTAAATGCCTCATGAGCTTAGTTTAACTGTCTTAAGCTTGTTTTACTCCATTATTTGTAAGCCATTCATGTGTAATTTATCACTGTATAGATTCAAAACATAGTCAACTACCAATGGATCTCAAAGTTGCGGCCGGGTTTGTTGTTTTTCGAAACCATGACTATAGCTTTAGGCCTAATGCCAGTATTAGCCTTTCAAATCATTTATGCTGAGTGTTTAACTGAATGTTTCTCTAGTCTCCACTTGTCCTGCCCTGACCATAGAGCCCTCTGGGTTCTCTATGGTGTTTTAGGTCAGGGCGTGACTAGGGGGTGTTCTAGTCTTAAATTCTATGTTGGTGTGAGTATGGTTCCTAATTGGAGGCAGCTAATGATGGCTGCCTCTATTTGGGGATCATACTTAGTGTGGTCCTTTTCCCACCTGCGTTGTGGGATATTGTTTTTTGTTTAGTGCTGATGTGTGCTACGAACTGCACGTTCGTTTATTCTTTGTTGTTTTAAGTTTCACTGAAGTAAATAGGTGGAACCCTACGCACGCTGTGCTTTGGTCCGATTATTTATTAAACGATGAACGTGACACCACTCCACAGTTCTATGTGTCAAAAATACAACTGACAATAGTTATTGTCCTATAGGGCCTATAGAAAATACTTTCAGGTAAAACAGACAATATGCAGACTTACAAATAAATTGTCAAACATTTATTAATTTAATTTAAACATCCATTTCAATTCAATACATTTTGTAAGTAAAGTGAAATTAACATTTTCTTCACTGCTTTGCAATTGGAATTACAGTTTACTTGCAGAATTAAAGGAATTGAAATTGAATAGATCCCAACCCTTCCAGATAATGGAAAATGGGAGCAACAGTGCCATAATTGGTGTCTGACTTCCACCATTCATGTATCTTAGCGTGTTGCTTGTGATATAATCCATGTCTTTAACATGTGCAAAGGGTGTCAATGCAGACACAAGTGAGATCATTACACTGATTTACATCAAATATTAATGCAACAATGGATGCATAGAGTAGAAATATGATATTATAAATATCAATCAACCAAATAACCAATCAATCAAGCTTTATTGTCCCCTTAGGAAGATTCTGAATCAATGTATCTAAATATCTCTGTATCGCCCCAGTTGTCTTGCAGCTTTATTTCACAATTCTTTTAAGTCTATTTTTGTTGTTTGGTACTCAGGTTACCATACCAACAGTTCACAGAAAAGGTCCAAATGAACACAAGGATCTGTAAAAGAGAGTCATCAATTTTAGAATAGGTCTGCATATCAATGGTGTGAAATGTGTCACCTCAAAATGTCATTGCAGAGAAAGTCATTGCAGAGAAAGAGAACATTACAGATGCTACATCTAGAAAGTTTGGCAGTGGGGAGCCAATCAGAGATGAGAAATGTCAGCAGCAATATTAATTATTTGTTCGGAAGCACCAGCAGGAAAGCGTCTCCTTCAGAGTTAGACATCAGCTAAACAGGAAATATAGCACGATTACACCTGACACTCTGCTGGTGGGCCCTAATCACTTCCTTAGTCTTCCCAGTAAGCAGCTTATGAAGTTGTTCCTCACTAAACATTTAAAAAAAATGTTCATACATACTTTTATATTTGAATGCTGTCCTCAAATATGAAAAACAGTGTGATCCCCTTGTACCCTATTGTGAGTGTGACTCAAACTGCCCAAAGCTGTTGCATTAATTGTGTATTACAGTCTCCCCATTGTCATTGCATTGTTTTGAGTGATATGACAGTGTGAGAGTTAACACCATTATCTAGACAGAAAAGGAGATTCTGCTTTGTAGCAGGGTCCAATTAAGTAAAATGTTATATTAGATTACATTTATGGGTATTGGCGCTAATATGTTTTCAATGTGGTGTTGTGTATGATTATAAGGGACAATCAAGTACTTATCAATGCAATAGCTTGAGACTATTTTGAATGTGTGCAATAAACAGGATCTTGCAGTTATCCATGGTAGTTTCAGCTCTGGCAGTTGTATTCAGAGGCAGTTTGCGGAAACAAATCAAAAGTTAAGTTAATTAACTACTCAAATAAGTACAGCACAACGGCCCCAGCCAAAACAATTAGCTATTGGCATGAGTGAGAGATGTGTTCAGTTCTCCTTCTACCGAAGAGCCCAACACAGATACACAGCTCCCCAAAGTTGATTTATATTTCACTGCTATGTAGAGAAATGGGCCTGCCACGTCTCTTAATGTCAGCCAGTGTCACACTGAACTAGAACAGAGTTGGCGCCGTCAACGAATTACTCTAAATGAATTACTCATCAAAATAAAGTGGCAGAATAGCTACCCCATATTTGAAATGCTTCACCCCACATTTATCTGTTTCACTATTGTTGTGGTTGGATGATGCACTGTGCCCATGTAATCTGGAACAAGAACAAGTAATGACTTAAATTAATTGTATGCTTTGCATTAAATGCTTCATTGGTTATCTGTCTCTGGAAAATTAGCTTTTTTTGTATAGTTAATTGGGAATCACATGAGGCGCAGACCTTCTGTAAGGTAGAGGCACGTACTGTATGGGGAGACAGAGTGCGTGTAAAGTAAAGCATAATGTCTGGTCTGGTGACTTTAGGATTACTAGAGAACAGATACTTCTTTATTGGCTGACAAAGTCAACCCAGCGGGTGTTCAAGGTTTGTGCTTCAGTAAAATGGGGAGAATCAACCTTGGTAAGGGATGAGGACAGAAGCTGCATCCAAAAATTTGCCCTAACCACCTTCATGTCCAAAATGGTGTTCGGTAGAGATGTGTGAAAGTCAACTTGACTGATGAGGAAATCTTTGTTTTGGCTACTCAGGCAGTATCTATTCCCAATGCTATTCAATGGATTCCAAAATGTTTTCTCATCTCTATAGCTCCCATCCTCACCAATGATTTGCTTAGAAATTGGTTAGTTGTCACGGATTCCCACGGAGGTCTACGTCACCGTTCTTCTAGGCGTCACTGAACTGGATCATCACCACCAACCCCGGACTGTCTTGTCTCATTACGCACACCTGGTTCCCATTCCCCCTGATTAGTATGTGTTCCCCATCCTTATTGATTATTGTTCCATGTCCGTTGGTGTTGTGAGTACCTGTGCTCTGTGGTATCGACTTTCGTACTACGTTTACTGTACATTGTACTACGGTTTACATGAGCTTGTTAGTGTGCACTTGTCATTACGGGTCTCGTCCCGTGTATTTATTAGAGGTTAACACCTCGCTCTTTTGTTTGGGTTACATCCCTGTGGTATATATATATATGCATGTTTGCTTTGGGCTTCGTCCCCGTCATGTTCATGAAGGACACTTTTTGGGTTGTGAAATTAAAAACCCTATGTAGTATTCCTGCGCCTGTCTCCAATCATTATACAGTGACACATTAGTAAAGTAGATAATAATTCTGCATGATTAGGAGGATACTATGTTTGAATACACAGTATGGCACACAAACAAGGCTGATCTTATAATCATGTCACAACTAATCTACACCCACCTGCTCATAGTGAGTGAGTGAGACCGTGAGAATCTGATAACACAGAAAGAGGCCATTGCAGGACATGGTGTAACGGGTTTCGTACGTGGAAGAAGGTGAGGACCAAGGTGTAGCGTGGTAAGTGTTCATGATCATATTTATTTAAACTCGGAACACTAAAACAAAATAACAACGTGAATGAAACAAAACCGAAACAGTTCTGTATGGTAACGAAAAAACACGAAACAGAAAATAATCACCCACAACTAAAATGGGGAAAACAGGCTACCTAAGTATGATTCTCAATCAGAGACAACGAACGACACCTGCCTCTGATTGAGAACCATACCAGGCCAAACACATGAACACAACATAGAAAAAAGAACATAGACTACCTACCCCAACTCACGCCCTGACCAAACTAAAACAAAGACATAACACAGACTTCATTGCTGTTAATTTTCAAATTAACTTTGAGCTGCAGTCCCTTTCAACAGACAGCACAATTATGAACGTGAAACTGAAATCTAATTAAGAGGGTAAAACTTTATTGTACTGCTAGATAAAATGAGCCCCTCCACTACCATCCCGAGGACTGTGAATGATATGAAACCTACATACATTTTTCTTCTTCTCTGAATTAAATTATTATAAGGTTAATTTAGATTTTGTTCCAGTGCAGTAACAACAGAGGAAATCATTCCTGTAGAAAATGCTATCTTCTGTCCTTCTCATCAGGTGATTTATAGCTTATTTTGTGGAAACGTGACAATAATGGAGAAACTTACAAAAATAGCTAAATTAAAAAGCAGACTCAAATGGCCTTCTTTCCTTCTTTAGGTATCCCGGATCCATTGGGGAAAAAAAGGTGCGAGTGTCTAGTTCTCTACACACAGGCAGAGTAAATTGAAACGTTTTCATATTTAAGCTGAAAAAACTATTTGATAACCACCTCATTTGCCACCAGAACAAATTGCCCTGTATTTGGCAGCATGCAGTCAAAGGCTCTGAGAACAGTAGCTCGCATTAGCTGGTATTTGAATCTTGTCTTATCAGACAAAGTTATGGAAGATTTGCTATGGTGGCTGTGTAGTGTTGTACGGCTTGAGGGGAAATGAAGAGTTCATCACAAGCTGAGGCGCCCCGTAGCTCTCGTGGAGATTGACATTTCACCATGGTGCCAGACAGAGAAGCTAGATTAAAAGCCTGTACCCAATCAACCAGGAACGGCAAGCCTCTTGGAAGTGATATATCAGCGGGTCCACTGGTAGAAGCTTCTGCTGGGGTCGTTTGTCAGACCGCCCGCTCGCCGCAACATCTTTATACCGGCATGCTCTCATTTGCCTAATAACATCAGCCATCCAAGTGCTTTGAGTGTCTGGTTCAGAGCTGGATAAGGCAAAAAATATTCCCCAAATGTCAGGAGTGGGACAGGTGGGCAAGGAGAGGCTTTGGGGTGTCGTGGTTCTCATTGAGGGGGTGTGAGAGTCATTGACTGGCCCACTTCTGAGGGCCTCCTGTTGGGGCTCTAAGCATGGGCAGGCCCCTCGCTGGCAAGAGATCAGTCATGACGCTGGGTCTGAGGCACTATCTGATCCAGTTGTAAGACAAACAAACACACTTCAAATCCATATATCTTAATTTTCCCCCATTAGTGCTCCAGACAGTCTGATGTGTTGGGCACTGCGAATAACTTCCTTTCTTTCTCTTGTCATCCTCTTTGAGGAGTTGAACAACTTCTAACTTCTCTCCTATTTTCACAGTTTCTTGATCGTTGCCAAATCATTTAGCTATATCCAGTTGCCAAGTCATTCAGAAATATCCACTTCTATTTGCTTACAAGATTCTACAATGATTTGTGTGCGTTTGTGACAACAAAGAAGAAGATTTCAAGCACTTAGTTGTGAAATGTTAACCATGCTCTCATATTCCTCAAACACTCCTTGGTGGCACATCCTCCAGGATTCTCACTGGCGGTGAGAGGCAGCCACACATTACCAGATGGCATCTAACAACAGCCAACAGCTCCTAAACGAACAGCTGTGTCCCAAATGGCACCCTATTCCCTATATAGTGCACTAGGGCCCTGGTCAAAATATAGGGAATAGGGTGCCATTTGGGAAACAGACATAGAGATGGTGATCGGTGCTGTGTTCCCTCAATGAGCCTCTTCCTCCTGGCCAGGGGCAGACCCATTTCCTTCTCTTCCTCAGGCCGTGATCCCTGAACCATGCAGTCAGGCTAATGTGCTGTTTCACAGCTGTGTGTGTGTGTGTGTGTGTGAGTGTGTGTGTGTGTGTGTGTGTGGCAGCTGAGTTTGTTTACCTCCTGATCTCTGTGGGGTTGAGACTTTTGCTATCTTGAGCCACATACAGACCAACACACACACACACACACACACGCACACACACACACACACACACACACACACACACACACACACACACACACACACACACACACACACACACACACATACACACACTGTCTAAATGCAGCCTCACCCTAACACTCAATGAATGCATACACTCAACTGTGTCCATCTCGTCTGACCCTCTATGGATGTAGCCCAATGACATACAGTACAGTGCCATTGTCTTTATTTGCTTCTCGTACCTTCACTTATTGTGTCTGTGAAAGGAGTGAGGTGAGGGGTGATAAGCTTTGCTTGGTAAATTCATCATGGCCCATGTTGTGCTCCCTGTGCCATTGTCAGGCTGTGAAAGTCAGCTCAGCTGCAACACCCCAGCTCAAACGGGATAATCTGCTAATCCTTTATCTGCTTAGGCATGGAGGTGGCTGCCTATGTGTGCATGATGGGCCCTTAATTAATGACGATGGGGACTTTCGACAGCACAAGGCGACTGCGAGAGGGATTTGGGGCTGCAGGTTTCTCTTGCACAACAGCAGCAGCAGCAGCACCATTCCTACCATGGATGTGACCTTGTGTCGCATTGTGAAACGCTAGGTGACAAATCTGGCGCTGCTGCCCCTGTGATGCCACCACCGCTCGGGGGAAAACTTTCAGACTCAACCAGTGTTCCCCTATATTAATTTAGCAGCGGAATGGTAAAAGGTTTTTAATGTGAACTTTAAGAACTAAAACCATATAGAAAGTATGTAGAAAAGATAATGGAGCTCTACATTTTTCAAACTAAATCATCTTTGAGAACTAACAGAATAAAAACTAGACAGTCATGAATTGTCAAACAATGTCATGGCATGGGGTCTCCATTGATTTTGTTATAATGTTTGAGTCACTCAGAGCATAAGAACACAGCATAAGCCATGGAAACTGTGTAGAATTGCGAGAAATTAGCTTTAAAACGGCAAATTGAATCTCAGCCCCATGGCAAAATGTGTAGAATTGCAGGAAAGTAGCTTTAAAACAGCAACATTTTGTCTCTGTGGCCAAGAAGATAGTCTCTAAAATGTTTCCCCCCCACACACACCCCAGAGTTACAGTGAGGAGAGGTGTGACTGAGAGTGTCGGTATAGGAGGGGATTAGTATTTGAAAGAGGATTAGGCCATGGGCTGCTTCTAAGTGCTTGTTGTGTGCATCCTCAGCCGTGGCATCAGAGCACTGTGCTTGCCAAGTGATAAAGAACCCTGTACCTCTCTCTCTCTCTGTCTCTTCCTTTCTCTATTTACATCTCTCTCTAACCCTCTCTCTTTCCCCTTTCTCTCCCTCTCACTCTCTGTGTCTCTCTCTTTCCTCTCTACCTCTGCCTCTCTGTATTGATCTACATCTCTCTCTTCCCCTCGCCTCTTTCTCTCTCTATCTTTCTCTCTCCCGCTCTCTTTCTCAAGGCAGAAGGTGTTCAAACTGACCAACCTCTTGGCACATGAATGGCTTGACCGAGGCATAAGATGATCTCTTAGGACTTGTGCCAACTCTCCTTTTAGCCTCTTGCTCTGTTGTCCAACACCTAACAACCCAGAGCTGACCGGTCAACTCAAGTGCCTCCATGCATGGCAGGAACCTGGAGTGTGTGTAGCTTCATGCATGGCAGCAGTGTGTGTAGTGAAGGTAGTTCAAAGAACTATGTTTGTGGGTGAGCACCCTGAGACCCCAGGGCTAACATCCAGGTTTTAGCTGCAGCTGACGACCCAAGATTGAAACCTGGTTGGTTACATTGGTGCTGTGACTCTGATCACACAGTTGATGTACATTCGCTTCTGAGGTTGATGGAGGTTCACTTTAAATCAAGTGGGTTTTGAACTTATTTCTACCACTTCTAAAACAAACAGTTCCAATGAAAACATAAAATGGGTACAGTACCAGTCAAAAGTTAGGACACAACTAACCTTTTACTATTTTCTACATTGTAGAATAATAGTGAAGACATCAAAACTATGAAATAACACATATGGAATCATGTAGTAACCAAAAAAGTTTTAAACAAATTTAAATTAAAATAAAATTGCCTTGATGACAACATCGCACACTATTGGCATTCCCTCAACCAGCTACCATGAGGTAGTCTCCTGGAATGCATTTCAATTAACACGTGTGCCTTATTTGTGGAATTTCTTTCCTTCTTAATGCGTTTGAGCCAGTTAGTTATGTTGTGACAAGGTAGGGGTGGTATACAGAAGATAGCCCTATTTGGTAAAAGACCAAGTCCATAGTATGTCAAAAACAGCTCAAATAAGCAAAGAGAAACGACAGTCTATCATTACTTTAAGACATGAAGGTCAGTCAATGTGGGACATTTCAAGAACTTTGAAAGTTTCTTCAAGTGCAGTGGCTAAAACCATCAAGCACTATGATGAAACTGCCTCTCATGATGACCGTCACAGGAAAGGAAGACACAGGGTTACCTCTGCTGCAGAAGTAGAGTTACCAGAAATTGCAGCCCAAATAAATGCTTCAGAGTCCATCTCAATCAAAAATCTAAGTTAAAGAATAGGATCAATTCAAACTGTATTTAAAGATTTGATTTGATTGAGTCCTATTCTTTAACTTCGATTTTTGGTGGAGCCGTGAATCCAACATTTTGTAGACAATCTGGAATTAAACTCGATGGCACAGATGGAGCAATCCAAGCAGAAGAAACATCTTGATACTTGGTTGCGTCGACATCCAAACACTGTCACACCCTGATCAGTTTCATCTGTCTTCGTTATTGTCTCCACCCCCTCCAGGTGTCGCTTGTTTTCCCCAGTGTATTTATCCCTGTGTTTTCTATCTCTCTGTTCCAGTTTGTCTTGTATGTTCCAAGTCAACCAGAAGTTTTTCCCCCATACTCCTGCCTTTGCTATTCTCTTTCTTCTAGTACTCCCGGTTTTGACCCTTGCCTGTTCTGGACTCTGTATCAACCTGCCTGACCATTCTGCCTGCCTTGACCATGAGCCTTTCTGGCGTTCTGTACCTCCTGGACTCTGATCTGGTTTTGACCTTTTGCCTGTCCACGACCATTCTCTTGCCAACTCCTTTTGGATTATTAAACATTGTAAGACTCCAACCTTTGCATCTGGGTCTAGCCTTGTGTCATGATAAATACAATTCAATGTCCCTTGTGCAGTAACGTAAATGGCATATTAACTTGTCTACAAGTTAACAAATTATCTGTGGGATTCATGTCTCCATCTCAACCAAAAATAAAAGTTAAAGAAATAAAAGAATAGGATTAAGCCAGTGATTCAGAACTAGCTATCAAAGCAATATGTAAATATGTGTCAACCATGCACAATTCAATATTACTTTTCTAAGACATTAAATAGCCTTAACATTAGGCTATCTTACAAAGTAATGTAGCAGTATTTATTCTACCTTAACATGAGAAACACATCCATGGCCACATTGAGTTTACTGTAACAATTAACTGTCTTATGCAATCATACAAAGAGCACATGTTCAGGGTCACAGGTCTGTGGAAATATTCACAATTGCCATAATATTCTGCACAGAATCTTAAACGGCATTGATCACTTGCACCATATACTTTAATGTATTCTCAACTGCAATCCAGGTCATTTGGTTGTGCTATTTATTAGATGAAGCACAGTGATAACACATTTAGGTGACAACTAAACAAAAAAACAAATTGATTTTCCATTGGAATTTGGTGATAACACATTGTGAATTCAACAAACTTTTGGCTGTCTTTTTGAGTGGGGGAAAATAAGTTGGAATCTCATTGGTCAATGTATCAACCAAATGTTACCCAATTCTTCACGTTGAAATGATGTGGCGTGCCCAGTGGGTAGTGAGATCCAATACACTCCAAACGGAAGCAGTGGAACAATCTATAATTTTCACTTCTGGGCTGCAGTGATAAAATAACAGCACACAAAAGATTATACACAAAATAGATAAATGTGAAACAGCTGGTGGGCTGAAAAATTATTACTCAGTCGTTTTTTTCCCAACCAAAGTGAAGCAATGAACAGTAACACAGTAAAGTGTTATTGCTTCACTTTACTTAAATTGATGTCGGGACAAAATCAGATAATTGATTTATATTTACAAAATTATATTTATTTTTCATCTTCTCCTTTCATATTGTACAGCCAGGCGTTCCTCTATCTCTGTCTGTGTGTGCGTTCACTATTCTTTGAGGTTATGTTGCAGGCATAAAATGCTGACACAGACGGCCACCAAACCTGCTCATTGGGATCAAACTAACAGATGTGCTGTCAGTGAGAGGAAGAGGATGTGTCATAACAACTGAGAGGAACAGATTATACCTGTCAAAGAGAGTTCTATGGGAAGTTAGAAGTTGGAGGGCAAAGCCATACTGCATAATGTGTGCTCAGGGGTTAAGGTCCCCCTTGGTACAGAATATAGATCTAGGATCAGCTTGCCCTCCCCGAATCCTAACATTAACCATTAGTGGGGAAAATGCTAAACTGACCCAAGATCAGCATCTTCTAGGGTGTAAGAATATTTCGAGGATAAATACACAATTCAGAGGACGAGAGGTCAATAACGTACTAACAATCAATGGAAATAGGTTTTTTTCTGTAGGATCAATTGGTCAGAGACATGAGAGGAATTTGTCTAGGCATCGAGCCTGAAAGAGGATACTTGATATTTGGCCATTGGCCCAGTTTTATTGCAAGGAATTCTAATTGATCAACCACAGGCTAGGGCTGGGTTATAAAACTACATCCTGTCCCTTTGTTCTGTGGAGAGAATCACTGGAGAGAATCACTGAGGACAGGGGAGAATGAACATCTACCTCCCCGCATGATTTGTTCTCTTTGTATAAAACAATTTTTCTCCCCCTGATTTGCTTTGGGTCTATGTTATTGAAGAGTAACATCAACTGCTAACAACGGGCAGCTTCACTCTACACCTGCATGTGCAGGGGCCTTTAAATCCAGCCCCACAGGGCCACAATATCTGTTATTTCCGCCTCTCTCTTTACTAGGCTACAGAACAGTTATTTTATATTGGCTTGCCAGTGAGTCCACATACACCGAGTCTAATCAGCAGCAGATTCCAAGGTCTAAATCAGTTGCTGGTCAAAAAGGAAAGGAAGGAAACTAGTTGGTATTTAATGGACACATCATGATCACGGACTCAGGGCTAAGTGACTTAACTCACCCAGTTTAGCAACCATGTAATGTTTTTCGGACCAAAAACCAATGTCAAGCTGCGTCCCAAATGGCACCCAATTCCCTACAAGGTGCATTAGTTTAGAACGGATCCCTTTGGCACCCTATTCCCTAAGCACCCTGGTCAAAGTAGTGCACTCTTTAGGGAATAGGATGCCATTTGGGGCACAACCAATGGCCCCTGTTTAGCATGTCTTCAAAATAAATTCAAACCAATTTGTTAGGCAACAAATCTATTTAAGAGATGATTATGGCATGAAATGTAAATACATTGACTTAAATTGGGTTTTGGTCCAAAATAGGCAAATTTAAGCAGTTGGTGGCATCAATAACCAAAGTGTGGATTGCACGCTCCTCACTGATGAATTGAAGATACATCGGAAACAGATTCATCAGCACTGATACTACAGTGAAAGTATTTTTCTCAAAGTGCTGCCATGAATAAATTATACAGATTGGAAAATAATTGACATACGAGTAACAGAGGTTAGATTGTGCCGTATACTCACTCCACAGCTTGAAATGCTGCCAATGGAACTGCCTGATGTGGTACCTTTTCTCAAATGGTTTGTAAGTTGTCAAGCAGGGCAGCCACGTGAGTTGGCAAGGAGACAGTGAAGGAAGCGATACTGTTAGCAGCACAGTGACACCAGTTACATAACTTCACTATAACAGATAGTGGCAGTGTAATCTATGGTGGGTAAAGTGCCAATCACAGCTGTGGATGGGAATCTCATTAGAAGAGTGACTTAGTGCTACTTACAGGGGCATTTGGTGGATAGTATTACGTGCATTTGAGGACATGGTGACGGAGTGGATAACTTTGCCAATGATGGCAACGCTTCACATAAGGGTGCCTTCTATCATATTGTTACTCAAATCAAATGTATTTATATAGCCCTTCGTACATCAGCTGATATCTCAAAGTGCTGTACAGAAACCCAGCCTAAAACCCCAAACAGCAAGCAATGCAGGTGTAGAAGCACGGTGGCTAGGAAAAACTCCCTAGAAAGGCCAAAACCTAGGAAGAAACCTAGAGAGGAACCAGGCTATGTGGGGTGGCCAGTCCTCTTCTGGCAGTGCCGGGTGGAGATTGCAACAGAACATGGCCAAAATGTTCAAATGTTCATAAATGACCAGCATGGTCAAATAATAATAATCACAGGCAGAACAGTTGAAACTGGAGCAGCAGCACGACCAGGTGGACTGGGGACAGCAAGGAGTCATCATGTCAGGTAGTCCTGAGGCATGGTCCTAGGGCTCAGGTCCTCCGAGAGAGAGAAAGAAAGAGAGAATTAAAGAGAGCATACTTAAATTCAGACAGGACACCGGATAGGACAGGAGAAGTACTCCAGATATAACAAACTGACCCTAGCCCCCCGACACAAACTACTGCAGCATAAATACTGGACGACTCAACTAGTTTTGGTAACTTGCAATAACTGTCATGTAATAGCTGTAGTTTTTTACATCTGAAAAGTAACATAACTCTTGACTTGTTCCATCTACAGTTGAAGTCAGAAGATTTACATACACCTTCGCCAAATAGATTTAAACTCAGGTTTTCACAATTCCTGACATTTAATCCTAGTAAATATTTCCTGTTTTAGGCCAGTTAGGATCCCCACATTATTTTAAGAATATGAAATTTCAGAATAATAGTAGAGGGAATAATTTATTTCAGCTTTTATTTCTTTCATCACATTCCCAATGGGTAAAATGAGTATTTAGTAGAATTGCCTTTAAATTGTTTAACTTGGGTCAAACATTCGGGTAGCCTTCCACAAGCTTCCCACAATAACTTGGGTGAATTTCGGCCCAATCCTCCTGACAGAGCTGATGTAAGGAGTCAGGTTTATAGGCCTCCTTGCTCACACAGGCTTTTTCAGATCTGCTCACAAATTTTCTTTTGGATTGAGGTCAGGGCTTTGTGATGGCCACCCCAATACCTTGACTTTGTGTTGTCCTTAAGCCATTTTGCCACAACTTTGGAAGTATGCTTGGGTCATTGTCCATTTGGAAGACCCATTTACGACCAAGCTTTAACTTCCTGACTGATGTCTGGAGATGTTGTTTCAATATATCCACATAATTTCCCTTCCTCATGATGCCATCTACTTGCTGAGCGGCCTTTCAGGTTATGTCAATATGGGACTCGTTTTACTGTGGATATAGATCTTTTTGTACCTCTTTCCTTCAGCATCTTCACAAGGTCCTTTGCTGTTGTTCTGGGATTGATTTGCACTTTTCGCCCCAAAGTCCGTGCATTATCATGCTGAAATATGATGTGATGGCTGCGGATGAATGGCATGGCAATGGGCCTCAGGATCTTGTCACGGTATCTCTGTTTATTCAAATTGCCATCGATTAAATGCAATTGTGTTCGTTGTCTGTGGCTTATGCTTGTGCTATAACCCCACTGCCACAATGGGGCACTCTGTTCTATCACGACTCCTGCCGAAGTGGGTCCCTCTCCTTGTTCGGGCAGTGTTCGGCGCTCGACATCACCGGTCTTCTAGCCATCGCCGCTCCACCTTCCATTGTTTTGTCTTGATTTTCCGCACACCTGGTTTACATCCCCTCATTACGTGTATATTATCCTCTGTTCCCCCCATGTTTGTGTGTGGTATTGTTGTTCGGTCGTTACGTGTGTGGCGCTACAGGCTGGTTTTGCGCCAGGTATTTGGTGTAACCTGTGGTTTTGTTATTTGTACCTATTTGTGTAATTTGTGGGCTATCGCTTTTTTCCTTGGGATGGAGTGTTCTGACGCAGCTGCGTCCGGCTGTTTTCCTCTGCCTGAATAAAGTGTGCCTGTTCGCTCATCTCTGCTCTCCTGCACCTGACTTGATTCGACCAGTTGCGCACACTCTGACATGTTCACAATGTTGACACTAGAAAACCACTCGCCCACACAACGCCATACATCTGCCCAGTACAGTTGAAACCATGATTCATCCGTGAAGATCATAGTTCTCCAGCGTGCCAGTGTCCATCGAAGGTGAACATTTGACCACTGACCGCTGCAGTCAGGTCAAGACTCTGATAAGGACAATGAGCACACAGATGAGCTTCCCTGAGATGGTTTCTGACAGTTTGTGCAGACATTTTCAGTTGTGCAAACTCAGTTTCATCAGCTGTCTGGGTGTCTGGTCTAAGACGATCTTGCAGGTGAAGAAGCCGGATGTGGAGGTCCTGTGATCACGTGGTTACATGTGGTCTGCGGTTGTTAGGCCAAATACTGCCAATTCTCTAAAATGACATTGACATTGGTGGAGGCTTATGGTAGAGAAATGAACATTCAATTCTCTGGCAACAGCTCTGGTGGACATTCCTGCAGTCAGCATACTAATTGCACACTCCCTCAAAACTTAAGACATCTGTGGCATTGTGTTTTGTGACAAAACTGTCCATTTTAGAGTGGCCATTTATTGTCCCCAGCACAAGGTGCACCTGTGTAATGATCATGCTGTTTAATCAGCTTCTTGATTTGCCACACCTGTCAGATGGATGGATTATCTTGGCAAATGAGAAATGCTGACTAACAGGGATGTGAACAACATTTGAGAGAAATAAGCTTTTTGTGCATATGGAACATTTCTGGGATCTTTTATTTCAGCTGATGAAACATGGGACCAACACTTTACATGTTGGGTTCATTTTTATCAGTATATTTAATTTGCCCATCCACCCCCTGCAGCTTTTTTCTTTTTCTTACATATACACTACCATTCAAAAAATGTAAATGAAAAGCACATTTTTTTGTCCATTAATATAACATCAAATTGATCAGAAATGCAGTGTAGACATTGTTAATGTTGTAAATAACTATTGTAGCTGGAATCGGCTTCATTTTTATCGAATATCTACATAGGCGTACAGTGGCCTATTATCAGCAACCATCACTCCTGTGCTCCAATGGTAATCGAACCCACAAATTCTGATGCCTCTGTATGCCTATATAAATATTCCATAGAAATGAAGCCATTTCCAGCTACAATAGTCATTTACAACATTAAAAATGTCTACACTGTATTTCTGATCAATTTGATGTTATTTTAATGAACATAAAATGTGCTTTTCTTTCAAAAACAAGGACATTTCTAAGTGACCCAAATCTTTTGAACGATAGTGTACATTATACAAACATTTTACAGACACTGCTGTCAGAGTCTAGGTGATGTGGGTAAGGCGGAGTCAGGCGCAGGACACAGAGATGAATAATAATAGTGACTTTTCTCAAAAATAATCTTCCAACAAGGAGAACGAAAATCCAGAATCACATAAACGAGACAACTGACAACAATAAACACGCACAAAAC
Source organism: Oncorhynchus tshawytscha (assembly GCF_018296145.1). Lineage (NCBI taxonomy): Eukaryota > Metazoa > Chordata > Actinopteri > Salmoniformes > Salmonidae > Oncorhynchus > Oncorhynchus tshawytscha. The sequence continues at coordinate 55,794,526 of NC_056430.1, forward strand.
CATGATGGCTCCAGAGGGTTAAATAGGGAAATAATTCAAACATAATGGGAACCAGGTGTGTACAATACAGACAAAACAAATGGAAAAAGAAATGTAGATCGGTGGAGGCTAGAAAGCCGGTGACGTCGACCACCGAGTGAACAAGGAATGGCACCAACTTCTGCGAAAGTCGTGACAACTGCACTTTATTTCTCACAGTAGTTACATAGTTAGAATATAGTTATTTGATATACATTACATCCGGATAGATAGTACTTAAACAAATACAGTATACATACATTACATACACAGTACCAGTACTTGTTCAAGGGTTTTTCTTTATTCTTTCTATTTTCTACATTGTAGAACAATAGTGAAGACATCAAACTGTGAAGAAACACATATGGAATGATATAGTAACCAAAAAAGTGTTAAACAAATCGAAATATATTTTAAATGTGAGATTCTTCAAAGTAGCCACTCTTTGCCTCGATGACAGCTTTGCACACTCTTGGCATTCTCTCAACCAGATTCATGAGGTAGTCACCTGGAATGCATTTCAGTTAATACGAGTGCCTTTTTCAAAGTTAATTTGTGGAAATAATGCATTTGCGTTTGAGACAATCAGAAGTCCATAATATAGCAAGAACTGCTCAAATAAGCAAAGAGAAACGACAGTCCATCATTACTTTCAGACATGGTCAGTCAATCCGCAATCCGGAAAAAGAACTTTGTAAATTTCTTCAAGTTCTATCGCAAAAAAATGGCTCATGAGGACCGCCATAGGACAAGTTCATTAGAGTTAACAGCTTCAGAAATCAGCAATTAACTGCACCTCAGATTGCAGCCCAAATAAATGATTCACGGAGTTCAAGTAACAGACACATCTCAACATCAACTGTTCAGGGGAAACGGTGTGAATCAGGCCTTCATTGTTGAATTGCTGCAAAGAAATCACTACTAAAGGACACCAATAAGAAGACACTTGCTTGTGCCAAGAAACACGAGCATTGGACATTAGACCGGTACTAATCTGTCCTTTGGTCTGATGAGTCCAAATTTGAGATTTTTGGTTTCAACTGCTATGTCTTTGTGAGACTTAGAGTAGGTTAACGGATGATCTCTGCATGTGTGGTTCCCACCATGAAGCAGGGAGGATGTGTGATGGTGCTTTGCTGGTGACACTGTCTGTGATATATTTAGAATTCAAGGTATACTTAACCAGCATGGCTATCACAACATTCTGCAGCAATACGCCATCCAGTCTGGTTTGCGCTTAGATTTTTTATTTTCAAATCAAATCAAATCCAATTTTATTTGTCACATACACATGGTTAGCAGATGTTAATGCGAGTGTAGCGAAATGCTTGTGCTTCTAGTTCCGACAATGCAGTAATAACCAACAAGTAATCTAGCTAACAATTCCAAAATTACTACCTTATAGACACAAGTGTAAGGGGATAAAGAATATGTACATAAAGATATATGAGTGAGTGATGGTACAGAGCGGCATAGGCAAGATGCAGTAGATGGTATTGAGTGCAGTATATACATATGAGATGAGTATGTAAACAAAGTGGCATAGTTAAAGTGGCTAGTGATACATGAATTACATAAAGATGCAGTAGATGATATAGAGTATAGTATTTACATATACATATGAGATGAATAATGTAGGGTATGTAAACATTATATTAGGTAGCATTGTTTAAAGTGGCTAGTGATATATTTTACATCATTTCCCATCAATTCCCATTATTAAAGTGGCTGTAGTTGAGTCAGTGTGTTGGCAGCAGCCACACAATGTTAGTGGTGGCTGTTTAACAGTCTGATGGCCTTGAGACAGAAGCTGTTTTTCAGTCTCTCGGTCCCAGCTTTGATGCACCTGTACTGACCTCGCCTTCTAGATGATAGCGGGGTGAACAGGCAGTGGCTCGGGTGGTTGTTGTCCTTGATGATCTTTATGGCCTTCCTGTGACATCGGGTGGTGTAGGTGTCCTGGAGGGCAGGTAGTTTGCCCCCGGTGATGCGTTGTGCAGACCTCACTACCCTCTGGAGAGCCTTACGGTTGTGGGCGGAGCAGTTGCCGTACCAGGCGGTGATACAGCCCGACAGGATGCTCTCGATTGTGTATCTGTAGAAGTTTGTGAGTGCTTTTGGTGACAAGCCGAATTTCTTCAGCCTCCTGAGGTTGAAGAGGCGCTGCTGCGCCTTCTTTACAATGCTGTCTGTGTGGGTGGACCAATTCAGTTTGTCTGTGATGTGTACGCCGAGGAACTTAACTTACTACCCTCTCCCCTACTGTTCCATCGATGTGGATAGGGGGGTGTTCCCTCTGCTGTTTCCTGAAGTCCACAATCATCTCCTTAGTTTTGTTGACGTTGAGTGTGAGGTTATTTTCCTGACACCACACTCCGAGGGCCCTCACCTCCTCCCTGTAGGCCGTCTCGTCGTTGTTGGTAATCAAGCCTACCACTGTTGTGTCGTCCGCAAACTTGATGATTGAGTTGGAGGCGTGCGTGGCCACGCAGTCGTGGGTGAACAGGGAGTATTTTTTGAACAGGACAATGACCCAAATCACACCTCCAGGCTGTGTAAGGGCTATTTGACCTAGAAGGAGAGTGATGGAGTGCTGTATCAGATTACCTGGCCTCCACAATCACCCGACCTCAAACCAATTGAGATGGTTTGGGTAGAGTTGGACCGCAGAGTTAAGGAAAAGCAGCAAACAAGTGCTCAGCATATGTGGGAAATCCTTCAAGATTGCTGGAAAAGCATTCCAGTTGACTACCTCATGAAGCTGGTTAAGAGAAGGACAAGAGTGTGCAAAGCTTTCATCAAGGCAAAAGGTGGCTACTTTGAAGAATTTGTTTAACACTTTTTTGGTTGCTACATGATGCCATGTGTTATTTCATAGTTTTGATGTACTCACTATTATTCTACAATGTAAAAATAAGGATAATCCTTGAATTAATGGGTGTCCAAACTTTTGACTGGTACTATATGTAAATTAATGTAACAAGATATTATTAACATTTTGCTTCAAGGGTAATAAGAGCATTACCACACAGGCATAGTAATGACTTAATGCAAAATTAGAGCCAGATCATCCACATCCATCCCTGCACTTCCCAGTCAAATTCACGCACACAACAGAAATGTTTTATGTCATTTTGCAATAGAAATTGGAAATTCACATTTCTCATTGGCCAAGTCCAGGTGGTCCCTCCCTGCTATCTTCCATTTTGTGCCAAATGAATATGATCCAGGTCAAGTCACCGTCTTATAGGAGGTGGGCGCAGTCACCCCCTGGCAGCAGATGCCAGGCAGATCTAATGTTCCTAATTGCAAGCACTACTGCCTCCTGATGTACCTACTTCTGGCGCCGACAGAAATGGCCGCCTCATTTCGCGTTCCTAGGAAACTATGCGTTTTTTTCTTTTTTTTTACGTGTTATTTCTTACATTGGTACCCCAGGTCATCTTAGGTTTCATTACATACAGTCGAGAAGAACTACTGAATATAAGAGCAGTGTCAACTCACCATCAGTACGACCAAGAATATGACTTTCCCGAAACGGATCCTGTGTTCTGCCTTTCACCCAGGACAACGGATTGGATCCCAGCCGGCGACCCAAAACAACGACTTCCTAAAAGAGGGAATCGAAGCAGTCTTCTGGTCAGATTCCGGAGACGGGCACATCGCGCACCACTCTCTAGCATACTTCTCACCAATGTCCAGTCTCTTGACAACAAGGTTGATGAAATCCGATCAAGGGTAGCATTCCAGAGGGACATCAGAGACTGTAAAGTTCTTTGCTTCACGGAAACATGGCTCACTCGAGAGACGCTATCGGAGTCGGTGCAGCCAGCTGGTTTCTCCACGCAATCGCGCCGACAGAAACAAACATCTTTCTGGTAAGAAGAGGGGCGGGGGAGTATGCTTTATGGTTAACGAGACGTGGTCTGGTCACAACAACATACAGGAACTCAAGTCCTTCTGTTCACCTGATTTAGAATTCCTCACAATCAAATGTCGACCGCATTATCTACCAAGGGAATTCTCTTCGATTATAATCACAGCCGTATATATTCCCCCCCAAGCAGACACATCGATGGCTCTGAACAAACTTTATTTGACTCTGCAAACTGGAAACCACATATCCTGAGGCTGCATTCATTGCAGCTGGGGATTTTAACAAGGCTAATCTGAAAACAAGACTCCCTAAATTGTATCAGCATATCGATTGCGCAACCAGGGCTAGTAAAACCTTGGATCATTGCTATTCTAACTTCCGCGATGCATATAAGGCCCTCCCCCGCCCTCCTTTCGGAAAAGCTGACCACGACTCCATTTTGTTGCTCCCTGCCTACTGTCACACCCTGACCATAGTTTACTTTGTATATTTCTATGTTTTGGTTGGTCAGGGTGTGAGCTGAGTGGGCATTCTATGTTTCATGTCTAGTTTGTCTATTTCTATGTCTGGCCTGATATGGTTCTCAATCAGAGGCAGGTGTTAGTCATTGTCTCTGATTGGGAACCATATTTAGGTAGCCTGGGTTTCACTGTGTGTTTGTGGGTGATTGTTCCTGTCTCTGTGTTTGCACCAGATAGGACTGTTTCGGTTTTCGTTACGTTCATTTACGTTCTTTGTTTTGTAGTGTTTGTATTGATTCGTGTTTTTACGTTTGTTTATTAAACATGGATCGCAATCTACATGCCGCATTTTGGTCCGACTCTCCTTCACCAAAAGAGAACCGTTACACCTACAGACAGAAGCTAAAACAAGAAGCTCCCGCGCTGAGGTCTGTTCAACACTGGTCCGACCAATGCAGCATTTGCATGAAACTGAAAGCGCGAACCACTGCTTTTAATCAGGGTAAGGTGACAGGAAACATGACCGAATACAAACAGTGTAGCTATTCCCCCACGCAAGGCGATCAAACAAGCTAAGCGTCAGTATAGAGACAAAGTAGAATCGCAATTCAACGGCTCAGACACGAGGTATGTGGCAGGGTCTACAGTCAATCACGGATTACAAAAAGAAAACCAGCCCAGTCACGGACCAGGATGTCTTGCTCCCAGGCAGACTAAATAACTTTGTTGCCCGCTTTGAGGACAATACAGTGCCACTGACACGGCCCGCAACCAAAACACGCAGACTCTCCTTCACTGCAGCCGAGGTGAGTAAAACATTTAAACGTGTTAACCCTCGCAAGGCTGCAGGCCCAGATGGCATCCCCAGCCGCGCACTCAGAGCATGTGCAGACCAGCTGGCAGGTGTGTTTACGGACATATTCAATCAATCCTTATCCCAGTCTGCTGTTCCCACATGCTTCAAGAGGGCCACCATTGTTCCTGTTCCCAAGAAAGCTAAGGTAACTGAGCTAAAGGACTACCGCCCCGTAGCACTCAATTCCGTCACCATGAAGTGCTTTGAGGGACTAGTCAAGGACCATATCACCTCCACCCTACCTGACACCCTAGACCCACTCCAATTTGCTTACTGCCCAAATAGGTCCACAGACGATGCAATCTCAACCACACTGCACACTGCCCTAACCCATTTGGACAAGAGGAATACCTATGTGATAATGCTGTTCATCGACTACAGCTCAGCAATTAACACCATAGTACCCTCCAAACTCGTCATCAAGCTTGAGAACCTGGGTCTCGCACCCATCCTGTGCAACTGGGTACTGGACTTCCTGATGGGCCGCCCCCAGGTGGTGAGGGTAGGTAACAACATCTCCACCCCGCTGATCCTCAACACTGGGGCCCCACAAGGGTGCGTTCTGAGCCCTCTCCTGTACTCCCTGTTCACCCACGACTGCGTGGCCACGCACGCCTCCAACTCAATCATCAAGTTTGCGGACGACACTACAGTGGTAGGCTTGGTTACCAACAACGACGAGACGGCCTACAGGGAGGAGGTGAGGGCCCTCGGAGTGTGGTGTCAGGAAAATAACCTCACACTCAACGTCAACAAAACTAAGGAGATGATTGTGGACTTCAGGAAACAGCAGAGGGAACAGCCCCCTATCCACATCGATGGGACAGTAGTGGAGAGGGTAGTAAGTTTTAAGTTCCTCGGCGTACACATCACAGACAAACTGAATTGGTCCACCCACACAGACAGCATCGTGAAGAAGGCGCAGCAGCGCCTCTTCAACCTCAGGAGGCTGAAGAAATTCGGCTTGTCACCAAAAGCACACAAACTTCTACAGATGCACAATCAAGAGCATCCTGTCGGGCTGTATCACCGCCTGGTACGGCAACTACTCCGCCCACAACCGTAAGGCTCTCCAGAGGGTAGTGAGGTTTGCACAACGCATCACCGGGGGCAAACTACCTGCGTCATGATCTGTATATAAACTGATGCATGTGTTTAAGTGGTAGCGCGCTCCGAGAATAAATTCTATTACCTATTATTTAAAGACTGGTCTGCGTCTATTTTATGCGAACAAGAAATCTTAAGAAATCTCAAATTCTCATTAAATCGATTAAGGGCTTTCAATTGATGGAAGCACATTGGCATAATTAAATTATACTAACAAATATATCACTAGCCACTTTAAACAATGCTACTTAATATAATGTTTACATACCCTACATTATTAATCTCATACGTATACGTATATACTGTACTCTATATCATCTACTGCATCTTTATGTAATACATGTATCACTAGCCACTTTAAACTCTACCACTTTTTTTACAGTCCCTACATTACTCATCTCATATGTATATACTGTACTCGATACCATCTTCTGCATCTTGCCTATGCCGCCCTGTACCATCACTCATTCATATATCTTTATGTACATATTCTTTATCCCTTTACACTTGTGTGTATAAGGTAGTAGTTTTGGAATTGTTAGTTAGATTACTCGTTGGTTATTACTGCATTGTCGGAACGAGAAGCACAAGCATTTCGCTACACTCGCATTAACATCTGCTAACCATGTGTATGTGACAAATAAATTTGATTTGATTTGGCTGAAGGGATCCAAGTCACACTGATAATTGTATCTGTAAATTCAAAATAATACAGTGTATTCAAATCGATCATGAAATCGTTTCTGGTTAAAAATCTGATCGAACTTCATTTGCTGCCAGTTGGGAGTTTATTAATGATAGTCAAGACATGACACTCGGCAACACAGTGACTAGGGTCTGGTTTCAATAATGGACAATTTTGGCATAGAGGAACTACATCACTGCCTATGTCTCTACTTTATCTGCTTGAATAAAATGCAAAATAGTAGCAGTTAAGGTTATTTTTAATGAGTGAATTTCACAAGGGGCTAGTTTGCATCAACCAACTTAACTAAAACCACTGCAAAGGTTTTGCCTGCAATCTTTGGTTTTGAATCACGATGTTGTGGCATGTCTGCCTCGTGATTTGCTGGGACAGTTCCCAGTTCCTCTATGCCAAAGGAGTGCATTATTGAAACCAGACCGTAGTCACTGTGTTCCCTGAGGTCGGGTTTTCGAGACTAGAAGTGTCGGCCCCGGGAATAGAGACCTTTGGATGGAAATTAAGAGTCCACTCACATGTATGCACTCGGCAAAGGAAATTTAGTCTCAGCCTGTCAATAATGAATCAAACAGAAAAAGTAGATGGTAAAATATAGTTTTTGAATCTGACTTCCAAAAACTCTTGGTTAAAACTTTTTCGGGATAGGGGGCAGCATTTTCACTTTTGGATAAATAGCGTGCCCAATTTCAACTTCCTGCTACTCATCCCCAGAATATAAGATATGCATATTATTAGTAGATTTGGATATAAAACACTGAATTATCTAAAACTGTTTGAATCATGTCTGTAAGTATAACAGAACTTATGTAGCAGGCAAAACCCAGAGGACAAACCATTCAGATTTTTTTTTTTTGAGGTCACTGTCTATTCAATGAGTTTTCATTGGGAAACTAGATTTCTAAGGGACTTGTTTGCAGTTCCTCACGCTTCCACCGGATGTCACGAGTCTTTAGAAATTGGTTGAGGTTTTTCCTTTGTGTAATGAAGAAGTATGGTCATCTTGAAAATTTGGAGGTCTGCATTTTCCCTGGCTTTTGGCCAAGTAAGACAAAAGGACCATTTGTGATGTTTAACTGTCCCGCCTATTTTACCAGTTTAGTTCTATCATCAGGAAGCTAGCCTTTTGAAATCTGACATGGGGCACTATTTTTATGTTTGGTATTATTTTAAAAAAATAACGTTCCCAAAGTGGAAAAAAACAAAGTAAACGGCCTATTTCTCAGGACCAGATGCTAGAATATGCATATATGCATATAATTGACAGATTAGGATAGAAAACACAGTGTCCAAAACTGTCAAAATATTGTCTGTGGGTATAACAGAACTGATATTGTAGGCGAAAGCCTGAGGATAATCCAATCAGGAAGAGCCTCTTATTTTGAAACGTCTGTGGTCCTATTGCGTGCCTGTCCTCCATTTAAAGGGATATCAACCAGATTCCTTTTTCTGTGGCTTCCCTAAGGTGTCAACAGTCTTTAGACATAGTTTCAGGCTTTTATTTTGAAAAATGAGCGTGAAGGATCCCATTGCGTAAGTGGAGAGGTGGGGGCTCTCAGAGTGAGTTGGTGCGCAATTGAGTAAACCGGCCATTGTTCCTCGCGCTGTTATTGAAAAACCTACACACTCGGTTTGAGATATTATTGAATATATATTTTAAAAACTACCCGAGGAATGATTGTAAAAAACGCTTGACATGTTTCTGTGGACATTATGAAGACTATTTGGAATTTCCGTCTGCGTTGCCATGACCGCTCTTTCCTGTGGATTTCTGAACATAACGCGACAAACAAACGTTGGTATTTTGGGTATAAAAATAATCTTTATGGAACAAAATAAACATTTGCTGTGTAACTGGGAGTCTCGTGAGTGAAAACATCCGAAGATCATCAAAAGTAAAACAAGTTATTTGATTGCTTTTCTGATTTTCATGTCCAAGCTTCCTGATGCTAAGTGTACATAATGCTATGCTAGGCTATCAAACAACTTACACAAACGCTTGAATTGCTTTCGCTGTAAAGCATAATTTAAAAATCTGAGACGACAGGGTGATTAACAAAAGGCTAAGCTGTGTTTCAAAATATTGCACTTGTGATTTCATGAATATGAATATTTTCTAGTAATATTATTTGACTGTTGTGCTATGCTATTCAGCGGTTGCAGACGGAAATTATCCCGCTACAGGGATTGGTAGCTTCAAGAAGTTTTAAAGTGATGACGATTGCTTTATCCAATCGATTAACTATGTTTAATTATTACGACGATTCAATTAATCCCATAACAATTAACTCATTCGCAATCTTGGGACACCACGTAAAAAGTTTATTTCACGAGTTACTGTTTTCCGAATGAACTCTTAAAGATATCTCTTACATTTCAGTCATCAGTCAGTCATTAATTAATTGTTTACCTTCTATCTGTCTCATTCAGAGTGACAAAATCCTTGGATATCTGCACGAAACCTAGCATAAATGACGAATCAGCGATATACAAATTGCCTTAATTATTTATTTACTAACTAACTAAATAATAACACAGAATTACATAAACACAAACAGAATAGTTATTGGTTACTAACACAACGCAATGAAAAGTCCCTAGTGGACTAAGCTCGATATGACGGCTTGGTAGACAATGGAAAGGGGTGGGAACGGATAAAGAGCCGCAAAGACCGAATGGACCCACTACACACACACACACAGTTGATAACTATGCTCATTGAATTGCAATTTATATATTTACACCTGTATGTCTTGTTGTCTCTGTTGAAATTGCCGGTCCGTCTGCTGGAGACTCAGTCGACAGAAAGTCTCTGGTTTGTCCATTCCTATTTAAGCACTTGGGGAAAAAGGGCCATTCCCTCTTTTTGTCGTAATATCTGTGCCCACGTGGGCGTGGTCACTTACTTGGTTAAGACTTCATATGAAAAACAATTCTCTCATTTAGAAGGCTAACATCACATTTAATCTTCTCACAAATAGTTTCATATTCAATCATATAAGTTCCACAACATGTGGTAATGGAGAAGAGATACAGTTATGTTGTTCTATCGTCTTTAGTTACATCACAAATTATTAACAAATTCGACAGGATTGTTCTTTAAATACCCACGAAGCATTCCAAATGTTTGGATTACAGAAATACTGTTTAATTATTCAACACTTTGATGTTACCGTACTGCAACATCTCTCACTGTGGTAACAAAGGGATTTAACATCCATTTCCTCAGTATGGGAGAGAGTTTTCCTGCAGGTATTTATGAGAGGAGAGAGAGAGAGAGAGAGAGAGAGAGAGAGAGAGAGAGAGAGAGAGAGAGAGAGAGAGAGAGAGAGAGAGAGAGAGAGAGAGAGAGAGAGAGAGAGAGAGAGAGAGAGAGAGAGAGAGAGAGAGAGAGAGAGAGAGAGAGAGAGAGAGAGAGAGAGAGAGAGAGAGAGAGAGAGAGAGAGAGAGAGAGAGAGAGAGAGAGAGAGAGAGAGAGAGAGAGAGAGAGAGAGAGAGAGAGAGAGAGAGAGAGAGAGAGAGAGAGAGAGAGAGAGAGAGAGAGAGAGAGAGAGAGAGAGAGAGAGAGAGAGAGAGAGAGAGAGAGAGAGATCCTCCCCCAAAGGACAAGTCATGACAGTCCCCCTCTGGTGTTTGAATCTTGTGATTATCCTGCAATTTGCAAACCAACATAAAAATGACCACGCGCTGTCCTGGTTGTGAATCATCATTGCTGTCCCCCTCTGGTGGTTGATCTAGGCAGGCTTTTTGAAAGCTGCAAAGCACCTCAAGAGTGGCCAGAGGATGTCCTGGTTGGTTATCACTGTTGCGGTCCCCCGTCTGGTTGCCCAGGCTGGTAGATCTGAGCAGTAACTTAGACAGATGTTAACAATGCACACACACACACAAAATATATAATTAAATTTCTTCCCAAATGAGTGGCGTTGGTTCACTAAGTGATGGTGAACTTGTTTATGGGTCTGTCATTTCCTAAAATTCAAAGGAAATGAAACGAAAAGGAAGAAAAGCATGAACAAAATATAGTTATCACAACCTAATCATCTAACTGGACTGTATTCTAAATACGTCCAAGGTTTTGGCAATATGACCCCATCATGGCATTGTCTAATGTCCTATCTAGGGTGTTCCTAATTCACGGTGTGTTGCTTAGGGCACTATCGTAAATTGATAACTACATGATAAGTTGACAGCTGTAAGGCACCAGCTTTGGCCAGTCTACAGGAATGACCTATAGACTTCTGTGGAGAAACTGGTGAGTACAGTAGCTGTAGAGTCAAAGGCCTCAGAGTAAATGTTTAACTTTACTAAGGCTGGTATTTTGCTCGGACCCTTAAGTAATCCTAGCATAAATCGTCATTAAATGTTCCGTTGTACGTGTGCGTTAATCCTTACATAAGCATACACGCCAAGGGAAAGAACACCAAGTATCCCAGACTGCAACCTGTTCAGAATGAGTCTGACGTCATCAGATCATTTCCAGGTCAATGCCTGGAGGTTTAGTAAGAATTGATGCCAACCTCACGACCTATGTTAACGGGACCTGTAGTCATTTTACTACAAGTCCATATGTCTTACACCATTGCAGTGGCGATAGGTATGAAGGAAACAATTTCATAGCTATGTTATCCACGGAGGAGCTAACCTCATGGCGGAAGTACTCTGTAAGTACTGAACCGGTTGTACGTGGTGTGATCATGGTCCATGACTTCTTATAACTTTCCTCCTGAATGGAGGGTTCTATTTATTAGTGGCATGTGTGTTAACCATCAGAAGAGTGTTCTGGAGATTCCCTTACACATGTTGCAATCTGAGTTACTACTAACTACTCTATCGCTGTTATCAATATCAATTTGACTTCTGAGGTCTCTAACCCTCTTACTGATTGTGGCTGGACTGACTGTGCTGGCATTAGTACTGGTTCTCAAGGGGAGTTATCCTACCTACCGATTTATTCTGAAATGTTATCCTACGGGAACACATGATTAGAGCATTTGACATTTTGCATTGTATTTGAACCTACACATGGCAAGGAATTATTATTTTTGCCATTCGTTTTGGAGGTGCACTGGACTGGACTTTTACGACCAGTGTGGTACACCTCAGTAATATCTTAGATGTGTTCTAAGGTTATCCCCATCGAGGGGCCTGTCCACTCCTCTCTGTTCTCATGGGGAAGTTTGCAGCTAGATTTATTTTCTACTCTGGCAGCCTCCTACACTGTTGCACATAGTCTCGACCCCCCCACCGGCCTCGATGAGGCTCATCATGGGTCTGGGCTAGTATTCCCCCTCTTTGTGTCTCGGGACCCCCCCAGCAGCAGTTGATGTTGGTATCCGAGACACAAACGAAAAGATCGGACCCTATGTACGAGTTGTCAGCGACTACGTTGTTATTAGAATGGCTGTAACCTTTCAACCAAATCTCTTGGTGTTTGTGCTTCAAAACGCTCAGTGGCTTTCGAGGCCTGTCAGTCACCACAGCGTCCGCGTGTGGCAACCTCTTCAGTACCTGTGAACTGAGACGAGGAGATTTGTCTGTGATATCGCAAAGTTTTTCACCAGTGGGAGTCATCGGGTCAGTTGAGGGGTAACGGGGTAACCCCTGTCATTGTAAGGGGTAACAGTCCCCCACAAGCGAAAGATGTATCATTGGAAGCAGAGTACACTCTGTGCGTCAATGCTTTTATTGCTGAGACGCCGCAGTGCTTGTGGAAGTGTCCAAAGGGCAAGAGAAGTTCATCTCAACTACAGTACTGCACAACTTCAAGGAGGAGGGAAGTTGCTCATTCACAGAGACTGCTGGCACGAAATCATGAAAAGAATGGTCAATCAGGTTTGCTGATGGAATATCGAGATATCGGATAACTTTCTCTTGGCCAGTTCGCAATTGTAAATGATAACTTGTTCTCAACTTGCCTACCTGGTTAAATAAAGGTTAAATAAAAAAATAAAACATTTATGCACCTGTAAGAACGGACGCTGGAGATGAGAAGTAGGTACGGAGGGTTGAACATTTAATTTAGCACAGACATGGAACAGGACAAGAACAGCGTCAGAGCCAGGTAATTCAAGGACATACGACAATTAATGCTGAAACGGGGAATAGAGCTGGGGAACAGACAGATATAGGGGAGGAAATAACACAAGTGATTAAGTCCAGGTGAGTACAATGAATCGCTGATGCGTGTGACGAGGGAAGCAGGTGTGCGTAATGATGGTGGCAGGATTGCGTAATGCTGGGCAGCCTGGCGCCCTCTAGAGCGCCAGGGAGGGAGAGCGGGAGCAGGTGTGACAGCACCAAGAGGTTTCGAAACATCTTTTTCCCAAGGGGTGCTTTCAACAGATACCCCTTGTGGATGACTGCGTTGCAGCTAGCATTAGGGGTAAAAAGTGTGGTCAGTGGAGAAGGCACTGTGACCTGTGACCAAACATGGTTGGTTTTCCAATCCATCAGTGGGAGTAAACGATCCATCAAGTCTGCTCCGAGTAGCAGGGGTTCAGATTCGAGGCTGGTAACATACACAGGTTGAACAAGCGATACATCCTGGAAGTGTAGTTTCAGCATGAGAGGCGAGGTAGCCTGACTGAAACCTTGAAGTGTATTGTTACATTGTTCCCTTTTTAACCCTTTCACACGTACCATCACACAGGTGTGATCATTCTACAGTGGTCCCTGAAGCATGCGATCACGCCTGTGTGATTAGAACACTCATTTAGAATGCTTATTTAGAACGGCCAGTTTCGAATGACACAACAATCAGCATTTGAGCTGGTGTCACGTTCTGACCTTAGTTCCTTTGTTTTGTCCTTGTTTTATATGGTCAGGGCGTGAGTTGGGGTGGGCAGTCTGTGTGTTTTTCTATGTTTGGTTTCTGTGTTCGGCCTAGTATGGTTCTCAATCAGAATCAGGTGTCGTTAGTTGTCTCTGATTGAGAATCATACTTAGGTAGCCTGGGTTTCACTTTTGGGTTGTGGGTGTTTGTTTCTGTGTGAGTGTGTGTGGGCCACACAGTACTGTTTCGGTTTTGTAAATTCAAGTCATTGTTTATTGTTTTGATTCAGTGTTCAGTGCTTTCTTTAATTAAAATCATCACACTTACCACGCTGCGCTTTGGTCCTCCTCTCTATCTCCAGACGACATCCGTTACAGCTGGCCACACTTTTTTCAGAAACTATTTACACAAATACAGTCCTTACAAAGTTATGTCCAGAATGTGAGCAGTTTATTTTTGGATGCAATGTAAAGATTGACGCAACACAAGCGGTCATATTTTCTAACTCTCAGCTGACATAAACTACAATATGAATTAGCTAATAGCAATTACTACATATAATTAATCACATCACGGGGGAGCTCATCGTTGATCAAAATAATTGAGAAAAAACACTAGAAATCGAAAGTAATCTGGACATTTGTTTCAGCGCGCAGCCAGGCTTTTTTACCTCACAGAAACCAAAGATAATGAGTTCGGTCTGTTGATAGTATGCATGTTGAAGGGGTGTGTAGTCTACCATCATTCACATCCCACCATTCACTTCCTAATGTTCTCAAAAAATGAGTGAACCCTTACTCACCTCATCACCATCACCTCACCTCATGTTATAGAATCTTTGGTCCAACTGATGATCACGTAAAACCCAGAATGCATTGTATGTCAACAAACATGGCTCCACACACATAACTGGAATTAGCTTAGCTCATCATAATCGGTACAACCTTCAAAAAATGATTTTACACACATACTATATGCCCATTACAATCTTTGCAAAAATCGGAATGCATGATTTATCAGCGGTAATTGAAAAACATGAATAAAATAGTAAATGTATCAATAATACCACACAAAACATTTTCTGATAGTGATTTATTGATACAAATGGTGTGTGCAGGCAGTCAATCACGTAACCTCTCACTCCCACTCTGAGCCATTCAGTGTTGTTGTTTATGTATGCAGCTAATGAGATAAGCTGTAGCATTATCAATGTCTTTCAAAAGGAGACAACTCACAAATGCGGAATTTCTGGAGATGAGTCTGAAAGTCAGGAATCAGAATCTGACAGTGACAGTGAGGAGCTGCCCCTGAGCCATTGAGAACCCTGAATCCGAGGACCCCTTGTCCACCCACAAAGTCCTAGTTCCATTTGAAGATGCTGGTGATGGAGGCAGACCGATAGTGGATGAAGTACAGGAGTTCTGTGGTAGCTGGAAGGCTGCCAGCCATTTCACCCCTCCTGGCCCTGCTGTTTGTGTTGATGAGTCCCAGTCTGGAGTGCAACGGCCCTTACCATTTCCATCTGAGGCAGTGCTTCAAGTTGTTTCTGACAGAGGACCTGGTGGGAGACATAGCAGAGACCAATCGCTATGCCTTGGAGCTACAAGAGAAGAGAGAGCCAGGAATGGGGGTGACAACCACAATTAGTGAAAAGTATACCTTCCTGGTGACAGTCCTTCTCACGGGGATAGTAAAGAAGAACTCCCTGAGAGAATACCGGAGCAGAGATCCTATGTTTGCAACCCCCTTCTTTGCCACCCTCTTTTCCCAAGACTGCTTTCTAGTTCTGCTGCTATGACTGCATTTCATCAACAACGCTACTGCCATCCTAAATTACCCTTTACACAAAATAAAAAATGTCAACAGCTGGCAGTAAAGTGCCATGACAAACGAGATGTCCATGTCCTCTCCACTGTCCATACAGCAACCATGTTGGCCACAGGGAAAGTAGACCACCTGATGGGAGAGAGAAACAAACCAGACAGAGAAACATCAAACCAGACTGTGTGCTTGACTATAACCTCAAAATGGGGGCAGTGGATAAGGTGGACATGATAAACAGCTTTGTGGAATGCACTCTGGAAAACGACCAAGTGGTATAAGATATTTTTAAATTTTTCCAGAGTAGCTTCAAAATACAGCAAGCCAATACTTCTGACACAATTAGCATTGTTTTACAGAGCTAATAGAAGAATGTAACTAGCTACTTAATAAGCACGATTGAATATAACACCATAAAGGTTATGAAATGAGTAACGTTACCTCGCGTGTCCGCGGTTATAAGGAATATACACAAATATATTATGCTCCATACACACAGTGGGCTACAGTATAACACGACACACAGAAGCTATTATAACGTCATAAGGCACTTACTTTGATAGAAACGCAGTCTGGATTTGAACATGGGTGTCTGTAGTGACGCCTCTAGCACTGAGACGCTGTGCCACTTGGGAGTCATAAAGTCAGGGTAGCTTCAAAATACAACACATGCTAATACTTCTCTGATGCAATTAGTATTGTTTTCCAGAGCTAATAGAAGAATGTAGCTAGCTACCTAAGCATTGAGTATAACACCATAAAGGTTATGAAATGAGTAACGCTAAATCACGTGTCAGCGATTATAAGGAATATACACAAAACCATTATGGTACAGTAGAAACGACATAACACGACATGCAGAAACTATTATAATGTAATAAGGCACTTACTTTGATAGAAACGCACACATTTTCAAAGTTATAATTGACAACGAAAACAACTTTGATTGCGATGCAGGCAACAGACGGAAAATATGAACACGTGTATACAGGACGGGAGATGAGCAAATGTCTGCTATTTTGACTCATCACATACTGTACGCTGGTTCTACTGTTTATGATCTATCCTGTTCCCTAGTCTCTTTATCCCTACCTATCTGTGAATATCTGTCTTTATTACCTCGTACACCTGCTCATCGACTCGGTACTAGTACCCTGTATATTTATCGTTTCTCATTGTATTTATTCCTCGTTGTCACGTTCTGACCATAGTTATTTTGTGTTTTCTTTGTTTTAGTGTTGGTCAGGACTTGAGCTGAGTGGGCATTCTATGTTGTGTGTCTAGTTTTCCCTGTTTCTATGTTTGGCCTGATATGGTTCTCAATCAGAGGCAGTTGTTAGTCATTGTCTCTGATTGGGAAACATATTTAGGTAGCCTGTTTTGTGTTGGGTTTTGTGGGTGGTTGTCTTCTGTCTTCGTGTGTCTGCACCAGACAGAACTGTTTCGGTTTTTCCACATTTGTTGTTTTGTATTCATTGAGTGTTCAGTTTGTTTTTAAATAAACAACCATGGACACTTACCACGCCGCATCTTGGGCCGATCCTTGCTACACCTAAAACCCTTACACTCGTGTTATTATTTTTCTATTATATCTCTTTTTTTCTCTGTATTGTTGGGAAGGGCAGGTAAGCATTTCAATGTTAGTCTACACTTGTTGTTTACAAAGTATGTGACAAAATACAATTGTATTTGATTTGATTTTTTCCTAAATCAAATCAAATCCAATTTTATTGGTCACATACATGTGATTTGCAGATGTTATTGTGGGTGAAGCAAAATGCTTGTGCTTCTAGCCCCAGTGCAGTAATATCTAACAAATTAAACAACATATACCCTGTACACATAAATCTAAGTAGGAATGAATTAAGACCATAAACATGTGGACGAGTGACATCAGAGAGGGAGGGACTAAGATACAGGCGAATAGTATAGAGTCACAGATGATAAGGATAAGACATCTTGTGCGTGTGCGCCGTGAGACCATTCTCAAGAAGCCATTTTAAGATTTAAGTGAGTCAAGTAAAGATTAACCTCTTGGCCTCGTCAATTTCACCAGTAGTCTACTTTGTTAACAAGTTCAATGCATTCGCATGCTCTAAGTTCTACAGTAATAGCCTACAGCTGAATATGTTGATGTGGATTCCAATTTCTCCTCTTATTTTATGACTTTTCGGGCCACATTGATTCCTTACAATTGAACATAATGGATGAACAATTGCGCCAAAGTTTATAACTACCTCTAATTTCCTTTTCAAACTTGCAAAATTCAGTGGATTGAGGACACTTACTTAGTTAAAACCCATTAAATTGCTGTAAATCTTAAACTAACCAAAATAACTTAAAAAATAAACAATTTAATTTGTGTGCCTTAATATTGCATCGGTCATACTCTGTTGTGAATGCTTTATGTCAATCCAATACTAAGAATGAATCCAGCATATTCTGTAACCCCCAGGGTATAAAAAACACATTACAGACGCATCAGGGGTTGTAACTATTGGCATGTGGGTGAGGTAGATCCCCCTTTGCTTGTCTCTACACTGTGATTTACATATAGATACATATAAATGGGGCTGTTCAATATATCTATACTGAATGCTGACTATAGCCTCTCCTTGGCTACTAAAAAAAGGTGTTTCTGAACCTTCGGAACCTCAAGAATATGTCTGACATTACATTAGTTAGTGTGAGATTACTAGTAAAACGCCACGCAATCCTGAAGGAATAAGGTTTCAAATGTTGACAGTAGAGGCTTCTCTGCATTAGGCAGGTGGTATAGAGGTTCTCCTTCCTGTTACGATATTAATGGAACATTTTCTGAACATTCGAAATAGGAGAATGTGATTGAAGGTGATGTACTGCTGTGCTCCCTACATGGTAGATGGCATCCGTGCCTGATTCATATATTTTGGTCAAGGTGTTTGAAAGACAGACTGGATGCCACCTGTGCTGAACGGAATACACCTTGTCAGCACTCATTTGAATTGGAATACATTTGTGGTGTCTGGCAGAGTGATGGGTTTGCATAGTGTGACTTGAACTGTAGGGGGCATCATCCAATGTTTCTCAGATACAGGATACCTTTAGGGTGTCGACTTCCTTGAAATGGGCCAACAGAGGTCACTAACCAATGTTATTTTAGCCTATATATATATATATATACTGTATTAATAGACTGATTAAGAATTAGATTATTATCTCAGGTCAAAATTGCAGGTCAAGTCCACAGCCCAAGTGGAGAGTGATATACCTCAAAGCATGAGGTAATATTGTGCACTTGACGCACACATGTCTTTCAGTACCAGTCATCTAGCCAGTTTACTGATTGATATCTCTCTAAATTCATAGAGTAGCCTAGTTCTGTGTCTTGACTAATCAACTCCAATGATGTTGCTGTCCTTTAATGGCTCTTTTGAAATCCTAATCTACTGTTGAAGAGGCCTACATATGCCTTTATCTTCTCATTGACTCCCTTTTCATATGCACTATCTTGTAGAAAAGATTTTGTTATCACGAATCTTGAAAGAGTATAACTGAAATTGAAGATTGAAGTCAGTAAATAGCGTAGTATAGGCATCAGCACACAGAGTGAGCCAGGGAGCAATAGAGGCACCTTTGTGCTTTAATGAGGCATTGATTTTTACATCACTAAATAATAAAATCATAAATGAACTGTCACCATAAAACACTGTAACTGGGATTTGCCCACTCAGGATATTCCTTGCACACCCTGAGACCCAGTAGGAGAAAGAGTGGGGAAAGAATGTTCCCACACACGCTAGGTGGGATCCATTGGAATAGACATTGTCCATTGATCACCCTATGCAACAGACCTCGCTTGCGTCCCAAATTGCACCCTACTCAGTGCACTACTTTTGACCAGGGCCTATAAGGATTTGCTCAAAAGTAGAAGTGGTGCACTATATGGGAATAGGGTGCCACATGCAGACATTGTGTTACAGTAATAGGCTAGGCCTACCACTAGTCTATTATTATTTTTACTCAGGCCGTCTAATTTTAAAGTGGCAAGCATGAATCCCCTTATTTTGTAAAAAAGCCTGTGACAAATCAATTATTTATATATTTTGTGCAAATATATTATTTTCTGTTTGTCAGCACAAATTTCTGAAATTACTGTGAGTAAAATGTAATTTTTCACACATAACTGTTGAAAAGGTTGTTATCAAAGAATGTGAAGCTTTAATTGGGCACAGGAAACATCCTCAGTGACCAAGTTTACATGCACAGCAACATCTCGTTATGATTCGGGATACTCAAGTATTATGTTTTTGAGTTGATTCATGTAAACGTCATATCCCGTTTACAATGGTCTGAATAATTTATTGTTGTTTCTCGAGGTCTGCGCAGGCTCAGTTGCATAATATAACATTGAATGTTCAGATGGGAAGAGTAGCCTAGTAGTTGGAATAGTAACAAGTCTGGACACTGACTGTAGGCTTCACATGTACTCTATTATAATATTAACTCCTGCAGAACTAAACTTTTTTGCAGTAAAATTATACAACAAAAATTAATTTAGTTGCCGGAGCGCAGAAAAATGATTAATTTTTTTCCTCTTGAGAAAATGAGTGCGCGCTTGTTG
This sequence comes from Oncorhynchus tshawytscha, assembly GCF_018296145.1. Lineage (NCBI taxonomy): Eukaryota > Metazoa > Chordata > Actinopteri > Salmoniformes > Salmonidae > Oncorhynchus > Oncorhynchus tshawytscha. Next base: position 55,814,741 of record NC_056430.1, read on the forward strand.
TCTAGCCTACACACGTAAATGTTTTCAGCTGACAATATTTTACTTTCATCCACAAAAAAATATGGATCCAAGACTAACTGAAATACTATCAGGAACATGTGATGCCGCGTTCAGGTCGGAAACTCAGTACCTCCGAGTTAATCTTTCAACAACTAGTAAGCAAGTCAGATTTTTTTTGCGTTTCCAACATGATATGAATGCGGCATGAGTGTCAGCACTGCCATAGGAATAACTCACACGGCCCCAGCACAGAATATAACATTCACGTCATGTCGGAAAATCTGAAATGTCCAACTTGCTTAGACTACTCGTTGTAGAAAGCTGATACGTCCCAAATGGGAAACGGGGGTATCAGAATCAACCAATAGGAAGCAATACGCAAATAACACGTTCATTTTTACCTCGGAGGTCCGAGTTCCCGACATGACATTAACACGGCATGCCTCCAATGCTTAGATAGTTAGAGGTTCAAACGTTGTGGTGGCTAGACAGGTGTAGGGACCCTGGGGACTCAGAATCGAGTGCCACTCTCCTTTAGATTATTTTAACTCCGTTTGCCATCAATTACTGATTGAAGCCAAACAATCAAACCGGGATTGCTGTCTACTGCCTTACAGTACTCTCTCACTGCATTACCAATGCGAGGATACTGTCTGTGTATACAGTCAGCGAGTAAACGGACAGGAGGCGAGCATGTAAAATAGTCACTGCCAAAATGGACAAAGGGAACTACATCATTGCTTCGCTTCTTTTTCAACTGATGGACTTAATATGCGGACAATTATTTCCAGGTAAGTTTATTCTTGTTTCTATGAATTGCTCAGAAGACTAGGCTACTTTCATCTCAGTAGAATGTGCTTTGGAGATGTTAATACACGGTAACGAAGGGACCGTAGGCAGGTGCATGCCATAGGAGTTAATGCTGTGTCTCCAACTTTTATTTTCGAATAGGCTACTATACATAATTGAATACGCATGCATGCACGCAAGCTCGAAATACACGGACACACTGTCAAGATGCACGTCATTCGAGCACTTGTTACTCAACGCGCAATTTGGGGTGCTTTTGGGCAATATTATTTTGTCAATTATATCGACTAAATTGATCTGTATCGGTAATGCAGAGTCGGTATGATACAAATAAGTATCTACCATTACGCAAAGCAGTGGTCAATTCTGTGTAGTTTATTGGATATCGTGATAATAAATCATTTAGGCCTACCTTAATCTTGCGTTAAATTGATCATAGCTTAATTGGACCAACTCGAATAAACTCTACTTTAAGAAGAATTATAACATTTTACCATACAGCAATTAATATAGCCTACTTACTACGCGCATTTAGCCATATACTGTACCTCCCATATTGATAGCGTACTCGCGATTCGAAATTCTTATGATTGTAATAAGTGAGACCGATGCATTGCTTCATTGTGGAAAATGTGTTGTAGGTTGTATTTAAACAATTTAACATTAGGCTACGGTAGTATGACGAAATGTTAAAATAACTTGATACCTCAGAACAGACTCTGCTGTCACAGTGCACCGTTTGGTTCTTTTTGCTCTCAAAATTGAAAATATGCTAAAGTAGGCTTGTTGAATATTCGATAGGAATATACAACAAAACCACGAAATCCACTGTTTAAAAAACCTGGAGAAAAAAACAAAGCTAAATAAAATGAATGATCACGCAATTGAGGACAGTGGTTGAAATCCCTATGCCGAAATGCCTATTCATGACATTAGCATTTAAAAAAATGTATGTGGCACAATTATCACACTTTTTCAGTGCGATTAATTTTCTTATTCCGTGCATGAGCAACGCTGCAAAAGTGTTCATGAGCTCAAGACGCTCTGTCTGCTGAGTTGTGCACCCGTAAGGTGGCGCTCTGGGCACATCAAATTGTATTCCACTCACCCGCAAAGGATCATAAATGCGCGCAAGTGAACTGTTCAAACCAAAGGTGGTTTTAAGTCCGAGATCCTGGGCCAATGAACCATTTTCTTAAAAAAAATACGTCAATTTTATCCCTCAAGTTATAGTTTATTTATCATGGAAGTAGATTATCACACTTAATGTATTGGGGTCCATATTTATTTCTGATTCATGGATTTGGTGGTTCTAATGTAGGGTGAAATGTTTTGAAATCAGACTATAAATTATTGGACAAACTCATGGAAATATCTCATTTTTTGTTAGAAATGACTATCATTGTAGTAATGTGCATTAGTTACAAAATGTTAATATAATTTACAGTGGGCTCCAGTGTAAATCAGGATATTCTGCATAGATTGTATTACTTTAAATAATAATTTTATGAATTGATAAATGCCATGTCAGTCAGTCATCTGGATTTCAGCAACACACCCAAATAATCATAAAGACAGAAAACCAACACTATTTCAGTCCCCTGCATTTGTTGAACTTTATTCAAATTACCTCCACTAACCTGTACCCCTGCACATTGACTCTGTACCGGTACCCCCTGTATATAGCCTTGTTATTATGTAAATGTATTGTTCGTTTTTGATTATTTTTAACTAGTTTTTTTGTAAATATTTAATTAACCAACAATGCAGTTCAAGAAAGAGTTAAGGGCTTGTAAAGTAAGCATTTCACGGCACACCTGTTATATTTGGTGCATGTGAGTAAAAATCTAATTTGATTAGTTTTTTAAATTTGAAATATTAATGAGTAAAGTCCATAAACTTAATTTTGACCGTGCACATGTATCTCTCACAAAAGATTAATTCTGAATTTTTACATTTCCTTGGAAGTCATCATCCATGCAAGTGTTTTGTTTGATATGCATCCTGCTTCCTTGTTCCCAGTCCTTCCCAGTCTGTCACTCTGGCAGGGAAACAAGCCCCCCTCAGTCTGAATGAACAGCTTGAAAAGTATCTTTATTCTCTAACTAATGGGGGTTGGCTTTTGCAAAACACAGTGTGTAAGTAAAATGTGACCATTTACATGGCTGCATAGGCCATTCAGTGCCAGAGCTGCCGAGAGAAAAGCTGAACTTGGGGAGGGACTTCACATTTATATTACGTTTATTTTTATGGACATCCATGGCCAATGTGAAATGTGTGTTAAGTGGACTGTCCCTGTTTCTCCATCCTACCTCAGTAGTTATTTGCAGGATGCAGCTGGGCATAGCGGCTAGCCTCATGCCCCTACTGCTATGCTTTACTGGCCATTGATTGTTTATTGTCCAGCGGACACTGGAGGTGGCAGCTACTGGCTAGAGCTGCTGTGTGTGTGTGTGCTCAAAAGGACCAAGTTACCATTTGTATTCAGTTATTAATTACATTTATTTGGCAAGAAGGCAAAATATGGAACAGTCATGTGTCATTTTCTTTTCCTCTCTGTTCTCTTTCTCCTTGAACTGACGACTGCCCTCTGCCCTGAGATGTTAAGCAGACATTTTCGAAAGGCAAGGCTTTTACCAAATCCATGGTTTTGCATTTCCCCATTTTGAGTGCTGTTTGGAAATGGGAGTGTGGACTGGGAGGTCATCTTTACTGGATGAATGGGCTGTGTATGGAGTGAATAGTACCAATTGAAGGTATACTGAGACTAGATGGCTTTAAAGTGAGTGTAATTTCAATTACATTTTATTTGTTTTACAGTGCATGTATAAATCAAGAGAAGGGTCATTTCAACACTGACGCTGGAAAGTCAGTTGGTCGGTGTTTGAAATTACACTCACTTTAAATCCTTCTAGTCTCAGCGTACCTCCAATTGGTACTATCCACTCCATACACAGCCCATTCATCATACATAATATTTGTATTTTATACATTGTTAAATAATAGTGAAGACATCAAAACTATGAAATAACACATGGAATCATGTCGTAATCAAAAAGTGTTAAACAAATCTAAATATATTTGAGATTCTTCAAATTGCCACCCTTTGCCTTGATGACAGCTTTGTACACTCTTGGCATTGTCTCAACCAGCTTCACCTGGAATGCTTTTTCAAAAGTCTTGAATGAGTTCCTACATTTGCTGAGCACTTGTTGGCTGCTTTTTAAAAACTTTCATGTAACTTGGCAAGTCAGTTGAGAACAAATTCTTATTTACAATGACTGCCTACACTGGCCAAACCCGGACAATTCTGGGCCAATTCTGAGCCACCCTATGGGACTCCATATCATGGTCAGTTGTGATACAGCCTGGATTCGAACCAGGGTGTCTGTAGTGACGCCTCAAGTGCTGAGATGCAGTGCCTTAGGCCACTGCACCACTCAGGAGACACTTTTCCTTCACTCTTTGGTCTAACTCATCCCAAACCATCTCAATTGGGTTGAGTTTGGGTTATTGTGGAGGCCAGGTCATCTGATGCAGCACTCCATCACACTCCTTCTTAGTCAAATAGCCCTGACACAGCCTGGAGGTGTTGATCATTGTCCTGTTGAAAAACAAATGATAGTCCCTCTAAGTGCAAACCAGATGGGATGGTGTATTTCCTGCAGAATGCCTTGGTAGTGTGCTTTGAATTGTAAATGAATCACTGACAGTGTCACCAGCAAAGCACCTCCTCCTCCATGCTTCACGGTGGGAACCACACATGCAGAAATCATCCGTTCACCTACTCTGCGTCTCACAAAGACACCATAAACCATAAATCTCAAATTTGGACTCATCAGAACAAAAGACAGAACTCCACCGGTCTAATGTCCATTGCTCGTGTTTCTTGGCCCAAGCAAGTCTCTTATTATTGGTGTTCTTTAGTAGTGGTTTATTTGCAGTAATTTGACCATGAAGGCCTGTTAACGCAGTCTCCTCTGAACAGTTGATGTTGAGATGTGTCTGTTTCTTGAACTCTGAAGCATTTATTTTGGTTGCAATTTTTGAGGCTGGTAAGTCTAATGAACTTATCCTCTGCAGCAGAGGTAACTCTGGGTCTTCCTTTCCTGTGGCAGTCCTCATGAGAGTTAGTTTCATCATAGCGCTTGATGGTTTTTGCAACTGCACTTGAAGAAACTTTCACATTTCTTGACATTTTACTCTTCAAGTAAAGATGGACTGTTTCTCTTTGCATATTTTAGCTGTTCTTGCCATAATATGGACTTGGTCTTTTACCAACCCTACCTTGTCATAATACGTTTGCTCAACAAAAAGGCATTGAAGTTGATTCACAGTAAAATTATAAGGCAACCAGCTGCAATAGGATTGCGAACTTGCTCAGCATTTGGGCACATAGCTGAACCAACATACAGTTCAACTTGAGAATGTATTTTCACTCAGCATTTTTGGTTGAGTAAACACATTCTCAAGCTGAATTGTTTTTGACCTTTTTTGCACATTTCCCAGAGTGCCTTGCCTTTTGAGTGAATTGAAGTTACCGACCATGACTGCATTTATTAGCGAGAGGCATGGTTGTTGTATTCAATGGTTTTTAGTAGTGTAGCCTTCACCAAGTGAGTGTTATCTTGAAAATTCAACTCTTTATGACAATACATTACAAACGGTATATTATTAGGCTGTTCTTTGAGGGCCTTTTTATACCCGAACAGTGGTCTGAAACTCCTTGTTTACAGGCCACATCAAGCCTGCTGGCTTGCAAAGTGATGTGTAATTCCTATTAGAATCCCGCAACAAGTGAGGATATCCAACAATTGTAACTTTTAATCGCCCGCATCCTGCATTCAGAATGACTGCCGGGATAGGGAAGATGAATTATTGAAACTACCTAAATCAAATAAACTGGAACAGCATCTCATTTAACTGGTGCAATAAGTCCAACTACTAACAGATTGGAATTGTTTAGAAAAATGTATGTTATTTATGTCTGTGTAGCATAAGATTAATCAACATAAAATTACAAGCACAAACACTGGTACAAACAAACCTGAAAATCATGATCATGATGGCTGTAATTTTTAGTTTTTTGCACAAACATGAATTTGTAAACCACAACTCACTTCGAGAATAATTTGTCGCGTAAACTATAGCTCAAATTGTCCTTTTGAAGTCCACTCAAAAAATAATGCTGATTTTAAGCAATTGGTTAAGTTAGATTATTATTTTTTGAGCCAGCTTGATGGTGGACATGGATAAATAAAACACACTTGATGATTTGACTTATTTTTTTTTTTAAAGAACAAATTCTTAATTACAATGATGGCTTACCCCGGCCAAACCCTAACGACGCTGGGCCAATTGTGGGCCGCCCTATGGGACTCCCAATCACAGCCGGTTCTGATACAGCCAGGAACTGAACCAAGGTCTGTAGGGACGCCTCTGGCACTGAGATGCAGTGCCTTAGGACTCTGCACCACTCAGGATAAGACATGGGCATACGTTTTGGCAAATCACATAAAGGCACTTGCCCAGGCCGATCTGTCTTTTTTTAAATGATTTAAAAAAATCTCCAATGAAATTAACTTATTTTCATTTAAATGGGAAATGGTTGTTGTATGCAGCCCAGTGTTTCTTTCAGTGGCATTTGCTCCTTTGCCAAGGAAAGAGATCCAGTGGAAAAAACAAGTATTCTTTGCATACATTACACAGGTCTCTCTCCTCCTTTGCATACATCATCCAGCAGCAGCATACACTGCCTTCAGAAAGTATTCAACCCCCTTGAATTTTTCCATATTTTGTTGCGGTACAAGATGGGATTAAAATGTATTTTTTTGTCTGATGTACACAAAATACTGTGGTAGAAACATTTGTGTTAATGTCTCTGACATTGTGGGATATTGTGTGTAGATTGTCACTAATCTTTATCTATCTCAATCTCATCTATTTTAAATTCAGGCTATAGCACAACAAAATGTGGAAAAAGTCAAGGAGGTTGAATACTTTCTGAAGGCACTGTAACACCTGCACACTGTCACGTGAGACAGCAGTCACTCTGTATGCTGGAGAGGGCACTCGTTAGCCGAGTGCTGCCAGACTAATGGTTAATCCCAGGCTGATGCAGTGTCAGTCTTCAAGGTTCCTCTCACCAGCCCCTCCATTTTAGGGAAGGAGGAAGTTCTTTTTTCCAGACAGTATTTTTTTTGGTTTGGTTGATATTTCGTTGTGGCTTAAGCCAAAGAGTAGGGGTGTTATTTAGGATTAGTATGAGATTTGATTGTTTTTTTTGAGTACCACTCTGTTCCTATACTTCCATCATTGTTTTATTTGACAGGTAGGCAAAACAATTTATTTTACTTTCAAGTATTGTGATCGAGGTAAAATTTAAGAGGATTAAATATTGTAATAGGTGGTAAAAATAAATAAATGAATGTCCTCCAAACAAGAGATTGTGGCCAGCAATTCAACTGTAAATGCCCCAGCAATTCTACCTGGGGGTCAGTCAAGCACTAATGAGAGGGGAAACAACTACACCTCCAAAACTTCAGAGATGGGAAAAATGCACTTCAAGTGGTGGAGAAATGAAACACCTGAGAGCACAAATGGGGTTTGGAGGCTGTCGGCGATTTTAATGGATGTCACACTCCGCATGCATCCCATATGGGCCTCGGGGAATAAGGGAGGGGAAAAAAAGGGGAAAAGGACAAAAACAGGAGCCTAATTATTCCCAATCAATCCATTAGAACCTGTCGGAAGCCTAATTGTTTCCTCCAACTCCCGTTATCATGTGTTGCCGTGGCTGCAGCAGAACGGCAGGAGCACTTTTTTGACAAGCTGTCTGTCACTCACCGGCTCTGTCTGTTTTAGTATGCTCACCCATCTGGTCACGCTTTTTTTTTTCTCAGGAGAGGAGAGCTGCATTTACCGTGTCAGTGGACAGAGCTGTATATTCCAGTGGTCTGCTTATCTGCATGACTGTGTCACCCTAATCCGTTGCACTTATTCTATTTGCCTGACTAAATGACAGCTTAATACAGGGGCAGGCCTGCGCCTCTGAGGATGTTAAGGTACAAAACGCTGGAAGAATGTCTCTTCTCTTTTTCAATGACATACTTAAAAGTGAGTTCCTGCCTGAAAAACCTTGCTATGAAGCAGAGGGATGCCTGGTTTTTATTGCTGACTGAGGTAAAAAAAACAACAACATTGCCTGTATTCACAAAGCATCTCGGAGGAGGAGTGCTATATGATCGAATATCAGTTTTGCCTTAAATCATAATGAAATAAGAGTAGGGGGACCTGATCCTAGATCAGTACTCCTACTCTGGAACACTTTGTGATACTGGCCCTGATATTTTATAGTCGCTTGAAGTTCAACCTGGAATTTCAAGGCACCAAGCATATACTCAGAAGAAATCATACCAATCGATTGAAATAATTGTCAACCATTTTTTTTGTGGATGAATTTCATTGCCGAAAACATGTATGAAGGACACTGGGTTCTTGTGCAGTTAATTTATGCAGCTGATTCATGAAGTTCAGTAATGTTGTATGCTTAACAGAATTAAGACTAATTCATCCATATAAAGATGACAAACTCCTATCTCAAACTCCTGTTTACAGGAAGTGCCCTATTCTTGCGAGATTCATGATTGCACAGGGAGGAAATTGATATGTTGCAATCTCACCTGGGAATTAGCAGAGCAGGTTGAGAGAGAGAAACCGTAATTTGCACAAACAAATCTCTTGCCGATGTTTTTGTTTTAAGGCACAACCAATGAACATCGATCGTCTGACTGGCGAGGAAGTGACACACAATAGACTAACCTGAACACTGTTTTCCTCATGTTCTATGCTTTCGGACATGTTCTTATCAATGGATGCGAATTGGTATATTTCTCATGTTAAAGAAGAGTAACGTTATGACTGAGATAGAGGCCATGTATTATACGCATACAGTCCTTTCGTGGAGGGCGCCCTTGCGGACTGAATGGTAGCAATCACATTCGGAGATAAACCTCTAGCCATCAGATTGGCCCTCTCTGGGGCCAGGCTCATAGGAACCAAATCTCCAGTCTCGCATTTCAAACCTGTCTGTGTCTGAGACAACAGGGCCCTGCGTAACAGGAGTTGCCACGGGTCCCCACCTAAAAGGTGAATGATCTCCGTGAACCAAGGCTGAATGGGACAACGGGGAGCCACAAGAATCAATGATAAGCCCTCCTGGCGCACCCTCTCCAACGTGGGGCTGAATCAGAACCACTGGCGGAAATACTGAAAGAAAGGTCCGACGCCACTGGTGCACCAGAGAGTCCGTTCTCACCGCTTCCAGCGAAGAGTAGGATTTCATTTGCCTTTTCAGGCGTAATTGTCGATCCTCCAACAGGGGACACGAGAGTGTGACTCCCCCACAAAGTATTTTGTCTTATCAAGGCTACACAGAAATACCAAATCATCCCTAAAAAAACTAACTCCAGAGTGCTGTATCTAGCAATATATCAGTGACATCCATCTCCTGCTATCATGCCGCACTACAAATCAAATCAAATTGTCACATACACATGGTTAGCAGATGTTAATGCGAGTGTAGTGAAATGCTTGTGCTTCTAGTTCCGACAATGCAGTAATAACCAACAAGTAATCTAGCTAACAATTCCAAAACTACTACCTTATAGACACAAGTGTAAGGGGATAAAGAATATGTACATAAAGATATGAGTGAGTGATGGTACAGAGCGGCATAGGCAAGATACAGTAGATGGTATTGAGTGCAGTATATACATATGAGATGAGTATGTAAACAAAGTGGCATAGTTAAAGTGGCTAGTGATACATGAATTACATAAAGATGCAGTAGATGATATAGAATACAGTATATACATATACATATGAGATGAATAATGTAGGGTATGTAAACATTATATTAGGTAGCATTGTTTAAAGTGGCTAGTGATATATTTTACATTTCCCATCAATTCCCATTATTAAAGTGGCTGGAGTTGAGTCAGTGTGTTAGCAGCAGCCACACAATGTTAGTGGTGGCTGTTTAACAGTCTGATGGCCTTGAGACAGAAGCTGTTTTTCAGTCTCTCGGTCCCAGCTTTGATGCACCTGTACTGACCTCGCCTTCTGGATGATAGCGGGGTGAACAGGCAGTGGCTCGGGTGGTTGTTGTCCTTGATGATCTTTATGGCCTTCCTGTGACCGGGTGGTGTAGGTGTCCTGGAGGGCAGGTAGTTTGCCCCCGGTGATGCGTTGTGCAGACCTCCCTACCCTCTGGAGAGCCTTACGGTTGTGGGCGGAGCAGTTGCCGTACCAGGCGGTGATACAGCCCGACAGGATGCTCTCGATTGTGCATCTGTAGAAGTTTGCGAGTGCTTTTGGTGACAAGCCGAATTTCTTCAGCCTCCTGAGGTTGAAGAGGCGCTGCTGCGCCTTCTTCACGATGCTGTCTGTGTGGGTGGACCAATTCAGTTTGTCTGTGATGTGTACGCCGAGGAACTTAACTTACTACCCTCTCCACTACTGTTCCATCGATGTGGATAGGGGGGTGTTCCCTCTGCTGTTTCCTGAAGTCCACAATCATCTCCTTAGTTTTGTTGACGTTGAGTGTGAGGTTATTTTCCTGACACCACACTCCGAGGGCCCTCACCTCCTCCCTGTAGGCCGTCTCGTCGTTGTTGGTAATCAAGCCTACCACTGTTGTGTCGTCCGCAAACTTGATGATTGAGTTGGAGGCGTGCGTGGCCACGCAGTCGTGGGTGAACAGGGAGTACAGGAGAGGGCTCAGAACGCACCCTTGTGGGGCCCCAGTGTTGAGGATCAGCGGGGTGGAAATGTTGTTGCCTACCCTCACCACCTGGGGGCGGCCCGTCAGGAAGTCCAGTACCCAGTTGCACAGGGCGGGGTCGAGTCCCAGGGTCTCGAGCTTGATGACGAGCTTGGAGGGCACTATGGTACATTGTCTTCCCGGAATTCTAATCGTAGAGGTAAACTAAGGTTGATGATTTGAAGACTATACTAATAATACACAGGAGGCCAATCTCCCTACAGCTTGGCTATGTCCCAAATTTACATTTTAGGCATTTAGCAGACACTCCCTCATTCAGAGCAACATACAGGAGCAATGGCGGTTAAGTGCCTTGCTCAAGGGCTCATTGACAGATTTTTCACCTAGTCGCCTCTGGGATTGAACCAGTGACTTTTCGGTTAATGTCCCAACTAGAGGTCGACCAATTTAATCGGAATGGCCGATTTAATTAGGGCTGATTTCAAGTTTTTATAACAATCGGAAATCAGTATTTTTGGACACCGATTTGGACAATTTAAAATATTTTTTTTTACACCTTTTATTTAACTAGGCAAGTCATTTAAGAACACATTCTTACTTTCAATGACGGCCTAGGAACGGTGGGTTAACTGCCTTGTTCAGATTTTTACCTTGTCAGCTCGGGGGATTTAATCTTACAGTTAACTAGTCCAACGCAATAACGACCTGCCTCTCTCTCATTGCACTCCACAAGGAGACTGCCTGTTACACGAATGCAGTAAGCCAAGGTAAGTTGCTAGCTAGCATTAAACTTATCTTCTAAAAAACAATCAAACATAATCACTAGTTAACTACACATGGTTGATGATATTACTAGATATTATCTAGCGTGTCCTGCGTTGCATATAATCGATGCGGTGCGTATCGTTGCTCAAATGTGTTTTTAAACATGCATATTTAGCAAAAAGAAATCCAGGTTAGCAGGCAATATTAACCAGGTGAAATTGTGTCACTTCTCTCGCGTTCATTGCACACAGTCAGTGTATATGCAACAGTTTGGGCTGCCTAATTTGACAGAATTGTTCATAATTAGGACAACATTGAAGGTTGTGCAATGTAACAGGAATATCTTTATTTCACTGAAAGAATAAATGTCTTTTCGAGAGTTTCCGGATTCGAACATATTAATGACCTAAGGCTTGTATTTCTGTGTGTTATAATTAAGTCTGATTTTGATATAGCAGTCTGACTGAGCGGTGGTAGGCAGCAGTAGGCTCATAAGCATTCATTCAAACAGCAATTTTGTGCGTTTTGCCAGCAGCTTGTCGCTGTGCTTCAAGCATTGCGCTGTTTATGACTTCAAGCCTATTAACTCCCGAGATGAGGCTGGTGTAACCGAAGTGAAATGGCTAGCTAGTTAGCGGTGTGTGTGCTAATAGCGTTTCAAATGTCACTCACTCTGAGACTTGGAGTGGTTGTTCCCCTTGCTCTGCATGGGTAACGCTGCTTCGAGGGTGGCTGTTGTCGTTGTGTTCCTGGTTCGAGCCCAGGGAGGAGCGAGGAGAGGGACGGAAGCTATACAGTTACACTGGCAATACTAAAGTGCCTATAAGAACATCCAATAGTCAAAGGTTAATGAAATACAAATGGTATAGAGGGAAATAGTCCTATAATGACTACAACCTAAAACTACTTACCTGGGAATATTGAAGACCAATGTTAAAAGGAACCACCAGTTTTCATATGTTCTGAGCAAGGAACTTAAACGTTAGCTTTCTTACATGGCACATATTGCACTTTTACTCTTCTCCAACACTTTAATGCAAAAACATTTAAACCAAATTGAACATGTTTCATTATTGATTTTATTGATGTATTATATTAAGTTAAAATAAGTATCATTCAGTATTGTTGTAATTGTCATTATTACAAATAAATCAATAGTCCGATTGAATCGGTATCGGCTTTTTTTGGTCCTCGGTATCGGTGTTGAAAGATCATAATCGGTCGACCTCTAGTCCCAACGCTCCTAACTACTAAGCTACCTGTCACCCAAATGGCACCCTACTCCCTACATAGACGCTCTGATCAAAAACGTGCACGATGAGCCCTGGTCAAAAGTATAGCAACTATATAGGCAATAGTGTGGCATTTGGGAAGCAGCCTTGAGTATGCAGTAGCAGAAACTCTTCTACTGTGTGAAGAGAGGGGGGGGGTGTTCAGGTTAGGTAGAAGGAAGATTGTATGAGTGAGGGAATGGCAAATGAGGCTGATGGATAGACTGAAAGAGTGCTCCTTGGTGTAAACTCAAGAGGCCAGTATAAGGAAAGTCCCCTCGAGGCCATTGAGGAGAGGCAGGAACAAACATAATATTGTCTGGCACTGTGGAAGCTCTACTCACTGTTTGCTCTCAAACAGGCATCTTTCTTCATGATGTTTGCAAAGTGAGCCTTTTACTGCCAAGACCCACAGTACATTAATCCAGCATCTGCCTCCTTTCTCCACACCTCTTCTTTGACACATCTTTACTTCTCTTTCTCTGTCCCACCCTTACTTCAACTAGCCCAACAATTTATCTTCAGCGACAATGGCAGGAACCATCATTTTTCTAATTTCTCTCTCTCTCTCTCTCTCTCTCCATGTCATAGCATTTAAATGGATGGAAACAAAGAAGGAGAGAGCTTACTGTTAATTGGACAGAGGGAGGGAGCGCGTTAACGCAAATTCAGACTTGATTAATAGATAATTATATCTGTCATCAACTGAAATGATTACCGGCAAATTGCACCGAAGCCGCTCAGATTGGAAGTTTCGAATGAAAAGCTGCCGCATTGCCAGCCTTGTCTGCCTCTCTGTCAAACAGTTACCTCAGATTTAGATCTGTGGAGGGTTAACATTGGAAAAGTGCTCCTTATATAAGATTTGACAGGCATATTCGAATGAAACAAGCCTCTCCAGAAGTCGGTAATGTGATAATAACAATCCAGCTCGGAGGAGGGAATTGGCCATTATGTTGGTGAAATGGATGTCATAGCGCTCATTGCTGTTTGATCCCAGATGGTCAGAGGTGATCAATTCAAAGCGAGAGGTTCGGTCCACCTCCCGGCCTCATCCATCGCCATGGGATGACATTGTGTCATCGTGGGGCGCTCATTAAGAGATGCCCCTTTTCAAACCATTTCCGTTACCTCTTGTCAGGCCTTGAGAAACGTTCTCTTCACTTATTGGCTTCTGAAGGGTTGACAGGGCCGTGGCAGAAGTAAATGGTCTGTTCTGGAAGCTTGTCTCGTGCAGTTGCTCTCCTTTTGCTTAGTCAGGTGTGTCTTTTTAACCACCAGCGATTTACTCTTCGCGAAGGAGAGCAGTGCCATCCACGCTTTGGCTTAGGTATGGTTCAGTGGTGTATGACGTTAAAGGTGCACACTCGTTCACACTGATCAGGGTGGGTTTTTTACAAATGTACTTTCTGGACCATGTCAATCTCCCTTTGAAGGTGGTATTAGTTAGAGACGGCTGTTATAGGACCTAAGGCAATTTAATAAGCCAGCCAGTCAACATTGTGCTGGCACTTCGGCGAACAAAAGGGGATATGAGAAGAACAGTCTTCTCCCTTTTTTTATGATTAAAAAAACCCCTAGAGCCAATTTACTCCCCTGTGTGTCACACGGTGATGTCGTTTTTAACATTGAGTAGCTCCCTGTGTTTGTTAGACTCACTGTGTCTTGTAGTGGCTGCAACTCAATCCCCTCTTAACTGATTTATTATTCCATAACATGGGGCTCGTTTTAAGCAACCATTTTCTACACATGAGAGGATCCAGACAAGAAAATGGCCACAAAATTGTCTGTAAAACCCGAACTGTGTGAGTTAAACTAATGTCACCAATATTGAAAGGGGAGACTCACAAACACGACAGTGTTGGTGGTTCTGCTCTACGAGGCACTCTACATCTGAAGGTAACCCAGTACTGGGCTGTAAAAATTGAAAGAAAGTGCATATGGTGCCAAAAATAACATGACAACATGGGTCTAAACTGTTTTTTTTCCCCTACGTATGCTTATCTCTGATATAGGACAGACACTTAACCTTGTTCCTTATGTTTCAATGTTTCATCAAATACTTTAAAAAAAACCTACAAGGGTCCTAAAATTCCAAATCAAATGGCTAAATTATACCTTTTATGACAATCTTAAATCAATTCCATATGTTAGCTTAGTAGATATTGTGATCTAAGGGCTTAGACCTACAGTTTTTTAAAATTATTATTTTTATAAAGACCGCAGCGAACAAATAGGAGGCGAATGTGAAAGTATTATATTGCATTAAAGTCAATGTTAGCCTGGTGGAATGAAAGCCGGCGATAATGAACTGGCTGGGCTCCTTCAAGACCTGGGGCTTTGTCGACGTGAGGAGTCTGGAATGGTAACAAGACCCCTCATGCATTTTCTCCCTCCAGAGAGACCATTAACCTTTCCCTCTCATTCACACACACATCTCTCAGACACTTCCTCTACCGCCGATAGCCTCGCTTTGTTCCTTCATGGGGAGATTAAAAGCCCCTTAATTGGTTAGGCTAATGGCAATTTGCCGGAGTGTACTAATGCCTGACACATTATTTAGTCCCTCGTGAAAAGGTCAGGCTTGGGCGCTCGTGTGCCCTGAGATATACTTCTACGCTAAAGTAAGACCCGGCCAGCCCTGTTGCTGAGTGAAAAAACAGTTTAAGTGAGTGTCTGAGGTTTCTGCAGGACTGGGATAAAGGGGACCAAAGCGTTGTTGTTGACACTGAAGCAGGTGCAGGCTTTGGCTGGAGTTTTTTTTCTCACTTGCTTCGTTTCATAAAGCTGTGAACACAAACGGGGGAGATAAAAGGCATAACTAATCATCGCCCTGCTCCATTTTGCGAGGCGTGATTTGATTAGGAGAGGCTGTGATCGTCCTCTCAGAAATGTCAAATGACGCCCCAGTGTGTTGTACAGTCCTTGTGACATTCATGGCTGGGAAATAACTATCAACAATGGCAACTACTATCATGGTCAGATTACAGATTACATTACAGATTACATGGTCAGGTTACATAATATTTTCCACCAAATTCTTAAACTTTAAGAAACTGATTTAATTAAATATTTAAGAAAACGACTTCTCATGCTATTCTATATATATTCTCAGCATTTGTATTGAAAGTATATGAATAATGGTTTGCATATGAAACTGGGTTCATACTTGTGTACAAACAGGTCCAATTGAACCTGCAAGTAAGCATTTCCATGCACATCTTGTACAAACAACTAAAATTTAAAATAAAAGTTTTATGTTAATGTTTCCGATTATTTCAAACCCTTTTTCTTTCATTCTTATGCAGACAGGCCTTGCCATGGTTGATATCCCACTTAGAATTGTACATTTATGTTGAGAGAAGTCTACCTCTGCCACTCAGTTTTTGATCCTACTATGATGAGTGACAATTGGACTATTTTCCCCTCCTTTTCATTGTCAGTGACTTCACATGAGACTGATAGCTATTAATGATACAAAACCACAGACTTAAAATGATAGTGCTAAGACCTCTGTGGCTCAAATTTGAAATATGCATTTTGATGTTTTTGTGTGAATGTGTAATGAAGTACTGTAAATCTATTAATTAATTGTCAGTTATATACTAATGCACAAAAGTTAAAACTCCATAAATAGGCGAGTGGTTATTTTGCATGCCGAGGCAGCAGCTACTCTTCCTGGGATCCAGCAACAATTTAAAAATATTAAATTACATTTTCATAACACTTTCCACAACACATTGTGTTGCCTCAGGCCACTACTCTACTACCACATATCTACAATATAAAATCAGTGTGTGTGTAGAGTGCGTGTCTTAACACAGTCCCCGCTATTCCATAAGGTGTATTTTATTTATATATATTTTTAAATCTGATTCTACTGCTTTCATCAGTTACCTGATGTGGAATAGAGTTCCATGTAGCCATGTCTCTTTTCATTTTATCTTTATTTAACTAGGCAAGTCAGTTAAGAACAAATTCAGAATGAAATTTGAATGACAGATTTGTACCTTGTCAGCTCGGGGGTTTGAACTTGCAACCAATGCTCTAACCACTAGGCTACCCTGCCACCCCCAGTACTGTGCGCCTCCCATAGTCTGTTCTTGACTTGGGTATTGTGAAGAGACCTTTGGGAGCATGTCTGTGGGGTATGCATGGGTGACTGAGCTGTGTGTTAGTAGTTTAAACAGACACCTCGGTGCATTCAGCATGTCAACACTACTTAAAAAAAAACAAGTAGTGATGAAGTCACTCTCCTCCACTTTGAGCCATGAGAGATTTACATGCATATTATTGTTAGCTCTCCGTGTACATTTAAGGGCCAGCCGTGCTGCCCTGTTCTGATCCAATTGTCACTCTTTGTGGCACCTGACCACACAAATTAACAGTAGCCCAGGTGAGACTAAACTAGGGCCTGTAAGGACCTGCCTTGTTGATAGTGTTAAGACCGAGCTGCGCTTTATTATAGACTGACTTCTCCCCATCTTTGCTACTATTGTATCAACATGTTTTGACCACAAGTTTACAATCCAGGGTTACTCCAAGCAGTTTAGGCACCTCAATTTCCACATGATTTAGTTGAGGTTTAGTGAATGATTTGTCCCAAATACAATGCTTTTAGTTTTAGAACTATTTTTAGTACAAACTTATTTAACTCTTTGTTAAGTGTTTCAGTCATTTCAGTTGCTGTAGTAGCTGATGTGTATAGTGTTGAGTCATCCGCATACATAGACATGTCATTAGTAAAGATTGAAAAAAGCAAGTTGCCTAGACAGCTGTTCTGGGGAATTCCTGATTCTACCTGTATTATGTTGGAGAGGCTTCCATTAAAGAACATCGTCTGTCTTCTGTTAGACATGTAATTCTTTATCCACAATATAACAGGGGGTGTACAGCCATGACACATGTTTTTCCAGCAGCAGACTGATCGATTATGTCAAAAGCCGCACTGAAGTCACATAAAACAGCCCCCACAATCTTTTTACTGTGAATTTCTCTGTCAACCATCAGTCATTTGTTTAAATGCCGTGCTAGTTGAATGTCCTTCAGTATAAGCGTGCTGAAAGTCTTTCAATTTGTTTACAGTAAAATAGCATTGTATCTGGTCAAACGCATTTTTTTCCTGAAAGTTTACTAAGGGTTGGTAACAGGCTGACTGGTTGGCTATTTGAGCCAGTAACGGGGGCTTTATGATTATTGGGTAGAGGAATTTATTTTGCTTCCCTCCAGGCCTGAGGGCATACACTTTCTAGTATGCTTAGATTGAAGATATGGCAAATAGGAGTGGCAATATTGCTCACTATTATCCTCTGTAATTTTCCATCCAAGTTGTCAGACCCCGGTGGCTTCTCATTGTTGATAGACAACAATAATTTGTTAACCTCTTCCACCCTCACTTTACAGAATTCAAAATTACAATGCTTGTCTTTATTCATTTGATCAGTTATATTTGGATGTGTAGTGTCAGCGTTTGTTGCTGGCATGTCATGCCTGAGTTTGCTAATCTTGCCAATGAAAACATGATTAAAGTAATTGGCATTGTCAGTGGGTTTTGTGATGAATGAGCCTTCTGATTCAATGAATGATGGTGCTGAGTTTGCCTTTTAGACAAATTTCATTTTAAGGTCTTTACTGTCATTCTTCTTATTTATCTTTGTTTCATATTGTAGTTTCTTCTTTTTATTCAGTTTAGTCACATGATTTTCTCAATTTGCAGTACTTTTGCCAATCGATTGTGCAGACGGACTTAATTGCCATTCATTATGCCTCATCCCTCTCAACCATAATGTTTCAATTCCTCATCAAACCACAGGGATTTACCGTTTTTTTACAGTAGTTTCCTTAATGGGTGCATGCTTATTAGTAATTGGAATAAGACATTTCATAAATGTGTCAAGTGCAGCGACTGGTTGCTCCTCATTCCACACCACAGACTCAAAAAATATTCTTTACATCAAAATAACATAGGAATCACTACAGAACTTATTGTTTGACCTCTTATACACTATTAGACCCAGCCTTGAACTTTTGGCTTTCCTAGATATGGCTACTGCATTGTGATCACTACATCAGATGGATCTGGATACTGCTTTAAAGCACATTTCTGAAGCATTAGTAAAGATGTGATCAATACATGTTGATGATTTTGTTCGTGTGCTGTTTGTAACTACCCTGTTAGGTTGACTGATAACCAGATTGCAGGCACTGGTTACAGTTTAAAACTTTTTCTTGAATGGGCAGCTTGAAGCTAGTCAATATTTAAATTACACAGCAAATATACCTCTGTTTGCTATCAAGCATTTCACACGTTATCCAGACTGTTAGCATGTGGTCAATAGCAGCCTCCCACAAGAATAGGCTTTAGGTGAGGCAGATAAATCTGTAGCCATATTACTTCAACAGTATTTATCATGAGATCCTCTCTAAGCTTTACAGGAATGTGGTTCTGATTATAAACAGCGACAACTCCATTGGCATTTGTCTTTTCTGTAAATGTAATTACCATGTATTGCTACCACAGTATCGTCAAAGGTATTATCTGAGTTTCAAAGATTGCCAGAACATGAATTTCATCTGTTACTAGCAAATTATTGATTTCATGAACCTTTGTTTCTTAAGCTACATACAGTTGAAGTCAGAAGTTTACATACACCTTAGCCAAATACATTTAAACTCAGTTTTTCACAATTCCTTACATTTAATCCTAGTAAAAATTCTTAGGTCAGTTAGGATCACCACTTTATTTTAAGAATGTGAAATGTCAGAATAATATAATTATTTCAGCTTTTATTTCTTTCATCACATTCCCAGTGGGTCAGACGTTTACATACACTCAATTAGTATTTGGTAGTGTTGCCTTTAAAATTGTTTAACTTGGGTCAAATGTCTCGGGTAGCCTTCCACAAGCTTCCCACAATAAGTTGGGTGAATTTTGGCCCATTCCCCCTGACGGAGCTGGTGTAACGGAGTCAGGTTTGTCGGCCTCCTTGCTCGCACTCGCACACACTTTTTCAGTTCTGCCCATACATTTTCTATAGGATTGAGGTCAGGGCTTTGTGATGGCCACTCCAATACTTTGTTGCCATTTTGCCACAACTTTGGAAGTATGCTTGGGGTCATTGTCCATTTGGAAGACCCATTGGCAACCAAGCTTTAACTTCCTGACTGATGTCTTCAATATATCCACAATTTTCCTCCCTCATGTTGCCATCCTATTTTGTGAAGTGCACCAGTCCCTCCTACAGCAAAGCACCCCCACAACATGATGCTGCCACCCCCTGCTTCACGGTTGGGATGGTGTTCTTCGGCTTGCAAACATCCCCCTTTTTCCTCCAAACATAACGATGGTCATTATGGCCAAACAGTTCTATTTTTGTTTCATCAGACCAGAGGACATTTCTCCAAAAAGTATGATCTTTGTCCCCATGTGCAGTTGCAAACCATAGTCTGGCTTTTTATAGAGGTTTTGTAGCGGTTGGGTTCTTCCTTGCTGAGCGGCCTTTCAGGTTGTCGATATAGGACTCGTTTTACTGTGGATATAGATACTTTTGTACCTGTTTCCTCCAGCATTTTCACAAGGTCCTTTGCTGTTCTGGGATTGATTAGCACTTTCGCACAAAAGTACGTTCATCTCTAGGAGACAGACCGCATCTCCTTCCTGAGCGGTATGACGGCTGCGTGGTTCCATGGTGTTTATACTTGCGTACTATTGTTTATACAGATGAAAGTGGTCCCTTCAGGCATTTGGAAGTTGCTCCCAAGGATGAACCTGACTTGTGGAGGTCTACAATTTATTTTCTGAGTAGGCCTTAACGTAATATGCAGGTTTAACAATATATACTTGTGTATTGATTTTAAGAAAGGTGTTGATGTTCATGGTTAGGTACACATTGGTGCAACGACAGTGCTTTTTTTCGCGAATGTGCTTGTTAAATCACCAGTTTGGCGAAGTAGGCTGTGATTCAATGATAAATTAACCAGCACTGCATCAATTATATACAACGCAGGATAAGCTAGATAAACTAGTAATATCATCAACCATGTGTAGTTAACTAGTGATTATGTTTAGATTGCTTGTTTTTTATGAGATACGTTTAATGCTAGCTAGTACCTTAACTTGGCTCCTTGCTGCACTTGCATAACAGGTAGTCAGCCTGCCACGCAGTCTCCTCGTGGAGTGCAATGTAATCGTCCATAATCGGTGTCCAAAAATAACGATTTCCGATTGTTATGAAAACCATTCCGACTAATCGGTCGACCTCTATTTCTGACCTGTGCAAATGTGCCCATGTCCTGTTATGTATTGTTATCAGTTTTATTTTCATTGCTTCGAATGTCCAGTAAATGATAGCCATGTCAAGTGCACTTCATGCCATGCCTGTAATATGGACAATGGGGCTTATAGTTAGAGATGGCTCACTCTAAAATCCAAGGGTGCCAGTTTTTAAGATAATGTATTTGTTTTCCATTCATTTGGGCTGGAGTTATTTAAAGTGAGAGATCAAGCTGATCCTAACTGTTATAGGAACATTTCTATTTTGCCCTGTTTATCAAGTGTGTCAATCAACTGACTGGCTTTCTTGATGTCTGTAGTATTCTCTCTGGTATGCAATCTGGTTACCGCTCAGGTTATCGGTGTCACTGCAACCTTAAGTCCTAAATGAGGTCACCATTGCCCTTGATTCTAAGCAATGTTGTCTTGTTATTTGTATTGACTTGGCCAAAGCTTTTGATACGATAGACAATTACATTTTTGTGGGCCGGCTAAGGAGTATTGGTGTCTCTGAGGGGTCTTTGACCTGGTTTGCTAACTACCTCAAAGAGTGCAGTGAATAACGTCAGAAAATCTGCTGTCTCAGCCACTGCCTATCACCAAGGGAGTACCCTAGGCCCCATGATCTTCTCCATCTACATTAACCACATAGCTCAGGCAATAGGAAGCTCGCTCATCCATTTTATATGCAGATGATAGTCTTAAACTCAGCTGGCCCTGGATTTTGTGTTATGCTCTACAACAAAGCTATCTTGGTGTCCAACAAGCTTTCTCTGCCCTTAACCTTGTTCTGAACACCCTCAAAACAAAGGTCATGTGGTTTGGTAAGAAGAATGCCCCTCTCCCCACCGGTGTGGTTACCTCAAGCTCTAAAACCTCAATTAGTAGTCACCTCATACAAGTACTGGGAGTACAGAGGTTCTTCTTTTAAAAGTTGCAGCTTACTGCATCACAGCTTTTGTGGTGCCGCAGAATTCTATGGCACGTTATTTAAGTGCCAACCACTGGTTCCATTAATGCTAGTTAGTGCTAGTTTGACAACCAGAGGGCATCTTTGAGAAGCATTTGATAGCCTTCAATAGTGGCTGTACTAGAAAATGCAAAACCTTTTTTGTAAGGACATAGTATATGGGACTGATTTTTGTTGTTGTTGAAATTTAGCTTAATTGATTAATATTATGGTGTTTCTATTCCAAGAAATATGAAAAACCCTCTGGGTTTCCATTAGGATGCAACAGAAAATATGGCACTGTACAATGTGACGATTGGGAGTAGGCTACAGTGCTGGGGTATTTTAGCTAAAGTCATGTGGGCACGCAGGAAACTGGGGTTCATTTCCCCAAGGAGGAAGGAGTAGGCTGTCCTTGTAAATAAAAATTTGTTCTTAACTGACTTGCCAAGTTAAATGAAGGTTACTAAGAGCATAACTTTCCTACACCATTTTAGTCTAACCAATACCCAAACGGAGATTCAGACAAAATAACAATCTCATTGCTTTATCAAGGTGCTAAAATAGTTGTTGGCTAATGCTTCAAATCCTATTGCTTCTAACTTCAGTATGCTCTTTCAATAAGATCTACACCACTTTAAACAGCACATTACTCAACACTAGTGACACTCATGTCCCCGACGGTAGGCCTACAGTATATAGAAAAATATGTGTCTCTCCGCCAATAATTTGCATTTGGAGGATTCTAAATTAAAACCAAAAGCCGCCTCATGGGTCTCCCGATTGCGGCCGGCACGGGTGTCTGTAGCAACGCATTTTGCATTGCGGTGACTTGTACAGCTGCGCCACTGTGGAGGCCCCATCCACAACGTATCAAATTAGAGGTATTGGTAAAGGTATATTGTCCTGCTAATAGCCCATAATGGGCTATTATAATACTGTACATGGTGTCCAGGTCAGGATATCCAAACATTTGATTTATTAAAGACTATCAGAAATAATGTTGGTACATTATTTATTTTGATCCAATGCCATGAATGAGTGAGTCACTCAGCTTTATGTAGGTGCCGCTATATGACTGTGCCATCAACTTGATAATATTTGATGTTATCTCATTATTTTTTGCCAATGTGCATGTCTGCTCAAAAGGCTCAATCGGTCAGAAACAGACTCCATGAGGTTGGTATGAGGGCCCGACGTCCACAGGTGGGGGTTGTGCTTACAGCCCAACACCGTGCAGGACGTTTTTCATTTGCCAGAGAACACCAAGATTGGCAAATTCGCCACTGGCGCCCTGTGCTCTTCACAGATGAAATCAGGTTCACACTGAGCACATGTGACAGAGTCTGGAGACGCCGTGGAGAACGTTCTGCTGCCTGCAACATCCTCCAGCATGACCGGTTTGGCGGTGGGTCAGTCATGGTGTGGGGTGGCATTTCTTTGGGGGGCCGCACAGCCCTCCATTTGCTCGCCAGAGGTAACCTGACTGCCATTAGGTACCGAGATGAGATCCTCAGACCCCTTGTGAGACCATATGCTGGTGCGGTTAGCCCTGGTTCCTCCTAATGCAAGACAATGCTAGACCTCATGTGGCTTGAGTGTGTCAGCAGTTCCTGCAAGAGGAAGGCATTGATGCTATGGACTGGCCCGCCCGTTCCCCAGACCTGAATCCAATTGAGCACATCTGGGACATCATGTCTCGCTCCATCCACCAACGCCACGTTGCGCCACAGACTGTCCAGGAGTTGGCGGATGCTTTAGTCCAGGTCTGGGAGGAGATCCCTCAGGAGACCATCCGCCACCTCATCAGGAGCATGCCCAGGCGTTGTAGGGAGGTCATACAGGCACGTGGAGGCCACACACACTACTGAGCCTCATTTTGACTTGTTTTAAGGACATTACATCAAAGTTGGATCAGCCTGTAGTGTGGTTTTCCACTTTAATTTTGAGTGTGACTCCAAATCCAGACCCTCCATGGGTTGATAAATTTGATTTCCATTGATCATTTTTGTGTGATTTTTGTTGTCCGCACATTCAACTATGTAAAGAAAAGTATTTAATAAGAATATTTAAATCATTCAGATCTAGGATGTGTTATTTTGGTGTTCCCTTTATTTTTTTTGAGCAGTGTATATTACCCTGCTAATAACAGGGTTAATAATATATCTGAGAATATCCAAGGGGCTTTTATATTTCAAAATTAATAATAATCGCTTTGTTTAAAAAATAACTTTTTTTGAAATGTTTACAAATTACGTAAAAGGAGCGAGGGGGGGGGGGCATTCTTGAACATCGAGTGAGACATTGTTACTAATTTGTAAATAAAGCCAGTTATTTTAGAATGATTTTATTTCTGTTTTTAGAGGGAGAGAAACCAAAAAACTGCAGTCATCTCATGGGTCTCCCAGTCAAGGCTGGCACAGGTATTGAACCAGCATCTGTAGCAACACAACTTGCACTGCTATGCAGTGTTTCAGACCTGTGCGCCACTCAGGCACTGTACTGGTTGGGAGTGGCCAACAGTACCACAGTAAGAGTAAAACTAATAACCTTAGTTTTAGTAATACTGAAGTCGTCCACAATTCAGTTTCTATTTAGGTTTATGTCGCCCAATCATTGTCAATTAGACACAGTGGGACCCAAAAGTATAACCAGTGTTTTAACTCCCCCTTGCGCTGGTCTGTAGCAATAAAGTGGTGACGCAGGGTATCGTACTAAACCACAAATTACCTCTCAACCCGCAGCATAATTGCAAAACCTTTAGTGGAGAAACTACTGTATGGCTAGACGGTACACTGTTCTTCTCTCAGCACATATCAAAGCTGCAGGCTAAAGTTAAATCTAGACTTGGTTTCCTCTATCGTAATCGCTCCTCTTTCATCCCAGCAGCCATACTAACCTTGATTCAGATGACCATCCTACCCATGCTAGGTTACGGAGACCTAATTTTAAAGATCGTCAAGTAAGGGTGCTCTCGAGCGGCTAGATGTTCTTTAAGCATTTTTCCACCAATGCTCCTTATAGGACGCATCACTATACTCCTCTGTAAACCAGTCGCAAGACCCACTGGTTGATGCTTATTTATAGAACCCTCTTAGGCCTCACTCCCCCTTATCTGAGATACCTACTGCAGCCCTCATCCTCCACATACAACACCCATTCTGCAAGTCACATTCTGTTAAAGGTCAAAACACACAAATCCCTGGGTCACTCTGCAGTTCGCTGCAGCTAGTGTCTGGAACCAGCTGCAACAATCACTCAAACTGGACAGTTATCTCAATCTCTTCATTCAGACTCAATCATGGACCCTCTTACAGTTGACAGTTGTGGCTGCTTCGCGTGATGTATTGTTCTCTCTACCTTTTGCTTGTGCTGTTTGTGCCCAATAATGTTTGTACCATGTTTTGTGCTTCTACCATGTTGTCATCTTGTGTTGCTGCCATGCTATCTTAGGTATCTCCTTATGTAGTGATGTTTCTTGTTGTGATGTGTGTTTTTGTCATTTTATTTTTTTATCCCAGACCCCATTCTAGCTGGAGGCTTTTTTTGTATTTTGGTAGGCCGTCCATCGTAAATAAAGAATTTGTTCACTGACTTGCCTAGTTAAATATAAAATATGGACATTTTAAAGTAGTAGGCTAAAAACAAAGTCCAAAGGGTTATTTTCATTGTGGTCCTCTTAGACAGTGAGTTGGCAGGTGGGCAAGATTGACACATACCTTAGGCCTAGAGAAGATTCAGATCCAAACAACAGATGCAATAGAATTAACTTTTCAGACACCTTTTTTGAGCTCTAAAAAATGACTTGACTCCAAGTCAAAGTTCCTATCTCTTTTTTAAGGCCCCCACCCTGGCTTAAAGTTATGTTCCTATATTTCTCTAATCTCTATTTAAGAGCATTGTGTTTTCACTGAGCTTAATGATGGTTTGGAGGTGGTCCTGCAGACAGGAAAGCGAATGGAGATGACGGGATCGTTATCTCCCCTACAGTACAAGGATCCTCTTTGATTAATGATGTTAGGAGAGACAATTCCCCCCAATCTCCCCTCTCTTTTACATCGCTGGTGTGTCTCTGGGCTGCATGCGTTTCTGACTGGCAGGGACTGCCATCCTAAATCTAGGGAAGAGAATGGAGCATCTTGTTACCCTTAGTCTGACACTGATTCAACAGAGCACATGGCTAAATTAAACTAATTTGAGGACGTGAAGGTCTGATGGCATAAGTACAATAATATGTGTGGGAACAAACATGTGAGAAGGACCCGCTGAATGTCATTGTGGGTTTAGTGTCATTTTCTTTCTTCTCCTATAAATATTTATGTTCGGCTGGGGTTGATCTCCCAAGACCCAGTTCAATACAGCTGCTATTGTGTGATTTTTATTTTTGCCTTTCCCAACAAGCAATTGATTTGATAGAACTCTCTTTGTTATATAGTCCTGCCAGTCCCTCTCATAATGAGCATCCTAACTTTACCTGCCATTAACATGGCATAGCTTTATCTGGGCGACGAGAGTACAATGGGGGTTGTCTGGATGTGAGGTGAGTTCTAATGGTACAATACCATTACCTCATCCAGTAACTCAGCACCTCTTATGGTAAAGTAGCATTTCTAGCATGGAACTGTAGGCTTCGTGCCTTCTGCCAATCGTCTCAATCCTCAAATGGCTCTGTAAGGCTGTTGCCTCATCTGTCAAGGGGAGTCATTCTGAAGACACATTGACCAATCCAACCATTTTTTTTTCTTGTTTTGCATGAAGGAAACTGACACTTGTGATTTCGTTGGATATGGGCATTGTTTGAGTGTTAGCTTCATTGCAAGCCATTTATTGCCTATGACCCATTGACTTGAATATTCATCCCCTTGTTTTATTCACTGGTGGCTGGAAATAAAACTGAATGAATAATAAAGGGAAGCTTTGGAGTGCTTCTGATAGGCTTCACCCCATTCACTGTATCTGTGTTGGTAGAGTCGAACCATTTGCAGCTCCACTTTGTACTTTAGAGAATTAGCCAGCACAGACAGACTCCGGCAGGCACTCCCACATAAAAAATGACCATAGTGTACTATAGTAGTTACTATAGTGTTTTGCAGACTTTACTGTAATATTCACTAAAGTCCGCAAAAACACTACCGTGACTACTGTAATATTTACTGTTTTACGGACATGACTGTTGGATACGGTAGTGTTTACTATAGTATCAATACTTTAAAGAGAAATTGCACCATATACTGTAGGGTTTTTGTGGACTGTCTACTGTAGATTTTTTGCCGGCCATTACCGTAGTATTTACTATAGTAGTTTTTGTTATCTTTGACATAGCAGTGGAGGCTTTGTCCTTGAGGAAACCTACTGGACAAAATACTCAAACAGTGAATTTTCCATAACCTGTAGATGGGTGGGACTGAGATCTGAATGGACAGTTCAGAGTTTCTGATCTTTAATTTGTATTTTATTTTAAATAACCTGTAGGGAAAACAACATATGGTTTATACTTGGCATGTAGA
Organism: Oncorhynchus tshawytscha; assembly: GCF_018296145.1. NCBI lineage: Eukaryota > Metazoa > Chordata > Actinopteri > Salmoniformes > Salmonidae > Oncorhynchus > Oncorhynchus tshawytscha. The sequence continues at coordinate 55,842,099 of NC_056430.1, forward strand.
TTTTGGGATATGGGGGAGGGGAATGGGTATATACAAATTAAATACTGTAGTGTTTTTTGCAAACATCACTTTAGTATTTACTGTAGTGTTTTTGTAGTCTGTAGTATTTACTACAGTATACTACATCATTATATTGTAAGCATGACACATGATCAAGGTATAGTTTACTACAGAATTATATTCTATAGTAAACAGTAGCATAGTTTCCTGTGGGCACATACACGCATACAGGCAAACACTCACAGCCCACCCAGTCAGTCTTCGCTCTCTCTCGCTCTCTCTCGCTCTCTCTCGCTCTCTCTCGCTCTCTCTCGCTCTCTCTCGCTCTCTCTCGCTCTCTCTCGCTCTCTCTCGCTCTCTCTCGCTCTCTCTCTCTGATAATCTCAGCCTTCAAAGTGGCTGTTGTCTGTCCTCGGCTGAGCCTAATAGGGTATGAATGAGCTGCAGCCCAGTGCAGAATGAGGCACGTACAGCATGGCCCTGACACATATCACCATCGTCATCGCCATGATCATCAGCATAAAGCTACTGCCAATCAGTCATCAGCACCCCACCCATTGAAAGAGAGCAGCCCAGCCCTCCACTGCCACCTCACCTACTCTAAACCCTACACGCCTGCCTCAAGGCATTGATTTTTAATCCCTCAAGCCTGTCAGTTTGAAATGGGATGCATTTACATGGTGGATAAGTAACAGCTGTGTATGGTCAGCTGACAATCGGTCTGCCCAACGCCTCACCAGGGGCTCTCTGCCTGCCCTCCAGGATGCCTACAGCACCTGATGTCACAGGAAGGCCAAGGACAACCACCTCCCGAGCCACGGCCTGTTCACCCTGCTACCATCCAGAAGGCGAGGTCAGTACAGGTGCAGCAAAGCTGGGACTGAGACCGAACCTGTTTTTCAATATCAAGGCCATCCGACTGCTAAATAGCCATCACTAGCCGGCTATCACCCAGTTACTCAAACCGGCACCATAGAGAATTCTGCCCTATAGACATGGAATCACTGGTCACTTTAATGTTTACATACTGCTTTACTCATTTCATATGTGTATATACTGTATTATATTCTAATGTATTTTAGTCAATGCCACTCTGACATTGCTTGTCCTAATTTTTGTATATATTTCTTAATTCCATTTATTTTTTAGATGTGTGTATTGTGAATTGGAAGATATTAGTGCACTGTTGGCGCTAGGAACACACGCATTTCGCTACACCCACAATAACATCTGCTAAATATGACCAATAACATTTGATTTGAATTATATGGTGTTCCCTACAGATTATAGAAAAATAACATAAGCACTGAGATATCCACTCTATTGGCTCTTAGCATTTCTTCAGTAAGTTTCCTCAAGGAGAAAGCTCCTACATCTATGTAGAAAATGTATAAATCAAAAACACCATAGTAAGCACTACAGTAATTACGATAGTTACTCTATAGTAAACTGTAAATACTACACTAATCACTGTAGTTTTTTGTTGTTGCTGACTTTAGTCCACAAAAACACTACAGTAGTCTGCAAAACACTACATGCCAAACTATTGTATACTATAGTATTTTTCATGTGGGAGGATTGCATCAGATATTAGGGCACAAAACAAAAACAGAACTGTAGTCAGACTCACACCACAGGTGGGCCTGTATAACATGCATGGCAATCAACTTCTTGTGTAACAGACCAAACATTGATTTCTCCTCTTCACCAGAGATGAAAGACTTTTGAGTGTTTGTTCTACACCCCTTTATGACATTCTCTGCCTCAATCTGACAGGTGATTAATCGACACTTTTGTTGTTACAAAGATGCTATTTTGGCACAGCCAAGTAGCACCGTCCTAAATCACATATTTAGAAACAGGGCCATAACCAGTAGAAGCTCATTTACTGCATTTCTATACAATTAAACAACTTTAAAATGCTATTTGGAGACAGCAAAAATTACCCCCGCCATTATCACCTTGGCTGCTGTAGGTTCATTTACCTCAGTCGAACTACAAACACAAGGCTATTACCCATATTGTAACGAGCCTGGGTTTATAAGCGCGGAAATCGACCCTGCCGCACGTGCATGCTTTTGCGGCACAGTCGATAGCGCGCCGGGACCTCGAAGGTCGAGGGTTCGAGACCTGCTCCCTGCTGTTTCATTACAATACAATTGTAATGTTATACAATGAGATGAGATGCCGTGTGACTCGTCAGCGACTGTTCAGTCAGATTTAATGAATTTCATAAAATCATCAACTCTTTACATCAGGGGGACGTCCGGCCCGTATATGGCCTACGAGACGGTTTGATCAGACAATTCATAAATACTTACACATTTTACAAAATAAAAAAAAGAAGCTTGACGTAGTTTTTCTACAAAAAATAAATGTGTGTGTGTGTGTGTGTGTGTGTATATATATATATATATATATTTTTTTTTTCTCCCCGAAATGAAAGGCAATCATGAATGCCTAGTTTGTGGGGATGCACTTGCAGTATTGGAAAAGGCACATTTGGAGCGTCATTACAGCTCAAAACATGCTAAACTGAATGAGTTGCAAGGACATCTTCGTGTGGATAAAGTCGCTGCTCTTCAGCGGGTTTAAGTGCCCAACAAGCCGCCTTAACCTCGTTTGGAGGGGAAAATGTTACGCAAGCAAGTTGTGGTGAGCGAGTTTATCGCAAAGAAACTGAAGTGTCATTTGGAAGGATAATTTGTAAGAGTTGCTAGCACCAGACAAATTTAAATGGTTCCAAAGTGTCAGTTTGTCTCGAATCGTCACGGAGCGGATAACTGGCATGGCGCAAGATAACTTTGAAGGACTCCGCAAGAAATTTCAAGATTCTCGTTGGCATGTGATGAAACGACTAACATAACGGCCCAATTTGCCATTTTTGTGCGTGGGATTACCGCTGAGTTTGACACGAGAGGAATTGCTGTTTTTGGAAGCCATGCATGGCACGGACGTGAGAACTTGTTGGAGATATTTGTCTCCGCTATGAGCAAATTTGAGCAACGGTTTGAAAATAATGTAAGTGGCCTTACTACAGATGGAGTCCCTGAAGCCAAAACAATGTAATGGCAACTGTAGTGTCGACCATCAATTTTTTTCAAAAGCAAAGAGCTGAACAACCGCTAATTTATGCTGCGATCTTGAATCGGAGTATGGTGATCTGGTTTACCACTGAGGTTCAACGGTTGAGGAAGTTTACGGACTGAAGGAGGAAATAAAACAATTCATGGAGATGAAGGGGGAACCTGTCGCGGAACTGAGTGATGACCAGTGGATGTGTGATTTGGCCTTCACGGTGGACATGTTCAAGTCAGACATATACTTGGTTGTCAAGCTCCAAGGGCCGAACCAGCTTCTCAGCGTTCTGATGTCAAACGTTTGAAGCGAAATTAAAGCTGTGGCAAGTCCAACTGGAAAGGGGTAACACAGTGCATTTTCCTTCTCTGCAAGGATAAGAGCCTGAGATTACGTTGGAATATGCTTACGAGTGGAAAGCTCACGAAGGCATTTGGTTGGCGGTTTAAGGATGTGAAAAGTAACGTTAAACAACTGGAGTTGAACATATTTGCAACCCCGTTTAACGTCGAACCAGCTGATGGGCCGGATGGCCTACTACACAGTCATTGAGCTCAAAGCCAGGTACAACAACCTCCCTCCCTCTTTGAGTTCTGCAAAATGTACGTTAGCGCTGAGCATTTTCCTGTTCTGAGGAGACACGCACTTACATTTTCATCTGTGCTCGGGACGACCTACAGCCTGCCTAAGCAGTTCATTTCCAAACTGACTCTTGCAAAGACTCGATTCCGCTCAAGACTGACTCGAACCTGGGAAAACCAGTTGCGAGTATCGTCATCTTCACTGCCAGCTGACATCAAACGCCTCGTCAAAGATGAGCAGTTTCAGCCATCCCATTAGAGGTGAGTTTGAACAAGTAATCATAATAACATTATTTACAATACTAATATTTATTCAAATAGGATTAACACTTTTTTCTAAATAATCAAGGACACAAACATCAACTATAACACCAATGTCAGTGATTTAAAGTCACATTAAAACATGAATAAAGCAGAAAATAGCACATTTTAATAATATGTGCCCCAAATTCATTTATAAATATCCAAATGGCCCTTGATGGCAAAAAGGTTCCCCACCCCTGCTTTACATAGATATCAATTTTCTGAAATGACAGTGTTAATTGGTATTCCTAGGCATTAACTATTCAGGCTCCGCACAAACAGACATCAATGGAGCACATGGATGATCAGATTATCACATTCACATGAAGTATTTGAAAATTACTGTATTAATATCAGTGATGTAATGTCAGTGATGTAGTGGTAAAAAAAAAGGTGGGTAATGGTTAAACTATAAACTCCAGTGGGCGATCGAGATCAGACCACCGATATAAACTAAAACCTATGGCATTTTTAGAACTGTATTGTTTGCATTTTTATTTCATTTTAATATAGACCTATAGGGAAGATCTTCTAAATTCCTAACTTGTTTGATAAGATTATTTTCTCAGTACACCCCACATGGGGTCCAACCCCAAGTTTGGGAACAACTGTACTAACTTTTCTCTGCTTCCTTAAGCATGCATTGCCAAAAAGATCATTGTAGCCTGCCTCAGCCTCACCCCTGAGTGCCACATCACTATCTGTCACAGAAGCCTACTCACTGTACAGCAAAGTTATGAGAACTTAGTAAAACACAAGCTAGTAGCCTATTTTTGCTCCTGCTGAGGTAGGCTCTGTTTAACATTAACTTCTTACTTAGTCCTTCCTTCTAGGGGGCTTAGTAATACTAGCCACAGCCCTTCAACGTTAATGCAATAGAAGTCTATAAGCGATTATTGACTAGTTGTGCACTCATTCTCCGAGAGTCGTTTTTTGTTTGATTAAAATTGCCTTTTGTCCGGCATCTTGCAAACTTACTGTCAGCAGCGTTGCTAGTTGCCTACTTGTGCCAAATCTTAGCTGGGGTAGCTTGTTTTACATCTCAGGCCCATGGCCTGTGCCGCAAGAGGGCAGAGTTAGCCGTTTGAATGAGTGGTGAATGTGCTACTAAAAAGTCATATCCGGGCAATGCAGGCGAACATAACGAATAAACAACTGTTCATGATTCCACTCGTTCGCAAAGAGGCAGGTGCAATTAGAATTCACTCGGATCAAGAATACAAGCTTTCTGAGCTTTGATAAACACTGGGAGCAATATTTAGAGGTTGACCCGTAAATTATTTTGTGTGTACAAAATATACTACATGACCAAAAGTACTGTATGTGGACACTTATTCATCGATCATCTCATTCCAAAATCATGGACATTAATATGGAGTTAGTCCCCCCCCATCTTGCTGCAATAAGAGCCTCTACTTAATGTTAGAACATTGCTGCAGGTACTTGCTTCCATTCAGCCACGAGCAATAGTGAAGTCGGGCACTGATGTTGGGCGATTTGGCCTGGCTTGCAGTCGAGTTCCAATTCTTCCCACATGTGTTCGATGGGGTTGAAGGCAGGTCTCTGTGCAGGCAAGTCAAGTTCTTCCACACCAATCTCGACAAACACTTCTGTATGAACCTCGCTTTAAGCAGGGGGCATTTTCATGCTAAAACAGGAAATGGCTTTCCTCAAACTTGCCACGAAGTCGGAAGCACAGAATTGCCTAGAATGTCATTGTATGCTGTAGTGTTAAGATTTCCCTTCACTGGAACTAAGGGGCCTAGCCCGAACCATGAAGAACAGCCCCAGACCGTTAATTCCTCCTCTACCATACTTTACAGTTTGTACTATGCATTGGGGCAGGTAGCGTTCTCCTGGCATCCGCCAAACCCAGATTTGTCTGTTGGACTGCCAGATGGTGACTCGTGATTCAAGAACGCATTTCCACTGCTCCAGAGTCCAATGGCGGCGAGCTTTACACCACTCCAGGCGACGCTTGGCATTGCGCATGGTGATCATAGGCTTGTGTGTGGCTGCTCGGCCATAGAAATCCATTAAATGAAGCTCCCGACAAACAGTTCTTGTGCTGACTTTGTTTCCAGAGGCAGTTTGGAACTCTGTAGTGAGTGTTGCGACAGAGGACAGATTTTTTTTCAGCACTCTGCGTTCCCCTTCTGTGAGCTTGTGTAGCCTACCACTTTGTGGCTGAGCCATTGTTGCTCCTAGACGTTTCCACTTACAGTTGACCGGGGCAGCTCTAACAGGACAGAGATGTGACGAACTGACTTGTTGGAAAAGTGGCATCCTTTGATGGTGCCAAGCTGAAAATCACTGAGCTCTTCAGTAAGGCCATTCGACTGCCAATATTTGTCTATGGAGATTGCATGGTTGTGTGCTCGATTTTTATACACCTGTCAGCGACGGGTGTCATTTACTATAACGCATTAACAAACACTTTGATATCTGAATAGCATTTTATCAGTTGATTTAACATTTACAGATTAAAAGTTTGTCATTCAAGGGATTCAGTATTGCTTGGGAGACTCCTGAGCAATTCACAACTGCTTCCATCAAGTATAGGGCAAAACATTTGCATCAAATGTGTGTTGCTGATATACTATATACAGCCTACTTTCAGGACTCTGTAACCAATATTTTTTTTCTCCCTTTGCCTCCTTTCACATTGCCACGTTGTCACCTGCCTCCCTTAACTTCACTGCACACCAGCGTTGCA